>NC_089499.1:78239025-78579739 GCF_036850765.1 Saccopteryx bilineata
AGTCAGACAGACTCCTGCCTGCGCCCGACCGGGATCCACCCAGCACGCCCACCAGGGGCGACGCTCTGCCCACCAGGGGGCGATGCTCTGCCCCTCCGGGGCGTCGCTCTGCCCAGAGCCACTCTAGCGCCTGGGGCAGAGGCCAAGGAGCCATCCCCAGCGTCCGGGCCATCTTTGCTCCAATGGAGCCTTGGCTGCAGGAGGGGAAGAGAGAGACAGAGAGGAAGGAGGGGGGGTGGAGAAGCAAATGGGCGCTTCTCCTATGTGCCCTGGCCGGGAATCGAACCCGGGTCTCCAGCATGCCAGGCCGACGCTCTACCGCTGAGCCAACCGGCCAGGGCCTCCTTGTTTTTTTATTTCATTGTGTATTTTGAAATTTGTCAATATCAGCACATATAGAACTGCTTTCTTCTTTTAAGTTGTTGCTTAGTGGGAATACCAGTGTTTGGTAGCTGGACAGAGGAAAGAGAGGTAGGGATGAGGAGGATTTGCTAATTCTCTGAGATAGCACAAACAGTTGTTCAGAAGAATGCATAGGCGAGTGTGCAGTACAATGGTAGGATTGAGGTTGGAAATCATTATAAAAAGAATAAAAAGGCAACGCTGTATTTTTCAGGTGGCTTCAGGAGGTCTGCACTCGGATTCTGAAAAGGCGTCAGATAATGAGAGTTTTAGATTAGTGTATTTCACCTCAAGAAGTGGCCTGCTGTTAGTGTCAAGAACCATGGTTTATAATTATATTAATAACCTTCCTAACATTGAGCTCTGATAACGTTCTACATAGTATGTCTGCAGCATCACTGCATTTAATTCTTACAGCCTCCCATGAGGTTGGTCTTTCAGTATCCATATTTTACAAATCAAGAAACTAAGTCCCACATAAATGATTTTTTCTAGGGTCCCTCAGTTAGAAGGAGAAGTGCTGAAATACTAATTCTGGGCTCAGAACCTAGGCTGTAATACACACTAGGCAACAAAACATAGAGGGAAGGGAGAGGGGAGGAGAGAGCTGCCCGCTTATTGTTTAACACTGAGTTGCTGACAACTAGAACCAAGTTCTAGGAGCTTGGTATCCTCCAAACAGCATTGTCCAACCAGCCTGAACTGGTAAGGGTAACGGGGAACAAGAATGCCTTGGGCCAAATTTGTTCAGCTATGAGTAAAACACAGTTGCTAAAGGCCTCCTGGAATGCTGTCAAATTTAAATCACTTTTCACTACATAATATGATATAACATTCTCATTGCCTCAAAAAAAAAAAAAATGCAAGCCATTGACGGAGGAAGTGAGTTTGGTTCTCAGCCTCAGTATAGAGGACAGACTCTTAGACATGTTTATCTAAGATAAGAACTTGTGAGAAGGGCTGTGGAGGTCGGACCCTAGTGGGCCTGGGAGGGGGCCCCTGAGGAGATAGACACCTTCACTTCACAAGCCAAGATGAAATGCTTCATAGACACCCATTTTTCTTTTTAAAATTTGTATAATGTACATATTATATGTCTGTATACATATATATGCACATATATACAAGATATGTATCAGTAGACAGATATGTTCATGTGTGCAGGTCTGTGTGTAATTTCAAGCATACACAAGTGTAAAGAGAGTAAACTGGCAAACATTTAAGGTATGTGAAATGATTACCAGGCAGCAGTCATCTGACAGTCAGGAGAGCACGAGCCATAAACCAGCAAAGGGGCAGCACTGATGAACCCCTGATGCAGCTCCCTTGCCCTAGAGAAATGCCTGTTCACTGTGCCGGAAGAGCATGCATAGAGGCAGAGCTAGTGTGTTTATAAGCAACATTTTTATAAGAAAAAATTAAAAAGAAATTTTTATGAAATTTCTTTACTTTGCCTGGTCTATTATTCAGTAAGTGTTATTCATTTATGTTTCTAATAAGACATGGAATAAACAATGCATATTTTAGCTTTAAGTTAAATAGAAACATGGATTCTATCTATATATATAGGGCAATTTCTGTTTATCACATTGTCTCACCCAAATGTTCCTGTCCCCTCCTCTTGATTTTTGACCTTCTAGAGGCCAGAAATAGGGTTCAGTAAGAGGAAGAGTAAAGAGGGTAAGAACTGAGAGGCCCGTGTTTTCTTGCACATAGGCCTGGGTCTGCCTTTTTATAGCTATTCCCTGTGCTCGCAGGTAGGCCGTGGTTTGTCGGGAAACCTCCGTGTTAACACAGCAAAGAAAATGTGTTTATTGATAATTTTGCTGGTAGAATATTTATTAGGGAAAGCCAACCCCCGAGTTAAGAATGACCCTGTCCCTCATAGGGCATACGTGTTAATTCATTTTTTCCAATCCTTATGAGTCACCAGATATGGCCATAATACAAGGAATACCTCTCTCCAGATCTATGAACCCTATTTTAAAGTAATAGTGGCAAGAGTGTTAGATAAATCTTGGAGATAATGAAACCTGACTTACCTACCTCATAGGTTTCTTGGGAGGATAAAATGAAGTAATGAATGTGAGTGTATTTTTTAAAAGCAAAAAGTGCTATAAAACTCAAGGCAATATATTTTTTTTGTGCCGTGGTTGCAAAACTGTTTTCTGTCATATCCATTGTTTATCAGCTCATCTCCTGATATAGACGAATGAAAAAACATTCAGGATCCTTTTTTTCTAGCCTCAAAAAATTATATTTTTTTTGCAGTTCCTTTATGAAGGTAATATTATTTAGATTTTCATGAAATTCTCAGTTCCTCATTTATTGTTTTCATACCATCCAGGGTGAGTTTAGAATAAGTACATAGTTCATTCTCTGAGTTCTAGTAATCTTTGACCAAATCTAAATAGCACAAATGAAAGTCCCTGTCCGGGAGTAACATCTCTAGTCCGATTTGAACATTTATGGATAAATGTGTTGATAAATTAATACTGTCATATAAAACATACTATGTCAGCGACATGGATACCAACTTACCCACAGTTAATTTATTGATGTCTCCTTTTTTCTGACATGGAAGCCATAACCATTTCAGACTTCTGATTCAAAATGGATCTTGTTTGTCTTTCTTCGAAGGCATCAATTTTTTTTTATCCTAGCCAGTAATTTCTTTAATTCCAATAGCTGTCCATTTATAAAAAGAGAGATTGGAGAAATAATGTAATAATACATATTTGAATGGTTTTTATTATCTAACAATGTGTAGCTTTTTATAAATAAAACCAAAGACATGAAACTAGAAATAAAATAAAAAATATGAACTGTATATACTTGTCTCTGAATGCTACTCAGGTAAGGAATGAGTCCCCAGATGAAAGCAATGTGAGTCATTTCAAATCTAACAACCTCAATTATCATAAAACCGCATTGATGTATTTGTAAAAATCCGTGAAGAATTCTATAAGGGACTTTTGATCTTGGCAGGATCCAGGGATAGATATGAAGACTGAAGAGGGAATATTTGTATTTTGTAGCAAGTGGATTTTGCAACATAGGCATATTTAAGTTGCTAATAAAAGTAGTATCAGATTTTTAGACTGATAAGATTTGCAGACAAAAATAATTACATTTTCTTGCATGGAATGTTAGAACTAAAGGAGACTTAGGATTTAGTTTAGGTATAGATCTTTCTACATCTCCCTTACATTGCTAATTATTCCTTGCATTCTTTCCTGCTAAACCTTTAGATGACCTCAGAATCCTTCTCAACACAGATCTCTGTAGCCATTACTAGGCAATTACAGGTGACTTTTGAGTGAAATCTTGATCAATCCCTAGCAACGCATTTCAAATAATCTTCCCTTCAAAAATATGTCACAACCATTTCTTGTGCATTTTTCCAGACTTTGGGCATATACATAAATAAAGAGATCTCAACCTTGCCCTCAATGAGCTTATAGTTTGGAGAGGGGAAAGTGAAGTTAGCAGGTGAGTAAAATATGGTTTATTAAGAGCCACGGTGGAGGTACAGATAGGAGGACCTCATGACACAACCTGGGTGGGACCTGACATTTTTCTTAAGCGGTGATGCCTGCCTTTATCTTGAGAATGAGCAGGAGTTATCCAGTCAATGCTGGGATATTTTAAGACAACAGTTCTCAACCTTTTTGTTCTCAGATCCCTTTAAAATCTTGAATGTTATTGAGGATTCCTCAAAAAGTGAAACATAGAATTACTATGTGACCCAGCAATTCTACTTCCAGATATATACTTAAAGGAATTGAGAGTCCAGTCTCAGATACTTGTACATCAATGTTCATAGCAACATTAATCATGAAAACATCCATCAACAGGTGAATGGGTAAACAGCCTTAAACAGAATTTAATTTTGATATGTATGAAAACACGGATAAACTCGAAAACATTATGTGAAGTGAAATAAGCCAGATATAAGAGGACAAATATTGTATGAGTTTTCTCGTGTGGTATACCTCAAATGGGCAAAACACACAGAGACAGAAAGTGGAACGAAGGGTCCCAGGAGCTGGAGGGTAGGGCGATGGGGAATTATCGTTTAATAGGTACAAAGGTTCAATTTGGGATGATGAAATATTCTTGAAATAGATGGTGATGATTGGACAACTTTGTGAATATCATTATTGCCACTAAATTATACATTTAAAAATACTTAAAAGGGTAAATTTCATTTTATGTATATTTTACCACAAGTAAGAAAAAGTTATTGAGGAAACCAAGGACCTCTTGTTTATGTGGATTATATCTGTCTAATTTTACCAATTTTAAAATTAAAATTGGGAAATTAAAAAATATCTATTAATACACTTAAAATAACAAACCCATCACTTGGTAAATAAATAACATTTCTGATGAAAATAATTATATTTTCCACAACAATAAAAATAATGACAAGGGTTGTATTACTTTATTTTTTTATTCTAAATATATATATATACTAAATTACTTTTTTACATTTAGTACATTGACATGGTGTATTCCTTTAAATTTTAACAAATATCTTTAACATCTATTCTTAATAGAAAAAACTGGATTCTCATATTTGCCTTTGTATTCAGTTTATTGTGATATGTTGTTTTATTGAAATATAAGAAAATTTAGCTTTACAAATATATGTAGTTAGAAAAGAGAGGTATATTTCAAGAGCCTATTTAGATAATTTGGAGTATTCTTCTGTGGTATTATATTAAAACCAGACAAGTCGTAATTTTTCAGGGTTAATTGCAATGTGGACTCTAAACCTCTATCAATGAATTTTTTGTATGTGGTTAAATTAGTTTATTGATATATTTTGTATTATGAAAGGATTTTTTTACTCATGCATAATTTTGTAACATCATGCACTGGGTATTTGCGAAGTAGTGGATCACTGACTTGCAGGTCTTCTTCCAGATGTTGATAAGTTTCACTGCATAATATAAAAAAAAAATCACATATATTACTATCACCACTAATCTCATCAGAAAAGTACTGAAAGCTATTAGGTTCATAGTACAGGACACAAAATTTCCAACGTTTTAATTTTTCTCCTGGAAAGAAGATTTATCATTGGCAGCAAATACTGTCAGCTGTTTTGAAGAGACAGGCTAAGTGTTTATTCATGAAAAAAGTTTTGACAAAATGTCTGCCAAACACTTACCGTATTTCCCCATGTATAAGACGCCTCATGTGTTCGATACACCTTAATTTAGGGCCTGAAATTTGAAAAAAAAAGTATTACATAAAGTTATTGAACTCAAGTTTTATTCATCATAAAATTCATACAACTCCTCATCACTGTCAAAGCTCCCATCCATTAGCTTGTCCTCATCTGTGTTTGATGACAAATCACTGTCTTCAAAATCAAGCACGAAAAAGCAGGAAATGCAAGTAAAAAACCTACAACCACTGTATAAGATGCACCCCTGTTTTTAGACCCCAAATTTTTCGAAAAAGAGTGCATCTTATACATAGGGAAATACAGTAAGCCTAGATAACTATAGTTTGTTCCATGAGAAAAGCAACTAGTTCAGCCTGCAACTCAAACTCAAACACAAATGCTCCCAGCCCAGACACAGCCCTTGAACTTGGTTATGCAGCATATATACTTGATGCATATTTCCCATTTTATCACACAGAATATTAAAAAACGTATTCAAGAGTCAAGATGTAATAAAACTAATCACATACCTTTTCACTGGAGACATTTGTACGTGAACCTGGCTTAAAAAAATTGTGATTGCATGGCTGTGAAGAATACAACTATCTTAGCACCACTTGGTGCCAATGCCTTGATTCACATTATGGTACCTACAGTCCTCCACAATCTTGCTTTTACATTTGTTATTGCAAATGCCAATACAGTGTAAAAAGCAAATGGCATTTCTGTACTATAATGAAAATTCCTTTGCCCTTATGGATCGCCCCAGAAGTCTGCAGATTTTCAGAGCCACTGTCCTAGGAGAGAAAGAAATACATGTAAAGCCCTAAAGGAGACATCAACTAAATCCATAGAATTGGTTGCAACTTATTCATTCAATTAGAATATTAATAAGTGTCAATTATGTTCCAGGCACTACTGTGGAATTGGGCATACAGTGATGAACAAAATTGGTCATCTTTTTTCTTCTGGAGATTTCATTTAGGCAGGAAATTGGGTCAGGTGAGGATGGGAACAAAGAAAAAATTACATGAATTAGTTCATTGTATGTATATATTACTATTTGTTTATCCATTTACCTGTTAAGAGACATTTGGGTTGTTTCTACATTTTTTATAGCTTTAGAATAAATGTATGCACTTGGAGGACATATGTTTTTATTTCTCCTGAGTAACAACTAGTTGTGCAGTGGCTGGGCCATGGAGTAGATAAGTGATTCTCAACTGGAGATAATTTTAGCAATTTTGGAGCCTTTTCTTCTTTTTTTTATAACTTGGGCAGTGTTTTTGGCATCTGCTGGATAGAAGCCAGGATTACTACTAAAAATTCTATAATGCACAGGACAATCTTCACAGCAATAAACTATCTGGCCCAAAATGTCAAAGGTGTTGAGGTTGAGAAAACTTGGATTAGATGTATGTTTAAATATTAGGGCAACTTTTAAACTTATTTCTATTAGAACTGTATAATTTTGCATTCCCTGTAGCAATGTATGAGAGTACCAGTTGTTCTACATCCTCATCAACTCTTGGTATTGTCAGTCTTTTAATTTTAGCCATTCTACAAAGAGTGCAGCAACATTTTATTGTGATTTTAATGTACATTCTTTATTATTATTTTTCCTTTTTGAGGAGGGGAGATACTGAGACAGACTCTCACATGTGTCCCGACTGGGATCCACCTGACAACCCTGTTTTGGGCTGATGTTCAAATCAACTGAGCTATTTTTAGCACCTGAGGCTGATGCACTGGGATCATCTGAGCTATTGTCAGTGCCCAGGGCCAATGCTCTAACCAACTGAGCCACTGGCTGTGGGAGGAGAAGAGGGACAGAGTAGGGAGAGGAGGGGGAGAAAAGCAAATGGTCACTTCTTTTGTGTGCCCTGACTGGGAATTGAACCTGGGATATCCACACACCAGGCCTATGTTTTATCCACTGAGCAAACTGGCCAGGGCCTGTACATTCTTTATTGACTAATAAAGTTGAATATCTTTTAATGTATCTTTTGCTCATCGATATATTTTTTATTGTGAAACATCTGTCTACATCTTTTGGATATTTTCTTTTTTTATTATTGACATTTAAATGTTGTTTAGATATATATTTTTTGGCCTTTTTTATTGTGGTAAAATATATGCAACATTAAATTTACCATTTAACCATTTCTAGTGTACAGTTTAGTCATCATTTTGATGTTCTTTATTATTGATTTTTAAAAATTTTATCTTAGAGAGAGAAAAAGGAGGAAGAGAGAAACACTGATTTGTTGTTTCACTTATCTATGCATTCATTGATTGATTCTTGTGTGTGCCCTGACGGGGATCAGATCTGCAAACTTGCCGTATTGGGATGATGCTGTAACCAACTGAGCTACTCAGCCAGGGCCTTTTAGATATTATTTTCTTTTTTAAAATTTTAATTAATTTTAATTTATTGTGTTAACATAGATTCAAGTATCTCACTCAATATAACACCCTCACCCCCACCCCGGTGTCCATCATACCACCTTTGCCCCATTCCCTCCCCCCTTCCCTCTGGAATTTCCTGTCCTGTTATCTGTATCTATGTGTTATGTATATATAATTTCATTAATCCATTCACCTTCTCTAATCCCATCTCCTCATTCCCCTTCCCTCTGACAGCTGTTCCTCTGCTCCTTTTGTCCCTGCCTCTGCCTCTATTCCATTCCTCAGTTCACTTTGTTCATTAGATTCCACATAAAAGTGAGATCATATGATATTTTTCTTTCTTTGCCTGGCTTATATCACTTAGCATAATGATGCCCAGATCCATCCATGTCATCACAAAAGGTAAAATTTCCTTCTTTTTAATGGCCACATAATATTCCATTGTGTATTTGCACCACAACTTTTATTTTTTGTATTTTTCTGAAGTGAGAAGCGGGGGGCAAGGGAGGCAGACAGACAGACTCCTGCATGCCCACTAGGGGGCGATGCTAGGCCCCTCTGGGGAGTTGTTCCGCTGAAATCAGAGCCATTCTAGTGCCTGAAATGGAGGCCATGGAGCTGTCCTCAATGCCTGGGCCAACTTTGCTCTAGTGGAGCCTTAGCTATGGGAGGAGAAGAGAGAGATAGAGAGAAAGGAGAGGGGGAAGGGTGGAGAAGCAGATGGGTGCTTCTTCTGTGTGCCCTGGCTGGGAATTGAACCTGGGACTTCTATACGCCAGGCCGATGCTCTACTGCTGAGTCAACTGGCCAGGGCCTGTATGGGTTGTCTGTTAATCTTGTTAATGTTGTCTTTTGCTGTGCAAAAGCTTTTTAGTTTGATATAGTCCCATTTGTTCATCCTGTCCTTTATTTCACTTCTCTTGGAGATATATCAGCAAAAATATTGTTATGAGAGATATGGGAGAGTTTACTGCCTATGTTTTCTTCCAAGATGTTTATAGTTACATAACTGATATTTAAGTCTTTTATCCATTTTGAGTTTATTTTTGTGAATGGTGTATGTTGGTGGTCTAGTTTCATTTTTTTGCAGGTAGGTGTCCAATTTTCCCAACACCATTTGTTAAAGAGGCTGTCTTTACTCCATTGTATGCTCTTACCTCCTTTGTCAAATATCAGTTGTCCATAAAGGCGTGGGTTTATTTCTGGGTTCTCTGTTCTGTTCCATTGATCTATATGCCTGTTCTTATGCCAGTACCAAGCTGTTTTGAGTGCAATGGCCTTGTAGTATAACTTGATATCAGAAAGTGCGATACCTCTCACTTTATTCTTCCTTTTCAAGATTGCTGAGGCTATTCGTGTTCTTTTTTGGTTCCATATAAATTTTTGAAATATTTGCTCTATATCTTTGAGGTTTGCCATTGGTATTTTAATAGGAATTGCATTGAATCTATAGATTGCTTTGGGTAATATAGACATTTTAATGATGTTTACTCTTTCTATCCATGAACATGGTATATGCTTCCACTTGTTTGTATCTACCTTGATTTCTTTTTTCAATGTCTTATAATTTTCTGAGTACAAGTATTTTACCTCCTTGGTTAAATTTACTCCTAAGTACTTTTTTTATTGTTGTTGCAATAGTGAAGGGGATTGTTTCCTTAATTTCTCTTTCAGACAGTTTATTGTTGATGTATAAAAATGTCACTGATTTCTGAATATTAATTTTATATCCGCCACCTTGTCAAAGTCATTTATCAGACCTAGTACCTTTTTGTTTGTTTTCTTTTTTTTTAATTTTTATTTATTTATTTATTTATTACAGAGACAGAGAGTGAGTCAGAGAGAGGGATAGACAGGGACAGAGAGAGATGAGAAGCATCAATCATTAGTTTTTCATTGTGTGTTGCAACATCTTAGTTGTTCATTGATTGCTTTCTCATATGTGCCTTGACAGCGGGCCTTCAGCAGATCGAATAACCCCTTGCTGAAGCCAGCAACCTTGGGTTCAAGCTGGTGGACTTTTCCTCAAACCAGATGAGCCTGCACTCAAGCTGGCGACCTCGGGGTCTCGAACCCGGGTCCTCTGCATCCCAGTCCGATGCTCTATCCACTGCGCCACCGCCTGGTCAGGCTTGTTTGTTTTCTTTTAAATTTTGTTTTTAATTTTTCCAAAGTTAGAAGCGGAAGGCAGTCAGACAGACTCCTGCATGTGCCCAACCAGGATCCACCCAGCATGCCAACCAGGGGGCATGCTCTACCCATCTGGGGCATTGTTTCATTGCAGCCAGAGCCATTCTAGCCCCTGAGGTGGAGGCCATGAAGCCACCCTCAGCTCCTGGGCCAACCCAGCTCCAATGGAGCCCTGGCTGTAGGAGGAGAAGAGAGGGGGAAGGGTGGAGAAGCTGATGGGCACTTCTCCTATGTGCCCTGACTGAGAATCAAACTGGGGAGATCTAGTACTTTTTTGACTGAGACTTTAGGGTTTTCTATGTATGGTATCATGTCATCAGCAAATAATGATAGTTTTACTTCTTTTCTGATTTGGATGCCTTTTATTTCTTCTTCTTATCTGACTGCTGTGGCTAGGACTTCCAGAACTATGTTGAATAAGAGTGGTGAAAGGGAGCACCTCTGTCTTGTTTCTGATCTCAAGGGGGTTGCTTTTAATTTTTTTCCATTGAATATGATGTTGGCTGTTCGTTTGTCATAGATGGCCTTTATCATGTTGAGGTATGTTCCCTGTATTCTCATTTTGCTGAGAGTTTTGATCATGAATGGGTGCTGGATTTTATCAAATGCTTTTTCTGCAACTATTGATATAATCATGTGATTTTTACCCTCCCTTTTGTTTATGTGATTAATCACATTGATTGATTTGCAAATATTGTACCAGCCTTGCCTCCCCAGAATAAATCCCACTTGATCATGATGTATGACTTTTTTTTTAATGTATTGCTAAATCTGTTTTGCTAATATTTTGTTGAAAATTTTAGCATCTATGTTCATCCAGGATATTATTCTATAGTTTTCTTTTTTTGTAACATCTTTACCTAGTTTTGGGATGAGGATAATACTTAACTCATAAAAGGAGCTTAGAAGTCTTCCATCCTCTTGAAATTTTTGAGATAGCTTGAGAAGGATAGGAGTTAGTTCTTTTTTGAATGTGTGGTAAAATTCACCTTTGAAGCCATCTGGTCCAGGACTTTTGTTTCTTGGAAATTTTTTTATGACTGTTCATTTGTTGTAATCAGTCTGTTTAGGTTTTCTGATTCCTCCATATTGAGTCTTGGAAAATGGGATGTTTCTAGTATCCATTTCACATAGGTTGTCCAATTTTTTGGCATATAGATCTTCATAGTATTTTCTTATAATCCTCTGTATTTCTGCTATGTCAGTTGTTTCTTCTTCTTCTTCTTCTTCTTCTTCTTCTTCTTCTTCTTCTTCTTCTTCTTCTTCTTTTTACAGAGACAGACAGAGAGTCAGAGAGAGGGACAGATAGGGGTAGACAGACAGGAATGGAGAGAGATGAGAAGCATCAATCATCAGTTTTTTATTGCGACACTTAGTTGTTCATTGATTGCTTTCTCATATGTGCCTTGACTGTGGGCCTTCAGCAGATGAAGTAACCCCGTGCTCGAGCCAGTGACCTTGAGTCCAAGCTGGTGAGCTTTGCTCAAACCAGATGAGCCCGTGCTCAAGCTGGTGACCTTGGGGTCTCGGACCTGGGTCCTCTGCATCCCAGTCTGATGCTCTATCCACTGCACCACCGTCTGGTTAGACTGTTCCTTCTCCTTTTTCATTTCTAATTTTATTTATTTGAGTCCTCTCTTTTATTCTTGATGAGTCTGGTTAAAGGTTTGTCAATCTTGTTTACCTTTCCAAAGAACCAGTTATTAGTTTTATTGACCTTCTGTATTGTTTTTTTAGCCTCTATGTCAGGGGTCCCCAAACTATGGCCCGCGGGCCGCATGCGGCCCCCTGAGGCCATTTATCCGGCCCCTGCCGCACACCCGGAAGGGGCACCTCTTTCATTGGTGGTCAGTGAGAGAAGCATAGTTCTCATTGAAATACTAGTCAGTTTGTTGATTTAAATTTACTTGTTCTCTATTTTAAATATTGTATTCGTTCCCATTTTGTTTTTTTACTTTAAAATAAGATATGTGTAGTGTGCATAGGGATTTGTTCATAGTTTTTTTTATAGTCTGGCCCTCCAATGGTCTGAGGGACAGTGAACTGGCCCCCTGTGTAAAAAGTTTGGGGACCCCTGCTCTATGTTATTTATTTCCACTCTGATCTTTATTATTTCCTTTCTTCTACTTCCTCTGGGCTTTATTTGTTGTTCATTCTCTAGTTCTTTTAAATGCAGGAATAAGTTGTTTATTTGAGTTTTTTCTTGCTTCTTAAGGTATGCCTGTAATGCTCTGAACTTCCCTCTCAGGACTGCTTTAGCTGTGTCCCATAAATTTTGAATTATTGTATGTTCATTTTAATTTGTTTCAAGAAAATTTTTAATTTTTTTCTTAATCTCATTGTTTACCCATTTGTTATGTATTAACATGCTATTTAGTTTCCAAGTGTTTGACTGTTTTTCAGTTTTTCTATTGTAGTTTGTAGTTGATTTCTAATTTCATGTCATTGTGACCAGAGAAATGCTTGATATAATTTCAATCTTCTTAAATTTATTGAGACTCATTTTGTATCCTAACATGTGGTCTATACGAAAGAATGTACCATGAGCAATTGAAAAGAAAGTATATTCTGCTGCTTTGGGGTGAAAGGTTCTGAAGATATCTATTAAATCCAGTTGATCTAGTGCAGCAGTTCTCAACCTGTGGGTCGCGACCCCAGCGGGGGTCGAACGATCAAAACACAGGGGTCGCCTAAAGCCATTGGAAAATACATATTTATTATACAATACATTTTAAAATAAAATATGTATTTCTGATGGCTTTAGGCGACCCCTGTGTTTTGGTCGTTCGACCCCCGCTGGGGTCACGACCCACAGGTTGAGAACCACTGATCTAGTGTGTCAGTTAAGGCAGCTGTTTCTTTGTTAATTTTCTGTTCAGAGGATCTATCCATTGATGTTAGTGGGGTATTAAAGTCCCCTACTATTATTGTATTGCTGTTGATTTTGCCCTTTATATCCATCAAAATCTGATTTATATACTTTCATTCTCCTATGTTAAGCATATAAATATTTACAATGGTTATATACTCCTGTTGGATTGCTCCCTTTATCATTATGCAGTGTCCTTCTTTATGCCTTACTATAGCTTTTGTTTTAAAGTCTATTTTGTCAGATATAAGTATTGCTATCCCACTTTTTCTTTCATTTCCATTTGCATAAAATACATTTATCTTTCAGTCTATGTGTATTTTTTGTTCTGAGTTGGGTCTCTTGTAGACAACATATCCTGTTTTCTTATTCATACAGCTACCCTATGTCTTTTGATTGGAGTATTTAATCCATTTACACTTAAGGTTATTATTGACATGTATTTATTTATTGCCATTTTACTCATTTAATCTACAATCCTCTTTTTCTAGATTTCTTTTTCTTTTGTTCCTTTTACAGCAAGCCACTTAACATTTCTTGCAGTGCTGCTTTGGTTGTAATGAATTCCTTGAGTTTCTTTTTGTCTGGGAAGCTTTTTATTTCTCCTTCCATTTTAAACAAGAGCCTTGCTGGATAAAGAAGTCTTGGTTGTTGGATCTTGTTTTGCATCATTTTGAATATTTCTTGCAATGTCTTCTGGCCTCAAGTTTCTCTGTTGAGAAATTGGATGTCATTATTATAGGGGTTCCTCTGTAGATAATTAACTGCTTAACTGCTTTTCTCTTTCAGCTTTTAGTATTTTTTCTTTGTCTCTTAACTTTGGCACTTTTATTACGATGTGTCTTGGTGTAGGCATCCTGTGCTTTTTGAACTTGCGTGACTTTTTCCTTCATCAATTTAGAGAAGTTTTCAGCTATGATTTCTTCAAACGGGTTCTCTATTTCTTGTTCAATCTCTTCTCCTTCAGGAATCTCTATGATGTGGATGTTGTTTCTCTTCATGTTGTCACAGAGCTCTCTTAGAATTTCCTCAGACTTTTTGAGCTTCTTTTCTTTTCTTTTTTTTAATATTTTATTTATTGATTTTTTTAGAGAGAGAGGAGTGAGAGAGAGAGATAGAGAGAGAGAGAAGGGGGAGGAGCAGGAAGCATCAACTCCCATATGTGCCTTGACCAGGCAAGCCCAAGGTTTCGAACCGGCGACCTCAGTGTTCCAGGTCGATGCTTTATCCCACTGCGCCACCACAGGTCAGGCTTGAGCTTCTTTTCTTTTTGCTGCTCTGCTTCCATGTTTTTGTTTATCTTGTCTTCTAAGTCACTGATTCAATCCTCTGCTCCATCCAGCTTGCTATTGATTCCTTTTAGTGTAGTCTTCATTTCTGATATTGTATTTGTCATTTTTGACAAATGGTTCTTTTTTATGATTTCAGTGTCCTTTTTGATGCTTGCTCTCTCTTTGTTTAGGTGATCATTATGTCCATCCATTGTTCCTCTAAGATCCTTGAATGTCCTAAATATCATTATTTTAAACTCTGCATCTGGTAGTTTGGTTACTTAGATCTCATTCAGTTCCTTTTCTCAGGATTTCTCTTGTTGATTCATTTGGGTCACATTTCTCTGTCTTCTCATTTTGTCTGCGCATTAGGTAGCGCTGTCTGACTTTGAAATTTTTGTGTGGTTTTATGAGGAAGATGGGCTTGGTGGTACTGACTTCTAGGCCACTTGTTCTAGGAATGCTTTTTGAGTTTACTGTTCTCCCTCTTGTTGTATGTGAGTATTGAATGCAGTTGGTCCTTTTGTGGGTATGGTGATTCCTTCAAGCTGGCTAGCTCTAAGCGTCAACTTTGATCATGTGTATTACATACTGTGCAGTGTCTGTCCTGTTGGGTGTATTTATTCTCTACAGTGACTGGTGCCTGCTAGACTCCTCCTTTGGGTGTATTGCTTCTGTAGCTAGCTGAGTCTAGGGTTGGTGATGTCTGCCACCCACTACCAGTTGTGTTGATTCTAGATCTTCTTTGGTTGGCATTAGCTATTGTTTGTAACCCACTGTGGGCTACCTTTCTGCAGCTACTGTTCTTTTTGCTGTTTGTGTCTGCATTTTCTGTGCCTGGGTGGTGTGAGAGGAGCCAATCTGTGTATAAGGATCAGCTTCCTCCTGCTTTGAGATGACCGAAGCTTTGTAAAAGCCCCAAGCTTTGTAAAATTTGCCTTTACTTTTCAGTTGCTCCACCTCCTCTTGCAGCTGCTTGGTCTTCCCACAGAGTCTTCTGTAGAAAGACTGTAGTGTGAGATCAAACTGGCCTCATTTAACGAACCCTTCTAAAGGTTGCAAGCTTGTTGGATTAGGGCAGCTGAGGTTGGGAATACAATGTTTGTGGCACCCTGTACTTCAGGGGTCTCTTGGTCAGGAGCTCAGTACAGGGAATATGGCCCTTAATCCCTCAGCCATGGCTAGATACTCAAATTTTATTTCTCCCCAACAAGGTGAGCAGCACGTTCAGATTGAGTTCTGCAGAAGTTCTTACAGTTGGTGAGACTTTGGTCTCAGGGAAGAAGACAGAAAGTCCTCTCCTGGGGCTGACTGTGCCCTCCAGTAAGTGGCTAAGCCCTTAGATCAGATCTAAGAATTGGCTCACAGGGACCCACACTTAAATGTCCATGCTCCAAGCTTCTCTCCCTCCCCCCTGTGAAATCTAGCCCAGCAGAGCGGGATATTCAGTGCCCAGGCTGGCTCACTGTGAAGCTCCAACCTATTCAATGCACATGACCTGCTGTGCCGGTGCTGATCACAGAGAGAGGAACTTGCCTCAGCTGGGCCAAATTGTGAGGAGCCCTTCCTTAGGATACCACTCTAGCAAGTGTTGTTAGTCCTGAACCAATGCTTTCTGCAGCTGGCCACTGGATGTGCCAGCCCTGGGCCTCCCTGGCAGGAACCTGGCACAGGCCTGTGGGAGATTCTGCCTGTGACTGGCCCTCAGCAACCTTCTTGGAGCTACAAGGAATTCAGAGTTTGTGGCTTCCTCTGCTGGGCTCAGGTGTACATGGAAATACCAAGCTGCACCCCTAGGCTGGCTTTTATCTACCATGGGTCTGGGGGAAGGTCCGCTTAAAAGGCCAAGGTTCTCTGAGTCCTGCCTCCTGCAACCTCTGTCTGCTGGCTGCTTGTTGGGTTTGGCCACTGAAAAAACCCTCTGGTAGAGTCTAGAGCCTGGCAATTCAGGGATCAGGAAAGGTGGTAGGTGTGGCTTCATGCCTCAGTCCCAGGTCTCAGTTATTCAGACTTTTTTCACAGATCTCAGTAGGGTGTGGCCCTAGGTGTCTGGTGGATGTGGCCTCTGAGACCCAGCAGTGTGTTCTGCCTGCACTCGGGATAGTTTCTACTTAGTATTCTGTAAGGCAGAATCACCACTTTTAGGCTCAGGAGTGTGTGGAGGAAAGCTCCAGCCTCAACACCAAAACAAATAAATCACTGATGTGACCCCTGCTTCCTGGTTTCTGATTATGACCCATTCTCCATAATTGGGGCAGGAGAGACTCCCAAGGGGCATAGCAGTTGCTTTTCCTGGGCTGATGTTGCTAAGAAAGGACTGTTCCACCCAAGAGAGATGGGGACTGCAGTATGGAAAATGATTTATCACAGGGGTTCCAGTGGCCGTCTCCACAGTGTCTCACTGTGGGCCTCCAACTTTACACTGTCCTCATGCAACTCTAGTCCTCTCAGCTCTCCCTCTACCAGAGCCCTGAATAAGTGGCTGTGAACTAGATTTTTCTGTTCAGGCCCTTTAAGAGGAGCCTGCAACTCTGAAAGCTCCGTCTCTTTCTTGTATACAGAAACCTGGCTCTTCTCACCTCCAAATGCCATGTGGGTGCCTCTTCTAGGCTCTGGAGTGAAAAGGCTGGGGCTCCAGGCTTGGGGCTGAGCACACACAACTCTCAGGGTGACCTTCCCCGCAGTGAGAGTCCCTCTGGACCCCCAGCTGCTGCTTGCTCCTGGGAGCAGGCAGCCCTTCCTACCAGTCTCGGTGTGACTTCTTCTGTGGTCCTTGGTTATAGACTCCTCTTTGTTTAGTCCAAAATTGGTTTTTCAAGATGATTGTTCTTAAATTAAGATGTAAATCAATTTGGTCCTGGGAGGTGGCAGTTAGAAAGTCTGCCTACTCTGTTGCCATTTTGGAATCTCCCTTTTGATATTCTTTATTCAAAATATTTACTAGATCATTTTGTTCAGCAATGTGTGTAGAATTGGGCACCTGAAACTTGTATAATTATGTTAGCCAGAGTCACCCCATAAAAGTCAATTAAAAAAACATTTTTAATGGATATTTTCATCCAGTTTGAAGCTTGACTATTCAATACCTCTGTAAAATCTTTTCGTTTTAAATTTTGTTGTAGTCTAGTGCATTATTTTTTTCTTATATAACACTTTTTTGGTATTGTCTAAAAAGTCTTTGCCTGCCTCAAAATCTTGTAAAAGTATTATGCATTTTCTTATAGAAGTATCATCATTTAGTTTATGTTTAGTTCCATTTTTCATTTCAAGTAAATTTTTGTATATATTGTGAGGTAGAGGCTGGGTTTCATTTTTTTTAAAACAATATACACTTGAGGAGACAAGATGGCGCTGGAGTAGGCGGACGTACCAGCATCTACCTCCCAGAACCAATGTGGATTACAAACTAATTTTATGAACTATCAGCTGGAAAAACCAACTTTGGACTAAACTAAAAGGACTCTTCAACCAAGGAACGCTGAAGAAGCCACACAGAGACTGGTAGGAAAAGCGGAGATGCGGAGAGGGCTGCCCAGCTTCTCGGAGCGAACGGCAGCAGGGAGAGACTCGCGTGGCGGGAAGTGAGTTTAGCAGAGGGGGAAGGGTCCTGAGCCCCAGGAACAAAGCCCCAGCCTGCAGCCCCAGAGCCCAGAAGAAGCGTAAGGACAATATTTAGCTGGAAACAAGTCAGGATACTGTTTGTGAGAGAGTCTGATTTCTCAGACCCAGGATCCTTCTTAAAGGGACCAAGCAGAACATCTCTCTCACAAACACTCACCCGGGGCTCCTGGAGACGGAGGGAGAGGGGAGAGAACCACAGTAACAGGAAGAGAGTGCAATCTAGGAGGCATAGGGAAAAACATTTTGGGAGATAGCCACCCTAACCCCTGGGACGAGTCACTCCCCAAAGCTGAAGTGAATATTTCCCCCGGAAACCACAATACCAGCAAAGGGAAGCAGGAGAGCAGCCAAACAAGCTCCCCCGCAGCATTCAGAGCAGAGTCGCATAGAAGGAGGGAGCTTTCGGGTCTACAGTAGTGAGTCTCAGGGTTTGAGCTGCAACGCCCCCACCCACGCGGCTGAGGGCTCCCCGGAGGGCGGGCGGCAGCGGGAGACAAAAGCGCGGTTCTGCTGGCAGGGGCGGAAGCCGGCTGGCCACCAGTGGGCTCAGGTGTGAGCTCAATCTTGCCCGGCTAGGGAGAAGGGGGCGTGCAAAAGCGGCCAAGCTCAGCTGCCGGCAGCCTGTAATCCAGCCTCCGGGAGAAGGGCGGGAAACCCAGAAAGGGTAGAAACCAGCCCCGGAGCAAGGGCAGAGGAGAACATCCCTGCCCCGCCCGTGCAACCCAGGCTTGCGGTCTGACTTGGTAGCCTGCTCCTCCCGCGAGGGTGGAGCCAAAAGCCCAGAAGAGGCGGAGTTCCACTACGAAGCTGAGCTTGGGCATGCAGCCCTGCCTGGTGGTAGAGCCAAGGTTAACAGCTGTTCCTTGAGTGGGATCATCCTGCAAAGGCAGGGCGAAAGCTCAGAAACAGGTGGAGACCCGCAGCAGAGCAAAGGTGCTTGCCAGTGCCCTCAGGACAGAGCATAACGTCACACACAGGGGCGGCGCAAAGGCCAAGGCCACCAACCCTTGTGCACCCGAGCACGTGATCACAGCCACTCTGGAGAAGATAAAATGTGGAGGCAGAGAAATACAACACAAATAAACCAAGAGAAATCCCCAGAAAAGGACCTAATTGAATCAGATATAACCAAATTACCAGATGCAGAGTTTAAAATAACGATTGTTAGGATGCTCAAAGATATTAGAACCACCATAGATGGCCATTACGAAAACCTAAATAAAGAGATAACAAATATAAAAAAGGACATTGAAATAATAAAAAAGAATCAGACAGAAATGACAAATACAATATCTAAAATAAAGAATACAATGGAAGGAATTAAAAGCAGGATGGATGAAGCAGAGAATCGAATCAGTGAGTTAGAGGACACAATAAATAAAGGCATGGAAGCAGAGCAGAAAAAAGAAAAGAGACTCAAAAAGTCTGAGGAAACTCTAAGAGAGCTCTGTGACAACATGAAGAGAAATAACATCCGCATCATAGGGGTTCCTGAAGAAGAAGAGAAAGAACAAGGGATAGAGACTTTGTTCAAACATATTATAGCAGAAAACTTCCCCCAATTAAGGCAGGAAAACATTTCACATGTTCAGGAAGCACAGAGAACTCCATTAAGGAGAAACCCAAAGAAACCAACACCAAGACACATCATAATTAAATTACCAAAGCTAAATGATAAAGAGAAAATATTAAAAGCTGCTAGAGAAAAAAAGACTATCACCTACAAAGGAGCCCCCATAAGGATGACTTCTGACTTCTCAACAGAAACACCTGAGACCAGAAGGGAATGGCAAGAAATATTCAAAGTAATGCAGAACAAGAACCTACAACCAAGACTACTTTATCCAGCAAGGCTATCATTTAAAATAGAAGGAGAAATAAAAAGCTTTACAGACAAAAAAAAACCTCAAGGATTTCACTGCAACCAAACCAAGGCTGCAAGAAATGCTAAGGGACCTCTTGTAAACAGATCAAAGGAAAAAAAAGAATATAGCAAAAGAGAAAAACAGTTTTAAAGAAAAAAAAATGGCAACAAACAATTACATATCAGTAATAACCTTAAATGTTAATGGATTAAATGATCCGATCAAGAGACATAGGGTAGCTGCGTGGATAAGAAAACAGGACCCATACATATGCTGTCTACAAGAGACACACCTTAAATCAAAAGATGCACACAGACTGAAGATAAAAGGATGGAAAAGAAATATTTCACGCAAATGGAAATGAAAAAAAAGCTGGGGTAGCAATACTTATATCAGACAAAATGGACTTTGAAACAAAGACTATAGCTAGAGATAAAGAAGGTCACTACATAATGATAAAGGGAGCAATACAAAAGGAAGATATAACCATTATAAATATCTACGCACCTAATATAGGAGCACCTAAATATATAAAGCAGACTTTGATAGACTTAAAGGGCGAGATCAACAGCAACACTATAATAGTAGGAGATTTCAATACCCCATTAACATCATTAGACAGATCCTCAAGAAAGAAAATTAACAAAGAAACAGCAGACTTAAAGGACATATTAGATCAACTCGATTTAATAGATATCTTCAGAACCTTTCACCCTAAAAGAGCAAAATATACATTCTTTTCAAGCGCTCATGGGACATTCTCTAGAATAGACCACATGTTAGGGCACAAAAGCGGACTCAACAAATTTAAGAAGATTGAAATCATATCCAGCACTTTCTCTGATCACAATGGCATTAAGCTAGAAATCAACCACAATAGAAAAATTGAAAAACATTCAAACACTTGAAAACTAAATAGCACGTTATTAAACAATGAATGGGTTAACATTGAGATCAAAGAAGAAATTAAAAAATTCCTAGAAACAAACGATAATGAGCATACATCAACTCAAAATGTATGGGACACAGCAAAAGCAGTCCTGAGAGGGAAGTTTATAGCATTACAGGCATACCTCAAGAAGCTAGAAAAAGCTCAAATAAACAACTTAACCCTGCATCTAAAAGAACTAGAAAAAGAACAGCAAGTAAAGCCCAGAGCTAGTAGAAGGAAGGAAATAATAAAGATCAGAGCAGAAATAAATGACATAGAGGCTCAAGAAACAATACAGAGGATCAATGAAACCAGGAGCTGGTTCTTTGAAAAGGTAAACAAGATCGATGAACCTTTAACAAGACTCACCAAGAAAAAAAGAGAGAGGACTCAAATAAATAAAATTAGAAACGAGAGTGGAGAAATAACAACTGACACAACAGAAATACAAAATATTGTAAGAAAATACTATGAAGAACTGTACGCCAAAAAACTAGACAACCTAGATGAAATGGACAATTTCCTTGAATCATATAATCTTCCAAAAATCAATCTGGAAGAATCAGAAAACCTAAACAGACCAATTACAACAAATGAGATTGAAACAGCTATCAAAAAACTCCCAAAAAAGAAAAGTCCTGGGCCTGATGGCTTCACAAGTGAATTCTACCAAATATTCAAAGAAGAACTAACTCCTATCCTTCTCAAGCTATTTCAAAAAATTAAAGAGGAAGGAAGACTTCCAAACTTCTTTTTATGAGGCGAGCATAATTCTGATTCCAAAACCAGGCAAAGACAACACAAAAAAAGAAAACTATAGGCCAATATCCCTGATGAACTTAGATGCAAAAATCCTCAACAAAATGTTAGCAAACCGGATCCAGCAATATATGGAAAAAATCATACACCATGATCAAGTAGGATTTATTCTTGGGAGGCAAGGCTGGTACAATATTCACAAATCAATCAATGTGATTCATCACATAAACAAAAGAAAGGAGAAAAACCACATGATAATTTCAATAGATGCAGAAAAAGCATTTGATAAAGTCCAGCACCCATTCATGATCAAAACTCTCAGCAAAGTGGGAATACAGGGAACATACCTCAACATGATAAAGGCCATCTATGACAAACCCACAGCCAACATCATACTCAATGGGCAAAAATTAAAAGCAATCCCCTTAAGATCAGGGACAAGGCAGGGGTGCCCCCTTTCACCAATCTTATTCAACATAGTTCTGGAAGTCCTAGCCACAGCAATCAGACAAAAAAAAGAAATAAAAGGCATCCAAATTGGAAAAGAAGAAGTAAAACTATCATTATTTGCAGATGACATGATATTGTATATAGAAAACCCTAAAGTCTCAGTCAAAAAACTACTAGACCTGATAAAAGAATTTGGCAAGGTGTCAGGATATAAAATCAATACTCAGAAATCAGAGGCATTTTTATACACTAATAATGAACTGTCAGAAAGAGAAATCAGGGAATCAATCCCCTTTACCATTGCAACCAAAAAAATAAAGTACCTAGGAATAAATCTAACCAAGGAGATTAAAGACTTGTACTCGGAAAATTATAAAACATTGATAAAAGAAATCAGGGAAGATACGAATAAGTGGAGGCATATACCGTGCTCATGGTTAGGAAGAATAAACATCATTAAAATGTCTATATTACCCAAAGCAATTTATAAATTCAATGCAATACCAATGAAAATACCAATGACTTACTTCAAAGACATAGAACACATATTCCAAAAATTTATATGGAACCAAAAAAGAACACGAATAGCTTCAGCAATCCTGAAAAGGAAGAAAAAAGCGGGAGGTATCACACTTCCAGATATCAAGTTATATTATAAGGCCATTGTACTCAAAACAGCATGGTACTGGCATAAGAACAGGCACATAGATCAATGGAACAGAACAGAGAACTCAGAAATAAACGCACAGCTCTATGGACAACTGGTATTTGACAAAGGAGGTAAGACAATACAATGGAGAAAAGACAGCCTCTTCAACAAATGGTGTTGGGAAAATTGGACAGCTACCTGCAAAAAAATGAAGCTAGACCACCAACTTACACCACTCACAAAAACAAACTCAAAATGGATAAAAGACTTGAATATAAGCCGTGAAACCATAAGCATCTTAGAAGAAAACATAGGCAGTAAGCTCTTTGACATCTGTCGCAGCAATATACTTGCTGATTTGTCTCCACAGGCAAGTGAAATAAAAGACAGGATAAACAAATGGGACTTTATCAAACTAAAAACTTTTCTGCACAGCTAAAGACAATAAGAACAGAATAAAAAAACAAACTACACAATGGGAGAATATATTTGACATAGCGTCTGATAAGGGGTTAATAACCAAAATTTATAAAGAACTTGTAAAACTTAATACCAGGAAAACAAACAATCCAATCCAAAAATGGGCAAAAGAAATGAATAGACACTTCTCCAAAGAGGACACACAGATGGCCAATAGGCATATGAAAAAATGTTCAACATCACTAATGATTAGAGAAATGCAAATTAAAACCACAATGAGATATCACCTCACACCAGTCAGAATGGTGCTCATCAATAAAACAACACAGAATAAGTGCTGGCGAGGATGTGGAGAAAAGGGAACCCTCCTGCACTGCTGGTGGGAATGCAGACTGGTGCAGCCACTGTGGAAAACAATATGGAGATTCCTCAAGAAATTAAAAATCGAACTGCCTTTTGACCCAGCTATACCACTGTTAGGAATATACCCCAAGAACACCATAGCACTGTTTGAAAAGAAGAAATGCACCCCCATGTTTATGGCAGCATTGTTCACAATAGCAAAGATTTGGAAACAGCCCAAGTGTCCGTCAGAGGACGAGTGGATTAAAAAGCTTTGGTATATATATACTATGGAATACTACTCAGCCACAAGAAATGATGACATCGGATCTTTTACAACAACATGGATGGGTCTTGATAACATTATATTGAGTGAAAGAAGTAAATCAGAAAAAACTAAGAACTATATGTTTCCACACATAGGTGGGACATAAAGATGAGACTCAGAGACATAAACAACAGTGTGGGGGTTACAGGGTGGGGGGAGGAGAGGGAGGGGGTTGGGGGAGGGGAGGGGCACAAAGATCATGGCCTTTCAGCATTTGCCATATTCCCCCCTTAATCTATAGACAGACAGCAAATATTTACGTATGGTGTTCCCACTATAAAGACTGCTGTCTTAGGGACAAATGCTGATAAACTATTTCAGCAGTTCCTCCTTCTTCAAAGACATATAGAAACATAGATCTCCATGTTTCATAGGACATACTCAAGCTCACTCCATGCTCCCTGGTGCTTTAGCACAAGGGTATGCCCCCCCTTTTTTTTTTAGTATTTTTCTTTTATTTATTTATTTTTTGTATATTTCTGAGGATGGGGAAGGGGAGGCAGTCAGACAGACTCCTGCATGTGCCTGACTGGGATCCACCTGGCATGCCTACCGAGGGGAATGCTCTGCCCATCTGGGATGTTGCTCTCTTGCAACCGGAGCCATTCTGGTGACTGGGGCAGAGGCCATGGGGCCATCCTTAGGGTCCAGGGTGGATTTGCTCCGGTGGAACCTTGGCTGCGGGTGGAAGGAGAGGGGGAGGAATGGAGAGGTAGATGGGCGCTTCTCCTGTGTGCTCTGGCCGGGAATCGAACCCGGGAATCCTGCACACCAGGCCAATGACTCCGACGGGTCTACCATATCATGCTTTTTACTTAAAAAAAAAAAAAAAAAGGAGGAGTGACGTCACGGAAATGGCGCCGTGAGAAGCGCGTCCGACAGCTCTCCCCTAAATCACAACAAATTTATCAACTAGAAACAGAAAAATTTATCCTCGGAGCATTCCGGAGTTCCACACAAACTGAAAGCAAAAGGACTGTTATCACTTGAATCTGAGAGACGAGGGTGTGGAGGAAGCTACCGCAAGCGACTCTCATTCAAGCCGCGAGGGAGTGCGCCTGCGTGTTATCAATAAGACCACCCTCAGATGCCGATAAGAAAGAGGAAATCGAATATTATGGATACAAAAGAAAGAGAGGTAACACAAATAGATGTGGAAAAATCTATGGAGAAAAGACTTAACATATTGGAAGCCTTGGAGCTAAATGACAGAGAATTTAAAATAGAAATCTTAAAAATACTCAGAGATATACAAGAAAACACAGAAAGGCAATATAGGGAGATCAGAAAACAACTCAATGAACACAAAGAATATATTACCAAGGAAATTGAAACTATAAAAACAAATCAAACAGAAATGAAAAACTCAATTCACGAGCTGAAAAACGAGGTAACAAGCTTAGCTAACAGAACAGCCCAGATTGAAGATAGGATTAGTGAAATAGAAGACAAACAACTTGAGGCACAACAGAGAGAAGAAGAAAGAGACTCAAAAATAATAAAAAATGAGAAAGCCCTACAGGAATTGTCTGACTCCATCAGAAAGAATAACATAAGAATAATAGGTATATCAGAGGGAGAAGAGAAAGAAAATGGAATGGAGAATATACTCAAACAAATAATAGACGAGAACTTCCCAAGCCTGTGGAAGGAACTAAAGCCTCAAATTCAAGAAGCAAACAGAACACCAAGTTTTCTTAACCCCAACAAACCCACTCCAAGGCACATCATAATAAAGATGACACAAACCAATGACAAAGAAAAAATTCTCAAGGCAGCCAGGGAAAAGAAGAGTACAACATATAAAGGAAGGCCTATTAGATTATCATCAGATTTCTCAGCAGAAACTCTACAAGCTAGAAGAGAGTGGACCCCAATATTTAAAGCCCTGAAAGAGAGGAACTTTCAGCCAAGAATACTATACCCATCAAAGCTATCCTTCAAGTATGAAGGAGATATAAAAACATTCACAAATACAGAAAAGATGAGAGAATTTATCAACAGAAAGCCCCCACTCCAGGAAATACTAAGGGGGGTTTTCCAACCAGATTCAAAGAACAAAAGAAAACAACACCACAAGTAACAGCTCCACCAAGAACACAATAAAACCAAACTTAAACTGTGACAACAAAGGAAAAAAAGGGGGGAGAGGATTGAGATTAACAGTAGCAAAGGATGATGAAGTGCAGAAATACTTATAAGATAGGGTACTACAATGAATATGGTAGGTACCCTTTTCATTACTTAATGGTAACCACCCTTAAAAAAACCACCACAAAAACACTTGACTTAAAAAAGGTAGCAACAGAGGAAAGAAGTATGGAACACAAACAAACAAAAACAAATGATAGAAAAACAAAAGAGAAGAATCAAACTAGATACAAAACTAACAGAAAGCAATTTATAAAATGGCAGTAGGGAACCCACAAGTGTCAATAATGACACTAAATGTAAATGGATTAAACTTACCAATAAAAAGACACAGAGTAGCAGAATGGATTAAAAAAGAAAATCCAACTATATGCTGCCTACAAGAAACACATCTAAGCAACAAGGATAAAAACAAATTCAAAGTGAAAGGCTGGAAAACAATACTCCAAGCAAACAACACCCAAAAAAAAGCAGGTGTAGCAATACTCATATCTAATAATGCTGACTACAAGACAGAAAAAGTACTCAGAGACAAAAATGGTCATTTCATAATGATTAAGGGGAAGTTGAATCAAGAAGACATAACAATCCTTAATATATATGCACCAAACCAAGGAGCATCAAAATATATAAGACAGCTACTTATTGACCTTAAAACAAAAACTAACAAAAATACAATCATACTTGGAGACCTCAATACACCGCTGACGGCTCTAGATCGGTCATCCAAACAGAGAATCAATAAAGATATAGTGGCCTTAAACGAAATACTAGAACACCTGGATATGATAGACATCTACAGGACACTTCATCCCAAAGCGACAGAGTATACATTTTTCTCTAGTGTACATAGAACATTCTCAAGAATTGACCATATGTTGGGCCACAAAGACAATATCAGCAAATTTAGAAAAATTGAAATTGTACCAAGCATATTTTCTTATCATAGAGCCTTGAAACTAGAATTCAACTGCAAAAAAGAGGGGGAAAAACCCACAAAAATGTGGAAACTAAACAACATACTTCTAAAAAATGAATGGGTCAAAGAAGAAATAAGCGCAGAAATCAAAAGATATATACAGACAAATGAAAATGAAAATACGACATATCAGAATCTCTGGGATGCAGCAAAAGCAGTAATAAGAAGAAAGTTCATATCACTTCAGGCCTATATGAACAAACAAGAGAGAGCCGAAGTAAACCACTTAACTTCACACCTTAAGGAACTAGAAAAAGAAGAACAAAGACAACCCAAAACCAGCAGAAGAAAGGAGATAATAAAAATCAGAGCAGAAATAAATGAAAAAGAGAACAGAAAAACTATAGAAAAAATCAATAAAACAAGGAGCTGGTTCTTTGAAAAGATCAACAAAATTGACAAACCCTTGGCAAGACTCACCAAGGAAAAAAGACACAGGACTCAAATAAATAAAATCCAAAATGAAAGAGGAGAGATCACCACAGACATCATAGAAATACAAAGGGAAGGAGGGAGAGGGGAGGGGGAGGGGTACAGAGAGAACTGGATGGAGGGTGGCGGAGGACGAACTCTCTTCGGGTGATGGGTATGCAACAGAACTAAATAACAAGATAACCTGGAAATGTTTTCTTTGAATGTATGTACCCTGATTTATTGATGTCACCCCATTAAAATAAAAATTTATTTATAAAAAACAAACAAACAAAAAACAATATACACTTGATCTAGCACAATTTATTGAAAAAACAAAATAAAACAAAACACTTCTTTTCCTATTGAATTAACACTTTTGTCTTAATTACTGTAGGTTTATAGTAAGTGTTGAGGTCAGGTGATATGAGTCTCCTCATTTAGTTTTTTTAAATTTGGTTATTTAAAACCCTTTGAAATTTAAATTAAATTTTATAATCACTCTTGTCAATTTCTACAGTAAAAACCCTAATGAGATTTTGATTGGGATTGTTGAATCTACAGAACCATTTAAAGAGATATGACATTTTAATAATAATGAATCTTCTAATTCATAAAGATCATATGTCTTTTCATTTATTTTATGCCTATGAGTCATATATTTTTTTCCTTAAACTCATTCTTAAGTGTTTATCTTTTTACACTATTATAAATGGTACTCTAAAATTTAATATTCTAATTATTGCTAGTATAGAGAAATAAAATTTATTTTAGTACATTGACCTTATATCCCATAATCTTGCTGAATTCACTTATTAATTCTACTAGCTTTAAAAAATTGATTGTTATTTTCTGTGTGGACATTCAAGTCACCTATGAATAAATACTCTTACTTTTGTGTTCATTTTTTGTGTAATTTAAATGTTTATATTTTTCTCTCAATTTTTATGTTGTATTTATAGAGAAAATTGTTTATTTCATATAACTTATCAATGTTATGGACATAAAGTAGTTAGTAACATATGCTTATTTATCCTCTTAATATTTATAGGCTATGTTGTGATGACTTTTTTATTTTTCCATTCCAGATATTGACAATTTCTGGGCTTTTCCCTTTTTTTTTTAATAATTTTATTTTTTTAATGGGGTGACATCAATAAATCAGGATACATATATTCAAAGATAACAAGTCCAGGGTATCTTGTCGTTCAATCATGTTGCTTACCCATCACCCAAAGTCAGATTGTCCTCCGTCACCCTCTATCTTGTTCTCTCTGTGCCTCTCCCCCTCCCCCTTTCCCTCTCCCATTCCCTCCTCCCCCCTGTAACCACCACACCCTTATCAATGTCTCTCAGTTTCACTTTTATGTCCCACCTTCATATGGAATAATGCAGTTCCTGGTTTTTTCTGATTTACTTATTTCGCTTCGTATCATGTTATCAAGATCCCACCATTTTGCTGTAAATGTTCCTATGTCATCATTTCTTATGGCTGAGTAGTATTCCATAGTGTATATGTGCCACATCTTCTTTATCCAGTCATCTATTGACGGGCTTTTTGGTTGTTTCCATGTCTTGGCCACTGTGAAAAATGCTGCAATAAACATGAGGCTGCATGTGTCTTTACGTATCAATGTTTCTGAGTTTTGGGGGTATATACCCAGTAGAGGGATTGCTGGGTCATAAGGTAGTTCCATTTTCAGTTTTTTGAGGAACCACCATACTTTCTTCCATAATGGTTGTACTCCTTTACATTCCCACCAACAGTGTATGAGGGTTCCTTTTTCTCCACAGCCTCTCCAACATTTGCTATTACCTGTCTTGCTAATAATAGCTAATCGAACAGGTGTGAGGTGGTATCTCATTGCCGTTTTGATTTGCATTTCTCTAATAGCTAAAGAAGATGAGCATCTTTTCATATATCTGTTGGCCATTTGTATTTCTTCCTGGGAGAAGTGTCTGTTCATATCCTCTTCCCATTTTTTTATGGGATTGTTTGTTTGTTTGTTGTTGAGTTTTATGAGTTCTTTGTATATTTTGGATTTTAGGCCCTTATCTGAGCTGTTGTTTGAAAATATCATTTTCCATTTAGTTGGCGTTCTGTTTATTTTGTTATCAGTTTCTCTTGCTGAGCAAAAACTTCTTAGTCTGATGTAGTCCCATTCATTAATTTTTTCCTTCACTTCTCTTGCCATTGGAGTCAAATTCATAAAATGCTCTTTAAAACCCAGGTCCATGAGTTGAGTACCTATGTCTTCTTCTATGGACTTAATTGTTTCAGGTCTTATGTTTAGATCTTTGATCCATTTTGAGTTAATTTTTGTACAGGGGGAGAGACTGTAGTCCAGTTTCATTCTTTTGCATGTGGCTTTCCAGTTTTCCCAGCACCATTTATTGAAGAGGCTTTCTTTTCTCCATTGTGTGTTGTTGGCCCCTTTATCAAAAATAATTTGACTATATATATGTGGTTTTATTTCTGGACTTTCTATTCTGTTCCATTGGTCTGAGTGTCTATTTTTCTGCCAATACCATGCTGTTTTGATTGTCGTGGCCCTATAATATAGTTTGAAGTCAGGTATTGTAATGCCCCCAGCTTCATTCTTTTTCTTTAGGATTGCTTTGGCTATTCAGGGTTTTTTATAGTTCCATATAAATCTGATGATTTTTTGCTCTATTTCTTTAAAAAACGTCATTGGAAGTTTGATGGGAATTGCATTAAATTTGTATATTGCTTTGGGTAATATAGCCATCTTGATTATATTTATTCTTCCTAGCCAAGAACAAGGTATATTCTTCTATCTCATTATATCTTTTTCAATTTCCCTTAAAAATGGTTTATAGTTTTCATTATATAAGTCCTTTACATTCTTTGTTATGTTTATTCCTAAGTATTTTATTTTTTTTGTTGCAATCGTGAAGGGGATTATTCTTTTGAGTTCGTTCTGAATTGTTTCATTCTTGGCATATAGAAAAGCTATTGACTTCTGTATGTTAATTTTGTATCCTGCGACCTTACTGTATTGGCTTATTGTTTCTAGTAGTCTTTTTGTGGATTCTTTCGGGTTTTCGATATATAGGATCATATCATCTGCAAAAAGTGATACCTTTACTTCTTCTTTTCTGATATGGATGCCTTTTATTTCTTTGTCTTGTCTGATTGCTGTGGAGAGAACCTCTAGTACCACATTAAATAAGAGTGGAGAGAGTGGACAACCCTCTCTTGTTCCTGATTTAAGGGGGAAAGCCTTCAGTTTAGTGCCATTTAATATGATGTTAGCTGATGGTTTATCATATATGGCCTTTATCATGTTGAGATATTTTCCTTCTATACCTATTTTGTTGAGAGTCTTAAACATAAAATTGTGTTGTATTTTATCGAAAGCCTTTTCTGCGTCTATTGATAAGATCATGTGGTTTTCGTTCTTTGTTTTGTTGATATGGTGTATTACGTTAACCGTTTTACGTATGTTGAACCATCCTTGAGATTCTGGGATGAATCCCACTTGATCATGATGTATTATTTTTTTAATATGTTGTTGTATTCGATTTGCTAGTATTTTGTTTAGTATTTTAGCATCTGTATTCATTAGAGATATTGGTCTGTAGTTTTCTTTTTTTGTGCCATCCTTGCCTGGTTTTGGTATGAGGGTTATGTTGGCCTCATAAAATGTGTTTGGAAGTATTGCTTCTTCTTCAATTTTTTGGAAGACTTTGAGTAGAATAGGAACCAAGTCTTCTTTGAATGTTTGATAAATTCGCTGGTATACCCGTCAGGGCCTGGACTTTTATTTTTGGGGAGGTTTTTAATGGTTTTTTCTATTTCTTCTCTACTGATAGGTCTGTTTAGGCTTTCTGCTTCTTCTTGACTCAGTCTAGGAAGGTTGTATTGTTCTAGGAATTTATCCATTTATTCTAGGTTGTTGAATTTAGTGGCATAAAGTTTTTCATAGTATTCTACAATAATTTTTTGTATACCTACGGTGTCCATGGTGATTTCCCCTCTTTCATTTTGGATTTTGTTTATATGAGTTCTTTCTCTTTTTTCCTTGGTAAGTCTTGCCAAGGGTTTGTCAATTTTGTTGATCTTTTCAAAGAACCAGCTCCTTGTTCTATTAATTTTTTCTATAGTTTTTCTGTTCTCTAATTCATTTATTTCTGCTCTGATTTTTATTATCTCCTTTCTTCGGCTAGTTTTGGGTTGTCTTTGTTCTTCTTTTTCTAGTTCCTTAAGGTGTGAAGTTAAGTGGTTCACTTGGGCTCTCTCTTGTTTGTTCATATATGTCTGAAGTGATATGAACTTCCCTCTTATCACTGCTTTTGCTGCATCCCATAGATTCTGATATGTCGTATTGTCACTTTCATTAGTCTGTATATATCTTTTGATCTCTGCACTTATTTCTTCTTTGACCCATTCATTTTTTAAAAGTATGTTGTTTAGTTTCCACATTTTTGTGGGATTTTTTTCCTCTTTTTTGCAGTTGAATTCTAGTTTTAAGGCTTTATGATCAGAAAATATGCTTGGTACAACTTCAATTTTTCTGAAGTTGCTGATGTTGTTTTTGTGGCCCAACATATGGTCAATTCTTGAGAATGATCCATGTACACTGGAGAAAAATGTATACTCAGTCACTTTGGGATGAAATGTCCTGTAGATGTCTATCATATCCAGGTGCTCTAGTGTTTTGTTTAAGGCCACTATATCTTTGTTGATTCTCTGTTTGGATGACCGATCTAGAGCCGTCAGCGGTGTATTGAGGTCTCCAAGTATGATTGATTTTTGTCAGTTTTTGTTTTAAGATCAATAAGTAGCTGTCTTATATATTTTGGTGCTCCTTAGTTTGGTGCATATATATTAAGAATTGTTATGTCTTCTTGATTCAGTGTCCCCTTAGCCATTATGAAATGGCCATTTTCATCTCTGAGTACTTTTCCTGTCTTGTAGTCAGCATTATCTGATATGAGTATTGCTACACCTGCTTTTTTTTGGATGTTATTTGCTTGGAGTATTGTTTTCCAGCCTTTCACTTTGAATTTGTTTTTATCCTTGTTACTTAGATGAGTCTCCTGTAGGCAGCATACAGTTGGATTTTCTTTTTTAATCCATTCTGCTACTCTGTGCCTTTTTATTGGTGAGTTTAATCCGTTTACATTTAGTGTAATTATTGATACTTGTGAGTTCCCTATTGCCATTTTATATCTTGCTTTCTGTTAGTTTTGTGTCTTGTTTAATCCTTCTCTTTCGTTTTTCTATCTTTTGTTTTTATTTGGTTGTATTCCATACATCTTTCCTCTGTTGCTATCTTTTTTATCTCATGTGCTTCTGTGGTGGTTTTTTCAATGGTGGTTACCTTTGAGTAATGAAAAGGGTCCCTACCCTGTTCATTGTAGCAAACTATTTTGTGAGTACTTTTGCACTCCATCATTTTTTGCTACTGTTAATCTCCATCTTCTCCCCCTCTTTCTTTTTGTTGTTGTCACAGTTTAAATTTGGTTTTATTGTGTTCTTCTTAGAGCTTTTACTTGTGGCTCTGTTTTTTTTTTTGTTCTTTGTATCTGATTGGAGAACCCCCTTTAGTAATTCCTGGAGTGGGGGTTTTCTGATGATAAATTCCCTCATCTTTTCTGTATCTGTGAATGTTTTTATTTCTCCTTCATATTTGAAGGATAGCTTTGATGGGTATAGTATTCGTGGCTGAAAGTTTCTCTCTTTCAGGACTTTAAATATTGGGGTCCACTCTCTTCTAGCTTGTAGAGTTTCTGCTGAGAAATCTGATGATAATCTAATGGGCCTTCCTTTATTCGTTGTATTCTTCTTTTCCCTGGCTGCCTTGAGAATTTTTTCTTTGCTGTTGGTTTGTGTCAATTTCATTATGATATGCCTTGGAGTAGGTTTGTTGGGGTTAAGAAAACTCGGTGTTCTGTTTGCTTCTTGAATTTGGGGCTTTAGTTCTTTCCACAGGCTTGGGAAGTTCTCATCTATTATTTGTTTGAGTATGTTCTCCATTCCATTTTCTCTCTCTTCTCCCTCTGATATACCTATTATTCTTATGTTATTCTTTTTGATGGAGTCAGATAATTCTTGTAGGGCTATCTCATTTTTTTTAATTTTTGAGTCTCTTTCTTCTTTTCTCTGTTGTGCCTCAAGTTGCTTGTCTTCTATTTCACTAATCCTCTCTTCTATCTGACCTGTTCTATTAGCTAAGCTTGTTACTTCGTTTTTCAGCTCGTGAATTGAGTTTTTCATCTCTGTTTGATTTGTTTTTATAGTTTCAATTTCTTTGGACATATATTCTTTGTGTTTGTTGAGTTGTTTTCTGAGCTCCCTAAATTGCCTTTCTGTGTTTTCTTGTATATCTCGGAGGATTTTTAGGATTTCTATCTTGAATTCTCTGTCATTTAGCTCCAAGGTTTCCAATATATTAAATTTTTTTCTCCATAGATTTTTCCTCATCTAGCTGTGTTGCCTCTCTTTCTTTTGTATCCATGATATTCGATTTTCTCTTTCTTAATGGCATCTGAGGGTGGTTTTGTTGATAGTATTAATGAGATTTAATAAAAAATAAAAAGTTAAAAAAAATAAAATATCAAAAAGAGTTGTTTTTTTTAAAAAAAATTAATAATGAAATAAAAATAAAATAAAATAATAATTTTTTTTTAAAAAGGAAATTATTCCCCCCCCTCCTTTTTTCCTCTCCTCTCCCCTTTTTCTTGAGAAAATCTTGTGGTGAACTGTGAATTATAACAAACAATGCCTGTGATGGAGGGCCTGAATTGGGGAAAAGTAATTAAGGGGCAAAAAAAAAAAAAAAAAAAAAAAAGGGGTGTATGGACCCACAAAAAGCAAATAAGGAAAAAATTTTGCTCAAGAATAAAATGATTTACTTTTAGGTGTTGGTTGTCTAAGAGTTATGATGAGAGGAATAAGAGGAAAACAGAAAAATGGGGGGACAAATTAAAAAAATACTATTGTATTTAGTGGAACAAGAACTAGATAAAATGGAGAGCCAGGGATGGGAGCACTGCTAGTGAGTTAAAAAGGTGAAGTAGCCTGACCTGTGGTGGTGCAGTTGATAAAGCGTCAACCTGGAAATGCTGAGGTTGCCGGTTCAAAACCCTGGGCTTGCCTGGTCAAGGCACATATGGGAGTTGATGCTTCCTGCTCCTCCGCCTTCTCTCTCTCTCTCTCTCTAATGAATAAATTAAAAAAAAAACCCCAAAATTCCACAAACATAAGTTTGAGTCCCAGATAAGATAATTTGTTTGTTATTGAGGTTTGAATGAGAAGAGATGTAAAGGAGAAAGGAAGAAACTAATATAGAGGGAGAAAAGAAAGAGAGAGAGAGAAAAAAAGAAGGAACCACTAAAAGAAGAAAAAAGAAAGGAGAGAAAGAGAGTTAAGGTTTTGGAGTGCAACCCTCATAGAGAGAAAGGAAGAGGAGAAAAAAGATAATGGGAGATGTAACACTTATGAGTAGTGTAGTTCAAGGAGAGGAGAGAGTAAGACCAGCAGAGAGTTAATCGGCCAAATTGGAGGAGGAAAAAAAGTATTAAGAATGAAGATAAGAGAAACAAACGAACAAATATAATAAAATGGGATAGGTTATAAAGTCAGCAGGTTATTCTTGATTTTGAGAGGTTATCTTCTTGCTTTTTCTTTTCTGTCCCTCTTCCTGGTCGGTGACTCTGTACCCCAGGTTCTGCCCCTTTGGCACGCTCTGGGTAAGGCTCAGTCAGTCAGAGCTGCTAGCATAATCAGGCGGGCTTTCCGCCCACTCAAAGACCTCTGGCTCTGCCACTCTGTCCGATAACACAGGCGGGCGCCCATTTCTGGGGCGCTTGGAGGAAACTCTCATTCACTATCTGCGCACGCAGACCAGGATATCCGGCCAGCAGTCTCACGCTCTGAGTGAAACCCCCAACCGCATGGAAAAGTTGCAGCGATGGAATTTGCTCTCACTCCGTCCCCGTGCGCGGCTTTTGCAAGGTGCTGGGGTGGCCTGAGATTCCGCTTTTGCCCACACAAAGGCCCCTGACTCTGCCCCTCTGTGCGATAACACAGGCGTGCACTGCCGAGGCACTCGGAGGAATCGCTCACTTCCTATCTGCGTGCGCACACCAGGATATGAGGCCGGCCGCGTTTCCCTCTGAGTGAAACCCTCACCAGCACGGAAAATTTCCACCGTTGGAATTAGTTCTTGTTCCCTCCCGTGCGCGGCTTTCCCAGGGCTCTGGGGCTGCCCAGAGATTCTGCTTTCGGCCCCCAGAAAGGCCTCTGACCCTGCCTCTCTGTGGGGTAACACGGACACCCACTTCCGGGGCTTAGGAAGAAATGTCTCGCCTACTAACTGCGCACCAACCAGGAGAACGGGTAAAATGGCTGCCCCGCTTGTCTTTCTTTGTTTGGGTTTGGCGCGAGTGTTAGCTTGTATTGCCCGGCTTGCCACAGGATCAGTTTTTCCTCGGCTAGGATCTCCGTGCCACAGCCTGGTTCGGCCCTTTGTGCTGCAGCCTGGATGTATTCACCCCCTTTGCCCGCCTCAGTTTCTATATTCACAGTTACCAGAGAAAGCCGCCCTGTTTACGTTAGTGAGGAAGGCGGAGCATTTCTTACTCCCTATTTCCTTCGGGGTTTGGTTATATATTTAGCCAATTTTTCACTTGACCATACCTTCGGGTGTATTGCGAAGCATCTGGAGGCTCCAAGTATAGGTTTTTCTGTTTCTGGTTGAAGATCTTGTTGAGTTTTGGGGGAGATTTATCCGTATCGCTTCCTACTCCGCCATTACTCTGACGTCATCCGCTTTTCCCTTTTTTTGGTTGATTTAACAAGAGGTTTATCAATTTGATCAATTCCTCAAAGAAGCATCTTTTTGGATTAATTTTCATATTATAATTTTGTTTTCTATGTCTTTAATTTCTTCTTTCAATTTACTTTAGCTTTAATTTGTTCTTTCTTTATGTGCTATAGGTGTAAATGTAAACCTTTGATTTTAGACTTTTTTTCTTTGTTAAAACCATCATTTGGCCCTGGCCGGTAGGCTCAGTGGTAGAACATCAGCCTGGCATGCAGAAGTCCCGGGTTCGATTCCCGGCCAGGGCACACAGGAGAAGCGCCCTTCTGCTTCTCCACCCCTCCCCCTCTCCTTCCTCTCTGTCTCTTCCCCTCCTGCAGCCGAGGCTCCATTGGAGCAAAGATGGCCCGGGCACTGAGGATGGCTCCTTGTCCTCTGCCCCAGGTGCTAGAGTGGCTCTGGTTGCAACAGAGTGATGACCCGGAGGGGCAGAGTATCGCCCCCTGGTGGGCAGAGCGTCGCCCCCTGGTGGGCATGCCGGGTGGATCCCAGTCGGGCGCATGCGAGAGTCTGTCTGACTGTCTCTCCCGTTTCTTGCTTCAGAAAAAAAAAAAAACCCAAACAAAAAAACCCCATCATTTAAAGCTATAAATCTCCTTGTCTGCACTGCTTTAGCAGCATTTCTTAAATTTTCATATGTTTTAAGTGTCTCAATTTAAAATATTTTCTAGTTCCCTTTGGGGTATCTTCTTTGACTTATGGGTACTTATAAATATACTGTTTCAGTTACCAATTTTGCTCTTTTCTTTATGTTTTCTGTAGCACTGAAAAGATTGCCTTATAGATTAGATATGGGTTATGAGAAGAGATAATCAAGGTTGACTCAAAGGGTTCTGGCTTGAGCACCTGGGTGAACCTAGTGTGATGTACTGTGATGGGGAATGCTTGGGTAGTAGCATGTTCAATGTGGGAAATCACAAAGTCAGTTTGGGACATTTAAGTCACTTTTTTTGTGTGTGTTTTTCCAAAGCTGGAAACGGGTAAGCAGTTAGACAGACTCCCACATGCACCCGACCGGGATCCACCCGGTACGCCCACCAGGGGGCAATGCTCTGCCCATCTGGGGCGCCGCTCTGTTGCAACCAGAGCCATTCTAGTGCCTGAGGCAGAGGCCATGGAGCCATCCTCAGCACCCAGGCCAACTTTGCTCCAATGGAGTCTCAGGTGCGGGAAGGGAAGAGAGAGACAGAGAGGAAGTAGAAGGGAGGGGTGGAGAAGCAGATGGGTGCCTCTCCTGTGTGCCCTGGCCGGGAATTGAACCCGGGACTTCTGCATGCCAGGCTGACACTCTACCACTGAGCCAACCGACCAGGGCCTTAAGTCACTTTTTTGTTTTTTTTTTTAATTTTTATTTATTTATTTATTTATTTTTAAAAATAATTTTATTTTTTTAATGGGGCGACATCAATAAATCAGGATACATATATTCAAAGATAACAAGTCCAGGTTATCTTGTCATTCAATTATGTTGCATACTCATCACGGACAATCTGACTTTGGGTAAGTCACTTTTTTGAATGTATATTATGAAAGTCAGAAAATGGTTTTCTGGTATCCTAAAAGAAATTTATAGTAGTATTTTTTTATGCTAGAATATACTTATGAAGTGGAAAAATAGGAATTCAAATAAGGAAGTGATCACTGAATATAACACCAACAGAAGAGAATTATTATTTTTTGTATTTTTCTGAAGCTGGAAACGGGGAGAGACAGTCAGACAGACTCCCGCATGCGCCCGACCGTGATCCACCCGGCACGCCCAACCAGGAGGCGAAGCTCTGCCCACCAGGGGGCGATGCTCTGCCCCTCCGGGGCATCGCTCTGTCGCGACCAGAGCCACTCCAGCGCCTGGGGCAGAGGCAAAGGAGCCATCCCCAGCCCCCGGGCCATCTTTGCTCCAATGGAGCCTCGCTGCAGGTGGGGACGAGAGAGACAGAGAGGAAGGAGAGGGGGAGGAGTGGAGAAGCAGATGGGCGCTTCTCCTGTGTGCCCTGGCTGGGAATCGAACCTGGGACTTCTGCACGCCAGACTGACGCTCTACCACTGAGCCAACCGGCCAGGGCAACAGAAGAGAATTTATCATGTGGTTCTCGACTTCTGTTTGATTATGAGTGGAAGAGTTTGACGTTTTCAAAAATTAATAATGTAATTCATAGTCCAACAAAGTGTCATAATTTGCTTGAAGGGGAAATAAAGAGAACATGACATGTGCTGTCAGTTATGAGGAAGGACAGCATTGAAATTATGCTCCACCTACAAATGGCTGCCATCTGGTTCTGCTCCTGAAAGAACACCAGAAAAAGGGAATAATGACCATAATAGAAACAGTGGGAATAGGCACAGATATAGGTAGCTCTATATCTCTAGGATGTGATTAAGTTTACTTGGGAAAATCTAATAGTTTATGGCTCAGTTTATCCTATTGTGTATTTTCACCTCTGTAAGATAGAAAATTTCAAGATCTTAATTTTTGAAAGTAGGTACAAGCCCTGTTAATATATTTTAAAATTCAATTAATTTACTAAGTTTTGCCACAGTGAAAAATTGACTTCCTACACACTTTATGCATATTTTCAGTTTTCCCCATCCTGTTCACCAAAAACCACAGTTTTCTGGTGTCTTTCTAGAGTTTCTTTATGTATATACAAGCAAAAATTAATATATATTTATTTTCTCTCCTCTTTATACAATAGAAGTAAATTATGCATAATGTTTTATACCTTGCTTTTCTACTTAAAAAAATATATCCTGAAATGTTTTTCTAGCTTCCTATTAGTCCCTCGTATAGATGAACCGTGTACCACCATTTATGTAACTAATTTTCCATTGATGGACATTTTGATTTTTAAAAATCCCTGGCTGTGTCCCTGGCTGATTGGCTCAGTGGTAGAGTGTCAGCCCAGAGTGTGGATGTCCTGAGTTCAATTCTTAGGGCACACAGGAGAAGTGACTATGCTTTTTCACCCCTCCCCCACCCCACCTCTTTCTTTCTCTCTCTCTCTTCCTCTCCTGTAGACATGGCTCAATTGGTTTGAGTGAGTAGGTCTCAGGTGATAAGAATAGCTCCGTGGCCTTCACCTAAGGTGCTAAAAAATGGCTTGGTTGCTGAGAAACCGAGCAATGCCCCAAATGAGCAGAGCATCGCTCCTTAGTAGGCTTGTCAGGTTGAGCCCAGTTAGGGCACATGCTGAAATCTGTCTGTCTGCCTCCCCTCTTCTCACTAAAATAAAAAAAAAATACTTGGCTGTTAAAATTAATGCTGCAATAACTATAGCCTTGTACATAAATAATTTATCTATAAGATAAATTCCAACAGGTGAAATTGGGATTATCAAACAATATTTGCATTTGTAAGTTGTTAGATATTGCTAAATTGTCCTCTATTGGCAATCCCAGACATTCGAAATCTTTAATCAAAATCTTGTTTCAAAAGTATTCAGCTTTGGCTGGTTGTCTCAGTGATAGAGTGTCGGCCTGGTATGTGGATGTCCCAGGTTTGCTTCCCTGTCAGGGCACACAGGAGAAGTAACCATCTGCTTCTCCCCTCTCCCCTTTCTTTCTCTCTCTCTTCTCCTCCCACAGCCATGGCTCAATTGGTTTGAGTGCATTGACTCAGGTACTGAGAATGGAGCCTCTACCTCAGGCTCTAAAAATAGCTCGGTTGTGAGCATGGCCCCAGATGAGCACAGCATTGGCCCCAGATAGGGGTTGCCTGGTGGATCCTGGTCGGGGTGCATGCAGAAATCTGTCTCTCTGTCTCCCCTCTTCTCACTTGGAAAAGAGGAAAAAAATTTAATCATTTCTCAAGTTCTATATAGTGTTCTACTTGCTACAAGAACTTTCCTTTTTTGGAAGAAAGAAGAGAAATCACATTTTTTTGAGACTATGTTCATATGCAACTTAAAATTCTTTATGAAACAAAGAAGAACATAATAGGAAAATATATCATTTAAGGTGACACATCTATTTTATTCTTGGTTATTTATGTAGATGAATCCTCACCACCATTTTGCTTTATTCAAGGAATAAAGACTAAGGCCCATAGTATTAAATATCTTGACCAAGTTTATGCTACTTGTTGTTTAGAACTCAGATGTTTTTTCCCTCTCTTAAGAGGGACATATCTACAACTGGTAAATTCTATTTTTTATTACAGTCAAGCTCCAAATGCCTTTTGATGGTAAATCCACCTCTTTCCTGATTCTTGTTTTAGGATGAACTGCTAGGACATATATGCTGACCACTGAGTTCTGAGTTACGTAAAACTTGGTTAAACTATGAAACTCACTGTCAGAAGATGGCACAGAGTTAAATTCTCTAGGATAGATTTTCCTCCATAGTTCTATAGAATATCTTATCTAATAATAGTATTTTTAGTTATACAATCTATGATAATGCAATCAGATCTTTTGCTTAAGGATATAAATTAATTGATGACAGACATCAGTCCAGGGAAAGAATATATGTTTTGACTAAAGTCCAGTGACTAAGGAGTCTTAATTTAGGAAGGCCAGTAATTTCTAGGTAATCTGAGACAAGATATTTAGTGTGACTGTTTTAGCATTCTATCTGTAAAATGTGTGTGTGAGGGGCAGGTCTTTATTGATTGCTAACAATGTACTTGTTATAAAATTAGTAATGATTTTTGATGTAACATGAAAAGTGAATTGGATAAGAGAACAGACAGACCTGGGTTTGAACCTCCCTCTGCTCTGTACTGGGTGTGTGACTGAGTCCTTTAGCAATTTTTTAAGCCTCCTTTCCTTTATCTGAAAAAATAATATCAGTAGTACATCCCTTAGAAGGCTGTTGTAAAAATTAAATGAAATCACATGCATAAAATGTTTAACATAAGGCCCGGACATGATTAAGTACTTACTAAATGGTCACTGCTGTTGTTGTTGTTGTTGTTATTTTGTTATTGCTCATTTCCGTCTTGAAATTTTCTCTTTTTTTTCTTTTTTGTGATAGATGCATGGTGGGGAAGATGAGAAGCATCAACTCATAGTTGTGTCACTTTAATTGCTCATTGACTGCTTCTCATACATGCCTTGACCAGGGGGCTCCAGCCGAGCCAGTGACCCCTTGCTCAAGCCAGCAACCTTGGGCTCAAGCCAGTGACCTTATGTTTCAAGCCAGCATCCTCTGGGCTCAAACCAGCAACCATGGGATCATGTTGATGATCCAGCACTCAAGCTGGAGATCCCAAGCTCAAATTCGGTGAGCCTGTCCTCAAGCTGGTGACCTTGGGATTTCAAACCTGGGACCTCAGTGTCCCAGGTTGATGCTCACTCCATGTGCCACCACTGGCCAGGCTATCCTGAGATTTCTTTAGCACTGGTTGTTGGAGCAGATTTTTGTGCTGTGTGAACCAGCTTTGTGTGTTTAAATGGCTTTATGCTCAGCTAAATAAAAAGAGAAGTAAAGCTTACCTGACCTTATTGGTGATTAGGTTTTGCCTGTACATGCATAAAATTTGATTATCTTTATTATTGTCTTAACTTGTGTTACCTACATATCATAAAATTATCTCAACCTTTTAATATCTTGTCACAAATATTTATCTTTTTGACCTTTGATGGAATTGTGGAAAGACTGCCTGCTCTTGAATACATCTATCTCGTGTAATGTGAAGTTAACAGTATTTAGGTTTAATATTTACAACATGGTCATTTAGATGCCATGAGCTTTGATTCATCCTTGTCATTAGATAGCACCATAATAGAATACATTTATTATAGTTATCTTTTACTATTTAGGAAGATGTGCCATAGAAATAAGAGCTGCCCAACTGGTGGTGGCACAGTGGATAAAGCGTTGACCTGGAACGCTGAGGTTGCCAGTTCGAAACCTTAGGCTTGCTTGGTCAAGGCATGAGAAGCAACTGCTATGAATTGATGCTTCCTGCACCTCCCCTGCCTTTCTCTCTCTATCCTCTCTCTAAAATCAATAAATAAAGTCTTAAAAAAAAAAAGAAATAAGAGCTAAAGTGTAATCTTCATATGTGAACCTGAAGTTGGGAGGGTTAGGAATAGGGACATGTTACAAGTGGAAGAATCTCATGTTTGAGTATATGTAGTTTGGGTTCCTCTAAAAGCATACCCTGAGACAACCATTGTGCACATGTGTATTTGAAAGGTGATCTTGGGGAAGGAATGAGAGAGTAGGAAGATAGATCTTGGAAAGGATAAAAAACAGAAATTGTAAAGGTGATGTTTCAAGACTCTCTCTGTGGGCTTAATCCTACTGAAATGTCCTAAGGAGCACATAGAATGTCTCCCAAAATTGTCCACATAATGGTTAGGAGGCAGAAATGTTTGTTTCTTAACTTCTGTTCATTGGTCAAGATTGTTCCCTGATCTTCCTCTGCACATACGTAAAGGTCCAGGAAAGTCCTGCTAATATCTAAGATAGTTGTGGGCAGAAAGTAAAGAGGCTCAGTGTAGGCTACAGGTGGGATGCTATCAGGTGAAGCAAATCTAAAGTTGCATTGAACTTTGTATTCCATCCTGGCTAAAATCAGATGTAAAACTAGGCGGATGTGACTTAGGGCACCAGATGTGTCCGCTGCAGCTACCTAATAAATTGTGTACTCTGTAAAGTCTTCCATTTGAAATAAACAAAGAATCCTAATTAGCCCTCTGCAACTTTGTATCCTTAGGGACTACCCAGTAGGTATTCTAGAAAATATTTAGCACAAAAATATAAATGGTTACTTTATGAAGTTCACAGGGAGGAGATCTCTTGCCTTTCTATCCTAATAATGTTAAAGGTCCAAATCTTGCCCTTACTTCCCAATATTTCCAGATCTTTCTAGCCTTGTATACCAGGACAGAGGAACAGGAGGTATTTGTTGTTGTAGGGTGAAAATTGGATTAGGTAGGCAGGCTCTGGCTTGTTTGAGAATATTTTGTTGAGGAATTTTACATCTAGGTTTATGAGATACACGTATATTTATATTTTTATATTATCTTTATCTGGTTTTGGTATCAGGGTTATACAGGCCTCATAAAATGAATCAGAAAGTGTTTCTTTTATTTATTTATTTTTTTTATTTCAGTGAGAGGAGGGAGGCAGAGAGATAAACTCCAGCATGCACCTTGACCTGGATCTACCCAGCAAGCCCACCAGCAGGATATGCTCTGCCTGTCTGGGGCCACTGTTCTGCCCATCTGGGGCTGTCGCTCTGCAACAAAGCCATATTTTAGCTCCTGAAGCAGAGGCTACAGAGCCATTTTCAGCGCCCCACACCAACTCACTAGAACCAATCGAGCCATGGCTGTGGAGGGGGAAAGAAAAAGAGAAGGGCGAGGTGTGGAGAAGCAGGTGGTAACTTCTCCTGTGTGCCCCGACTGGGGATCAAACCTGACACATCCACACACCAGGCCAGTGCTCTACCTCTGAGCCAACCAGCCAGGGTAGTGTTTCTTCTTCTTTCTGCAATAGAGTGTATAAAATTTGACTTAATTTTTCTTCAACTTTTTCATAGAATTCTTTAATGAAAACATGGGCCTAGGCTGTGGCCAGGTAGCTCAGGTGGCTAGAGCGTCATTCTGATATGCCAAGGTTGTGGGTTCAATCCCTGGTCAGGGCACATACAAGAACCAATCAATGAAGGTATAAATAAGTGGAACAACAAATCATATTTTTATCTCTCTCTCTCTCTCAAATCAATAAATAAAAATTTACTTTAAAAAATGGGTTGGGTTGTCTGTGGAGAGGGAAATGTATTGGACTGGGAGTTAAGAGACTTCAGAACAACCTGGAATATTGGAAGATTAGAGAAGCAGATGGTAGCTTCTTCTGTGTGCCTTGATAGGAAATTGAACCTGGGACATCCACACGCTGGGCCACTGCTCTACCACTGAGCCAATTGGCCAGGGCCAGTCAAAATAAACTTTGATGTAAGAACTATTACTAGAGATAAAATGGTGATTTCATAATGATTAAAGAGACAATTCCACAGGAAGATATATCTTAAATTTTGTACACTTGATGATATAGACTCAGATATATATAAACAAAAGCAGATATAAATAAAAGGAGAAATAGACAAATACATAATCATAATAGTGAGAGATAAATGTAGTAGGGATATAGAATATTTGTACAATATAATTAATGAACTTGCATTTATATATGTGTGTTCTATCACACTGTACCCTAAAAATGCAAAGTATACACATTTTTCTTCAGGTGCTCATGGAACATTTATTGAAGTAAGCTATCTTCTGAGTCATGAAGCAAGTACTGACAAATGTCAAATTATTCTTTTCCAAACCCATAATTCCTATCAAATCATAAGAAAACCATCAGATAAATTCAGTTTGAGGGACATTTTACAAATACCATATTGATACTCTTCCAAACTGTCAGGGTCATTAGAAAGAAGAGATGGCTGAGTAACTGTTACCGACCAGAGAAGACTACAGAAATGGGAAGACTAAGTGTGATACGCTACTTTAGTGTGGGTTAGGAAAGGAGTAAAAAACAGTATAGTGAAAACACTGGAGAAACCAATTCTGAATTTTAATTAATAATAACATGCCAGTGTGGGTTTGTTTCTAAGGTCTAACAAAAGTACCATCAGAATATAAGATGGAAATGGGTGAGGGATCCACAGGAAAGCCTTGTACTGTCTTTACAACTTTTTTTTTAAATTTTTTTTAATTTTTATTTTTTGTACTTTTCTGAAGTTGGAAACAGGAAGGCAGTCAGACAAACTCCCGCATGCGCCTGACCGGGATCCACCCAGCACGCCCACCAGGGGGTGATGCTCTGCCCATCTGGGGCTTCACTCTTTTGCGACCAGAGCCACTCTAGTGCCTGAGACAGAGGCCACAGAGCCATCCTCAGCGCCCGGGCCATCTTTGCTCCAATGGAGCCCTGGCTGCGGGAGGGGAAGAGAGAGACAGAGAGGAAGGAGAGGGGGAGGGGTGGAGAAGCAAATGGGCGCTTCTTCTGTGTGCCCTGGCCGGGAATCGAACCCGGGACCTCTGCACGCCAGGCTGATGCTCTACCACTGAGCCAACCGGCCAGGGCTTCTTTACAACATTTTTGTAATCTAAAAGTATCAAACCCCTCCATTTTTAATTTATATTTTAAAAATTAACTTAATTTAATTGTTTTTAGAGAGAGAGGCAGGGAGACAGGGAGACAGGAACACTGAGCTGGTCCTGTATGTGTCCTGATGGAGATGGAGCTGCAGCCTCTGCCTTCAGGAAGACGCTCCGAGCGACTGAGCGAACCAGCCAGGGCTTCCAAACCCCTCCACTCAGTAAAAATAAAAATGAAAAGGTGGATAATTCCATAAAAAATGAGCAAAAACGTGAGAGCAACTTTATAAACATGATGTCCAAATGTCAAATATATACATGAAAAGGTGACTGATTTAGTCATGAGAAAAATGCAAATTAAAACCACAATGCATTATCATTACACATTCTCCAATATGACTACAATGGAAAAAACAGAGAATAAAAAATTGGTGAAGATATCAAGTTATTGGAACTCTTAATACAGTACTGGTGGGAGTATCAATTAATAATATTATTGTATTACCATTTTTGGCAGTGTTAACTAAAACTAAACATATGCCTACTCTACCACCCAGTAATTCTTCTTTAAGTACATATATGTGCCCCAGACATGGACAAGAATGTTCAGAATCGCTTTATTCATAATAGTCTTAACGTAAACCAACCTAAATGTCCATAGATAGATGAATAATTTATGACACATGTATACAATGAAATACTGTGTGTTTTTTTTGTGTATATATATATATATATATAACATATTATATATATATATATCCTTTGACAGAAACAGAGAGAGAGAGTCAGAGAGAGGGGCAGATTGGAACAGACAGACAGGAAGGGAGAGATGAGAAGCATCAGTTGTTCATTGATTGGCTGGGGGGGGGGGCTAGAGCAGAGTGAATGACTCCTTGCTCAGACCAGTGACCTTGGGTTCAAGCCAGCAACCTTGGGCTTCAAGCCAGCAACCTTTAGGCTCAAACCAGTGACCCTGGGGTCATGTCTATGATCCCACGCTCAAGCCAGCGATCTCATGCTCAAGCTGGTGAACCCCTGCTCAAGCTGGATGAGCCTGTGCTCAAGCTGGCACCCTTGCGGTTTCAAACCTGGGTCCTCCGCATCCCAGTCTGACACTCTTACACTGCGTCACTGCCTGGTCAGGCTGAAATACTATATATTGATGAAGAAATATGAACCACTGTTATAAAATTTATACTTTTTTTTTTTTAATAAATTTTTATTAATGGTAATGGGATGACATTAATAAATCAGGGTACATATATTCAAAGAAAACATGTCTAGGTTATTTTGTCATCAAATTATGTTGCAAACCCCTCGCCCAAAGTCAGATTGTCCTCCGTCACCCTCTATCTAGTTCTCTGTGCCCCTCCCCCTCCCCCTAACTCTCTCCCTCCTTCCCTCCCATGTCCTCCCTCCCCCCCCCCACCCTTGGTAACCACCACACTCTTGTCCATGTCTCTTAGTCTCATTTTTATGTTCCACCAATGTATGGAATCATGTAGTTCTTGTTTTTTTCTGATTTGCTTATTTCACTCCTTATAATGTTATCAAGATCCCACCATTTTGCTGTAAATGATCTGATGTCATCATTTCTTATGGCTGAGTAGTATTCCATAGTGTATATGTGCCACATCTTCTTTATCCAGTCTTCTATTGAAGGGCTTTTTGGTTGTTTCCATGTCTTGGCCACTGTGAACAGTGCTGCAATAAACATGGGGCTACATGTGTCTTCACGTATCAATGTTTCTGAGGTTTTGGGGTATATACCCAGTAGAGGGATTGCTGGGTCATAAGGTAGTTCTATTTTCAGTTTTTTGAGGAACCACCATACTTTCCTCCATAATGGTTGTACTACTTTACAGTCCCACCAACAGTGAATGAGGGTTCCTTTTTCTCCACAGCCTCTCCAACATTTGCTATTACCCGTCTTGTTGATAATAGCTAATCTAACAGGAGTGAGGTGGTATCTCATTGTAGTTTTGATTTGCATTTCTCTAATAACTAATGAAGCTGAGCATCTTTTCATATATCTGTTGGCCATTTGTATCTCTTCCTGGGAGAAGTGTCTGTTCATGTCCTCTTCCCATTTTTTTATTGGATTGTTTGTTTGTTTGTTGTTGAGTTTTATGAGTTCTTTGTAAATTTTGGATATTAGGCCCTTATCTGAGCTGTCGTTTGAAAATATCAGTTCCCATATAGTTGGCTGTCTGTTTATTTTGATATCAGTTTCTCTTGCTGAGCAAAACTTTTAATTCTGATGTAGTCCCATTCATTTATCTTTGCCTTCACTTCTCTTGCCATTGGAGTCAAGTTCATAAAATGTTCTTTAAAACCCAGGTCCATGATTTTAGTACCTATGTCTTCTTCTATGGACTTTATTGTTTCAGGTCTTATATTTAGGTCTTTGATCCATTTTGAATTAATTTTAGTACACGGGGACAGGCTGTAGTCGAGTTTCATTCTTTTGCATGTGGCTTTCCAGTTTTCCCAACACCATTTGTTGAAGAGGCTTTCTTTTCTCCATTGTGTGTTGTTGGCCCCTTTATCAAAGATTATTTGACCATATATATGTGGTTTTATTTCTGGGCTTTCTATTCTGTTCCATTGGTCTGAGTGTCTATTTTTTTGCCAATACCATGCTGTTTTGATTATCGTGGCCCTATAATATAGTTTAAAGTCAGGTATTGTAATGCCCCCAGCTTCATTCTTTTTCCTTAGGATTGTTTTGGCTATTCGGGGTTTTTTATAGTTCCATATAAATCTGATGATTTTTTGTTCCATTTCTTTAAAAAATCTCATAGGGATTTTGATGGGAATTGCATTAAATTTGTATATTGCTTTGGGTAATATGGCCATTTTGATTATATTTATTCTCCCTATCCAAGAACAAGGAATATTTTTCCATCTCATTGTATCTTTTTCGATTTCCCTTAACAATGCTTTGTAATTTTCATTATATAGGTCCTTTACGTTCTTTGTTATGTTTATTCCTAGGTATTTTATTTTTTTTGTTGCAATCGTGAAGGGGATTATTTTTTTGAGTTCGTTTTCTAATATTTCATTGTTGGCATATAGAAAGGCTATGGACTTTTGTATGTTAATTTTGTATCCTGTGACCTTACTGTATTGGTTTATTGTTTCTAATAATCTTTTTGTGGAGTCCTTCGGGTTTTCGATGTATAGGATCATATCATCAGCAAAAAGTGATAGCTTTACTTCTTCTTTTCCGATATGGATGCCTTTTATTTCTTTGTCTTGTCTGATTGCTCTGGCCAGAACTTCTAGCACCACGTTGAATAAGAGTGGAGAGAGTGGACAACCCTGTCTTGTTCCTGATTTAAGGCAGAAAGTCCTCAGTTTTATGCCGTTTAATAGGATGTTGGCTGATGGTTTATCATATATGGCCTTTATCATGTTGAGATATTTTCCTTCTATACCCATTTTGTTGAGAGTCTTAAACATAAAATTGTGCTGTATTTTATCAAAAGCCTTTTCTGCATCTATTGATAAGATCATGTGGTTTTTGTTCTTTGTTTTGTTGATATGGTGTATTACGTTAACCGTTTTGCGTATGTTGAACCATCCTTGAGATTCTGGGATGAATCCCACTTGATCATGATGTATTATTTTTTTAATATGTTGTTGTATTCGGTTTGCCAGTATTTTGTTTAGTATTTTAGCATCTGTATTCATTAGAGATATTGGTCTGTAGTTTTCCTTCTTTGTGCCATCCTTGCCAGGTTTTGGTATGAGGGTTATGTTGGCCTCATAAAATGTGTTTGGAAGTATTGCTTCTTCTTCAATTTTTTGGAAGACTTTGAGTAGAATAGGAACCAAGTCTTCTTTGAATGTTTGATAGAATTCACTAGTATAACCGTCTGGGCCTGGACTTTTATTTTGGGGGAGATTTTTAATAGTTTTTTCTATTTCCTCCCTGCTGATTGGTCTGTTTAGGCTTTCTGCTTCTTCATGACTCAGTCTAGGAAGGTTGTATTGTTCTAGGAATTTATCCATTTCTTCTAGATTGTTGTATTTGGTGGCATATAATTTTTCATAGTATTCTACAATAATTTTTTGTATATCTATGATGTCTGTGGTGATCTCTCCTCTTTCATTTTGGATTTTATTTATTTGAGTCCTGTGTCTTTTTTCCTTGGTGAGTCTTGCCAAGGGTTTGTCAATTTTGTTGATCTTTTCAAAGAACCAGCTCCTTGTTCTATTAATTTTTTTTTATAGTTTTTCTGTTCTCTTTTTCATTTATTTCTGCTCTGATTATTATTATCTCCTTTCTTCGGCTGGTTTTGGGTTGTCTTTGTTCTTCTTTGTCTAGTTCCTTAAGGTGTGAAGTTAAGTGGTTTACTTCGGCTCTCTCTTGTTTGTTCATATAGGCCTGAAGTGATATGAACTTTCCTCTTATTACTGCTTTTGCTGCATCCCAGAGATTCTGATATGTCGTATTTTCATTTTCATTTGTCTGTATATATCTTTTGATTTCTGCGCTTATTTCTTCTTTGACCCATTCATTTTTTAGAAGTATGTTGTTTAGTTTCCACATTTTTGTGGGTTTTTCCCCCTCTTTTTTGCAGTTGAATTCTAGTTTCAAGGCTTTATGATCAGAAAATATGCTTGGTACAATTTCAATTTTTCTAAATTTGCTGATATTGTCTTTGTGGCCCAACATATGGTCAATTCTTGAGAATGTTCCATGTACACTAGAGAAAAATGTATACTCTGTCGCTTTGGGATGAAGTGTCCTGTAGATGTCTATCATATCCAGGTGTTCTAGTATTTCGTTTAAGGCCACTATATCTTTATTGATTCTCTGTTTGGATGACCGATCTAGAGCCGTCAGCGATGTATTGAGGTCTCCAAGTATGATTGTATTTTTGTTAGTTTTTGTTTTAAGGTCAATAAGTAGCTGTCTTATATATTTTGGTGCTCCTTGGTTTGGTGCATATATATTAAGGATTGTTATGTCTTCTTGATTCAACTTCCCCTTAATCATTATGAAATGACCATTTTTGTCTCTGAGTACTTTTTCTGTCTTGTAGTCAGCATTATTAGATATGAGTATTGCTACACCTGCTTTTTTTGGGGTGTTGTTTGCTTGGAGTATTGTTTTCCAGCCTTTCACTTTGAATTTGTTTTTATCCTTGTTGCTTAGATGTGTTTCTTGTAGGCAGCATATAGTTGGATTTTCTTTTTTAATCCATTCTGCTACTCTGTGTCTTTTTATTGGTAAGTTTAATCCATTTACATTTAGTGTCATTATTGACACTTGTGGGTTCCCTACTGCCATTTTATAAATTGCTTTCTGTTAGTTTTGTATCTAGTTTGATTCTTCTCTTTTGTTTTTCTATCATTTGTTTTTGTTTGTTTGTGTTCCATACTTCTTTCCTCTGTTGCTACCTTTTTTAAGTCAAGTGTTTTTGTGGTGGTTTTTTTAAGGGTGGTTACCATTAAGTAATGAAAAGGGTACCTACCATATTCATTGTAGTACCCTATCTTATAAGTATTTCTGCACTTCATCATCCTTTGCTACTGTTAATCTCAATCCTCTCCCCCCTTTTTTTCCTTTGTTGTCACAGTTTAAGTTTGGTTTTATTGTGTTCTTGGTGGAGCTGTTACTTGTGGTGTTGTTTTCTTTTGTTCTTTGAATCTGGTTGGAAAACCCCCCTTAGTATTTCCTGGAGTGGGGGCTTTCTGTTGATAAATTCTCTCATCTTTTCTGTATTTGTGAATGTTTTTATATCTCCTTCATACTTGAAGGATAGCTTTGATGGGTATAGTATTCTTGGCTGAAAGTTCCTCTCTTTCAGGGCTTTAAATATTGGGGTCCACTCTCTTCTAGCTTGTAGAGTTTCTGCTGAGAAATCTGATGATAATCTAATAGGCCTTCCTTTATATGTTGTACTCTTCTTTTCCCTGGCTGCCTTGAGAATTTTTTCTTTGTCATTGGTTTGTGTCATCTTTATTATGATGTGCCTTGGAGTGGGTTTGTTGGGGTTAAGAAAACTTGGTGTTCTGTTTGCTTCTTGAATTTGAGGCTTTAGTTCCTTCCACAGGCTTGGGAAGTTCTCGTCTATTATTTGTTTGAGTATATTCTCCATTCCATTTTCTTTCTCTTCTCCCTCTGATATACCTATTATTCTTATGTTATTCTTTCTGATGGAGTCAGACAATTCCTGTAGGGCTTTCTCATTTTTTATTATTTTTGAGTCTCTTTCTTCTTCTCTCTGTTGTGCCTCAAGTTGTTTGTCTTCTATTTCACTAATCCTATCTTCAATCTGGGCTGTTCTGTTAGCTAAGCTTGTTACCTCGTTTTTCAGCTCGTGAATTGAGTTTTTCATTTCTGTTTGATTTGTTTTTATAGTTTCAATGTCCTTGGTAATATATTCTTTGTGTTCATTGAGTTGTTTTCTGATCTCCCTATATTGCCTTTCTGTGTTTTCTTGTATATCTCTGAGTATTTTTAAGATTTCTATTTTAAATTCTCTGTCATTTAGCTCCAAGGCTTCCAATATGTTAAGTCTTTTCTCCATAGATTTTTCCACATCTATTTGTGTTACCTCTCTTTCTTTTGTATCCATAATATTCGATTTCCTCTTTCTTATCGGCATCTGAGGGTGGTCTTATTGATAGCACTAATTAGAATTAATAAAGAGTAAAAAGAAAAAAAAAAAAAGGGTAAAACACCCCACACAAAAAAACAGTAATAATTTATTATTTCCCCTTTTTTTTCTCTCTTCTCTTTCCCTCTTCTCCCCTCCTCAGGGAAATATCGTGCCTATAATGGAGGGCCTGATTTGGGGTGAACAGTTCAAGGGGCAAAAAAAAGGGAGTAGGGACCTACTAAATGCAAAAAAAAAAAAAAAAAAAGGAAGAAAATCTTAGACAAGCATAAGATGATTTGCTTGTAAGTGATGGTCAACTAAGAGATATAATGAGAGGGATAAGAGGGAATCAGAATAAAGGACCAAAAAAGAATAATAAAGAAGAAAAAATAAAAATAATAAGTAAAAATCTGTTGTATTAAGTGGAGCGAAGACTAAATACAATGGAGACCTTGGGTTGGGAGGACCCAAAATGCCACAAAAATAAACAAATAAGAGAAAAAAAAATAAAAACAAAAGCAAAAAAGAGAAATAAAGCCAAAAAAAAGCCTTGAGTCCCAAATTAACTAATTTGTTCGTGATTGAGGATTATATGGGAGGAAAGTAAAATGAGAAAAGAAAAAGCGAATAGAAAGGAAAAAATAAGAAAAAGAGAAAAACGAAGGAAGAAATAAAATAGGAGGAGAAAAAAACAAAATAAAGCAAGACAAAAAAAACAAACAAAAAAAAAACAAAAGAGGAGAGAGTGAGAGTTAAGTGTTTTGGAGTATAACCTTAAAGGAGGGTGAGGATGAAGAAGAAAAATAAAATGCAACACTCATGGGTAGTGTAGTTCAAGAAAGGGGAAGCATAAGATGGGCAGAGAATAGAAGGACCGAGGTGGAGGAAATAAAGGCAAAAAGATAGAAGAAACAAACAACAACAACAACAACAACAACAAAAAATTAGTGGATCAATTTGTAAAGTCTGTGGGTTTTTCTTGATTTTGAGAGGTTAACTTCTTCCTTTTTCTTTTCTCTCCCTCTTCCTAGTCAGTGACTCTGTACCCCAGGCTTTGCCCCTGTGTCACTCTTAGGTAGGGATTTGCAGTTAATGGGATTCTATGGCAATGTCATATAATTGGCTTTAGTCTTGCTGGAAGTAAAGGCTTGTTGGCGTTTGCAGGGTCCAACGATGAGAGAGTTTGCTTTCCTGGATTCTCTCTTTTAGTCCCCCCTTCCTGAATTAGCAGCCTGGTGATCCAGCTATAAGGCTGCAACTGCTTCTGCCTGGGGAGTAAGAGGCTCAAAGAGCTGGGAAATCCCCACTCTATCCCCACTCAGTGCAAGGCTTTGGGAAAGGCTCTGAGAGTCAGGGCCTCCAGTGTAATCAGGCGGGGGTGGGAGTCAATTGTTGTCAAGGTGACTGTTCAGCGCCTATCATTTAGTTGGACCTCTCAACCCAGGCTTTCCACACTTTGTAGCCTGTTTTTGCAGGGAAGAAGAGGCACTAGTCTCTGCTTACGACTAGTGTAGTATAGACCTTATTATCTGCCAAGTCCTTCTTGTTAGCGTTTATCCCTGAATATGGAGGCTCTATCAATCAGAAGTTGCCCCCGCCCCTTTAGCGAGAGGCACTAAAAAATATCACGCCTCTTGTCTTGAATCGCTGAACTGAGAGAGATCTTATCAATTAGAACCGAGGGTGCGCAGATTTTATGGGTTAAGCTAATTTCAGTGATTGGGTTGCAGCTGTGTTTCCGAAGGTATTTTAGGCTGCCTGCGCGCGCCCCTCCCCCAATGCTTGATTGTTAGCTTGAATGGCTGGCTGAGGTGCCCCGCCCACGGAGAGGATCTCCCAAGCCTCTCCCACTCGCCCCGCCGCTGGCGGCTGGACTGCACCAGGCGCAGGATAATGGAGCCCCCTGGGTGTGCGGGCCAGTAGGGCGCCCTGGGCGCGTGGAATGCCCAAGGCACGTGCGCGAATGGGGCGCTTCGGGCACCGGTGGCCGGCGACCCCCACTCGCAGTGTGCGGGCCGCTGGGAACGTCAGCGGTGCTCAACCGGACCAGGCGCGCGCGGCGGCTTGTGGCAGCCGCTCGCTGCGGCGGTTCGCGGGGCTCGCGGCGGCTTGCTTGCGGCGGCTCGCGGTTCCCAAGTATATGTGCTGACTCACCGCAGGCGCACTCCCTCGCGGCTTGAATGAGCTTCGCTGCTGCGGTAGCTTCCTCCACACCCTCGTCTCTCAGACTCAAGTGATAACAGTCCTTTTGCTTTCAGTTTGTGTGGAACTCCGGAATGCTCCGAGGATAAATTTTTCTGTTTCTAGTTGATAAATTTGTTGTGATTTAGGGGAGAGCTGTCGGACGCGCTTCTCACGGTGCCATTTCCGTGACGTCACTAAAATTTATACTTTATGATTCCATTTACTTGAAGTTCAAAAGTAGATGAAATTAATCAGTGGTGAGGGAGGTCAGAATAGTGGTTACCTGGAAAAAATGATGACTGATGGGAGCAAGCGGGAGCCTTCTGTGATGCTGGTGGTGTTCTGAATCTCCATCTCATTGGTGGTTAAGAAATGTGTTCACTTTATCAAAGTTTATTGAGCATGCTCTTAAAATTTGTGCATTTAACTGTATGACTGTTATATCAATAAAAAAACTCCCACAAATCCCTTAGAAACCTAAATTTTAATATAAAAACTTTTTTCAGGCCCTGGTCAGGTGGCTCCATGGATAGAACATCATTCTCATATGCACAGGTCACGGGTATGATTCCCAGTCAGGTCACATATAAAAAGTAACCAATGAGTGCACAACTAAATGGAACAACTAAATGAAATAATGTGTCAATGCTTCTCTCCTCTGTCTCTCTTTCCACAGCCTTCTAAAATCAATGGGGAAAAAACAACCTGTTTTCACTCTGCTTTATTGTATTATTGTACATTCATATTGTATTATTTTATATAGTTTTATTAACTATAGCATAATGTTTTTTCCAAAATCCTATATTGTTTAGAAATAGAAAATCCAGTTATTACATTATTCAGAGATAATGGAAAGAATTAAGTTCAGTGTTAATTCTTATGTGCGTGTCTGTATCCTTTAAAAATCAAACAAATATATAGAGTGTTCTTAGTAGAACGCATCAACACAATACTTAGATAACTAATTAATTGGTCTTCTGTGGCTTGGGATTAATTTTAGTTACCACATGAGTGGATCCAGAGAGACTAGTTACAATTATTGTACCAACTAAGGTCAAATTTGGCAATAAACTCTCCTGATGTTCTAATATTTAGAAATGTAGGAAGAACTGTTTGAATATCTAATGATGCTTTTATAAAACTTGGGGGACTTCATGATCAAAGCAAGTTAAGCTGAATACTAATGGAAGATTTAACTGACAGAAAATGAGCGGGCGTGTTGGTAGCCTTGAGAGGAGACTGAGTAGTGGAGACCATGGCAGCAGGGGCTCGGCTGTGGGGTGTCCTTTTCTAAAACAATACTTTCATCGCAGCAAGCTACAGTGTTTGAGCATTTACTTTGTGTTGGACAGTATGGTAAGTCTTTCTCTTTCCCTTCCTCTCTCTCTCTGTCTCTCTCTCATTATCCAGAATAAAGTTGATAGAAACTGTTTAGCTTGTCAATGTAGTGTTTTCTGAAGACTTCTTAGTTCCATTGTTAAGTGCAGAATTACTGCAGACATTTTTTTCTTCTTAAACAATAGTTTTTTCCATTTTTACAAAAAATGTATACTTAGTATAAAAAATTGACAAAAGGAAAAGTAAAAATATAAAAATACATTTTATTTCTAAAGAAAATCACAGTGAACATTTTAGATTATTACATATAGATTTTTTTCTCTTCTGTGCAGCTATATATTTTTTCTTGTTAAACAAAACTGTATATAGAGTTTGTGTTGTCTTTTCTCTCTAAAGTAGTATTATGGATATTTCGTCTAGATATCTCCATAGATATTCATCATTGAATATTTTCCTACCTTAGTTACTTTTCATCAACTTCTAAAAATGTACTTGAAGAGAATTATAAAACTTTAACATTCAATTGTGATTTAACATTCAATCTTTTGACTTACTTTTAAAATTGATTGATTTATTTAATCATCAAATACTTGTAATATGTCCACAATGTATGCATCATAAATCACTATTGGGTCTTTTGTGGGCAGGGATTTTTGTCTTGTTCACCCTCATTCTTAGTGCCTAGAATTGTGCCTGAAATGTGGTGATGATCAGTATATGTGTTGGATAAGTGATTATTGAGTGAACACTTAGTACTCCCTGCCACAAATGTGTCATTTAGGCAATTCTTGGACTGGGATTGGATTCTGAAGTGTGGGGGCTTGACTCGGTGAATGGCTTCTTTATGTTCCAAGGTCTGGGAAAGAGGATATCCTGAGCTCCAGACTCAACTTGTCTCATGGTCTTTGACTATGGAAAGAGGCTCTCTACACATGACATTTGTGTGTGTTTCTGTGTGAGTGTGGATCTAGAAAAGGACTTCAAAGAAGTTCTTCACATACATATTTATTTTTTGAACTGCAGTGTATTTTCAGTTGGTCTGCTGAGACCTCTCAAATGACTTCCAGAACCCATCCCCAAGTCCTCCCATCAGCCTTTCTGGTACTTACTGGAAACCTAGTGCTCTAGAGAGAAGTACTATATGTGTAAACTCAAGCTGGAGCTAGGTAGAAACTGGTCTCCTGAAAAGGTAATTTCCTTTCTCAGGTTTAAGATTAAAAAATAATTGGGGTTCAGGAAAAGGTCTGTTCTACAAGAAAAATGACTTTTTTTTTAAGTGAGAGGAGGGGATATAGTGAGACAAACTCCCGCATGCACCCTGTCTGGGATCCACCCAGCAATTTGTGTCTGGGGCTGATGCTTGAATCCACTGAGCTATCTTCAGTGCCTTGGGCTTACATTCAAACTAGTGGAGCCACTGGCTGCAAGAGGGGAGGAGAGAGAGAAGGGAGAGGCGGAGGGAGAGCAAAGCAGATGGTTACTTCTCATATGTTCCCTGACCAAGGCTCGAACCTGGGACGTCTGCACTCTGGGTCTGCCAGCTGATGCTCTATCACTGAGCCAACCTGCTAGAGCCAAGAAAAAGGATTTTCCTTTGTGATATTTTCTTGTTGAAAGGTTAAAAATAGGAGTTGGCTGGGAATGTGTGTAGTGGAAATGGAACCCAATCCCAAACTTGTTTAGATCATTTTATGGATATAAAGGAAGTCCTACAATAGCAGACAAAGAGTGTGTTATGGGCTCTGGAAATATTTTTGATTCTGTCAGCCCCATCTCTGTGCCTGTAAAACACACCTGTTAAACTGTGACATTTATGTTTGTGCAATGGGGATGAACATAATTTGTAACGTTTCTTTGTTAACTCAGTATCACAGTATATTGTGTTTTCAGGGCTAAATATTGAAATGAGAATGCCAGCCCTCTTGGTACCAAAAGGTTGGAGAAATGACTCAATAGCCACAATGTTACTGTTAATAATATTTTAAGAATGTTTTAATATACTGTATTTTTATTGGATTAAACATGAAATGCAATTGTCCCTTGCTTGACCCCTCCCCACCACCAGAGGGAGACTCTTCTATTTTTTATCCAGCTGATTACTTCAGTATCTCTAAATGATATTTATTTACTACTACTTTTTACTTTATCTGCTTTAGATTGTTGACTGCATACTCCTCAAAAAGATCATCAGAATAACCTATTGATCAAGCAAAGCTGACTTTATTAGATTTTCTGCACTAGGCAGAACAATTTCATACAACCTTCACAACCTTACTTTGCGCCTCAGAAAGGGAAGGTCAGAAAAGGATACTAACAGTTTTAGGTGATTTTAAAACAAGTCTTGCAAGGCAGAAACTGATTGGAATTGGGCTAAGGTTGTGGGCTACTAACTTTGGATTGGTGGGCATTCTGAAGCAACTGTTGAGGAGCAAGCTGCCTGTCTTGATGAGTAAGCTGTGTAGGTAGGTCAGCCTTATCTTCTAGGAGCAGGTATTCCCTGGAGTTATTTCTAGTTTGGTCCCAGCATAGTTTAGCACAAACAGTAAGATTGTTCCGTGTTCTTAGGACAGTGTTGAAGTAGATTACTTACATCATCTCCTCGCCTCATTCCTCAAAACTAGTTCTTCCAAAGACCAATTCTACTTTACATGAGAAAATTAAACTTCCTATTTTTTGTTCCATCACCAGATAGAATCTGTTATCCCTTCTTATGCCCCTCAACGCTGTAATATGAATTTGTTCTCTGATTCTTTTTGGTTTCAAGGAAATGTACTGTATTTTTTTAGTTTGCCAAAATAAACTGCATCCAGCTCAGATCTCAACCTCTAGTTGTCATGATGTGTAATCAGCATTATTTTGGGCACCCCTCCTCCCAGAGCTGGAAGTGGTCCCAGGGACTTATGAGTGTCCAGAAAAGCCAATGGGTAGCTATTCTGTTTCTCCCTTACCTGGATTCATTTGAGGGAGGGTAGTTCTGAAGCTACGCCCTTTTGTTTCTTTTATGCCAGACTTGGCTACTGGGATTTCATACCATCTTTCAACACCATTAAGCTTGTGCTTAGTCCCCCAGAAGCCCACATACTCACCCCATCAAAGCTCTTGCCAACCCATGGGCTCTGTGTGGGTGTGTGGCCTGGGTCTTCATCTTCATTGAGCCCTTCCAACTCCCTGATTTGGGGGGAACCCAGCTTTATAAGGGTTAGGCGACTTTCTGTCCCTTCACTTTGAGAAAACCTCCATGCCACAATCAGGTCCTAGCATTTTAATGCACATAGCAGCTAAAATAGCCACTCTGCCCAGGTTGAAATTGCCACTTCTTCCAGAGCTGTGCATGCCTCCTTTCAGAGTTACTGAGCTCTCCGAACCTCAGTTTCCTAGATAATGGGAATGATTTATTTAATTGTCATAAAGCATGCTTTGTTCTGTGTCTAGCACTTTCTAAACTTTCAGTAATGTCAGCTATTATTATAATTATCATTATATTGCTCTGTGACTTGAGGGTTTTTAAAAACAAAGTCTTCAACTCTCCCCTGGGACAAGAGAAGCTGAGTTCTCCAGGATATAAAACCTTGGTTTCACTCTGGGGAAGAGAGTAGAAAAATATCATGAAAGTCAGAGGCAAATTATTTCTCCATTTATGTGTACACTATCACATTGGAAGGTTTGGTTTTAAGATAGTACAGCATTCCTCTAGACCAGGAATCAGCAAATTAGGCTGGCAGGCCCCTTGCCTGACTTTATAAATAAAGTTTTATTGGGACACAGCCACACCCACTTGTCTAAGTTATGTTGTAGCTAGAAAGCAGCCATAGACTATACCAGTGGTTCTCAAACTTTCTGAAGTCAGGACGCATTTAAAATCCTACAAATAATTGTAGGTGCACTATATACACATTTCTTGGAAATATGTTATAATAATTAAGTCAAATATTAAAAAAATATAAAGTCTAAGCATGCTTTTATGGTAATTAAATCAAATAATATGACAAAATTAAATTTATTCTGAAATTCAAAAACATTTTTGTTACATTTTTTGAGTTATGCTTTTTAGAATTTATAAAAAAAGAGGGGTTAAAAGATAAAAAATGACAAAAAAGTTATTTTTTATATATATAGATACATTCTTAGTAAGATTTAATAAATTCGGCTGGTCTCAGTGCAAATGTGTTAAGTTTTTTCATTCTTGTGTTTATGAGAAACATGAGCCTGATGTGTCCTAGTGATTTCTTCAATGTTTGGGCATATATTTGAAAGGCAAACTCTCATTTCCTTGTCAATACATTGAAGAATTATTCCCTTTTTACTCTTCACTGTGTTGAGTGCAGAAAACCCCACCATACATATCATCTTAACTTTACATCAAACAAAGATAGAAGAAACTTACCTCCAGTCTTTCTGGGGAACATGGGGGGGGGGTAGTGTAAACAATTCAGCATCACAGCTTAACAGCCTTTTGCAACCTAATCAGGCAAGTGAGGTGGGGGGTTGAGCAGACTGTCAGCTTATAGTCAATTCCCCACACCTCTGTCCCCCAAAAACCTAAACTCCAAAATCCCTGTTGGTTTTTGGTCCCTAACAGGCACATATTTCTCTAGAATACCATAGGGCATACCTGGAAATCTTCTATGGTGCACCAGTGCACCCTGGCGCACACTTTGAGAACCACTGGACTATATAAATGTATGGCCTACAGGCCTAAAATGTGTAATATCTGTTCCTTTAAGAAAAGTTTACTTATTCTTACTCCAGACCACTTAGTTGTCTTTGGTTTAAAATGAGAGCATTGAAATCTTGACCCAGGTGCACGCGTGAGTAGTGTGGCAGTCAAGGGAACTAATCTGCTTAGCGGTGCTCAGCCCTCAAACAGGAGGAAGATAGTCCCTCACGAGTGCCAGGCTTCCTGCGGCCTTGGTCATGTGCTTGCCCATCTTGGGCATCCCAACAGTTTCTTCTAGTTCTACCCTTAGACACAGGTAAGAGAATTCAAGTTTTAAAGGACCCCACATATGATAAAATTTTCTTTTCACTCTTGTCAGATAAATGAACAAACAAGACAAACACAAACTCATAGACACAGACACCAGTGTTGTGGTTACTAGAGGAAAAGGGGTGGGATGGGGGAGCAGTAAAGGGTAAAGGGGTCAAATGTATGGTGACAGAAGGAGATATGACTTTAGGTGGTGAACACACAATGCAATATACAGCTGATGTACCACAGAATTGTACACTTGAAATCAATATAATTTTATTAACCATTGTCACCCAATATATTTAATTTAAAGATAAATAGATTAAAAATGAAAAATGTTGAATAAAACTTGAGTGTACAGTAACTAAGAAAGAATGACCTTAGAACCTGTGGGCCCTGGCTCCTGGATTGAGTATGCAGGACTGAAGGCTTGTGAGTGTGGGAGGTGGGGGATGGGAAACAAAAGCTACAGCTTCTGTGCTTTTATTTCACGTTGGCAGCCCTGAGTCATTATAAGCAGATTTCTGGATAGACTTGGTTTCCCAGATAACTGGGTGGTATAGTTTTGGGCTTTTATATTTCATTTATTTATCTATTTATTTATTTATTTATTTATTTATTTATTTAGTGAGAGGAGGGGAGGCAGAGACAGAATCTTGCATGCACCTGAACAGGATCCACCTGGCAAGCCCAACAGGGGGTGATGCTGTCCCCATCTGGGGCTCTTGTTTCTTTGCAACTGGAGCCATTTTTAGCATCTGAGCTGGAGGCCATGGAGCCATATTCAGCGCCCAGGCCAACTTGCTCCAATTGAGCCTTGGCTGTGGGAGGGGAGGAGGAGGAGGAGGAGGGGTAGAGGGAGAGAAGGAGGAGGGGGAGGGGTAGAGAAGCAGATGGTCACTTCTCCTGTATGCCTTGACTGGGAATTGAACCTGGTACATCCAAACATCTGGCCAGTTTGGGGTTTTTAAAAAACAGCTTTTTTTTTTAAAAGATATATTCAAATATGACACAAATCACTTGTTTAAAGTGTATATTCCAATGGTTTTAGACTATTTTATCACACCAGAAAGAAACCCATACCAATTAACAGTCACTTCTCATTTTTTCCCTACCCCCTCAGCCCTAAGGAATTCACTAATTTAATTTTTGTTCCTAGAGTTTTGTTTTTTTTGTTTGTTTTAGAGCTTTAGTTGTTTTAGACCTTTTATATGATATAAATGGATCATTTAATATGTGGTATTTTGTGAATGACTTCTTTCACTTATCATAATGTTTTCAAGATTCATCTGTCAAGCATGTATTAGTACTTCACTCCTGTTACTGTCAGATGTTCCATTGTTTCTTGAACAGTTGATGAACATTGGGGTTGTTTCCACTTTTTGGCTATTAAGGATAATGCTGCTATATGAACATCCAGGTACAAATTTTTGTGTGGATATGTATTTTTACTTCTCTTGGTTCCCTAAGAGTAGAATTTTGGGGCCATGTGATATCTCCATGTTTGACTTTTTGAGGAAGTTTCAAACTGTTTTCCAAAGTGGCTGTACCATTTTACATTCACACCAGAAATGTATGTGGATATCAATTTTCCACATCCTTGTCAATACTTAGTATTTTTTATTTTCTTTTTCAGTGAGAGGAGGGGAGGCAGAGACAGACTCCCACATCATCTTGACAGGGATCCACCCAGCAAGCCCACTAGGGGGAGATGCTCTGCCCATCTGGGCATTGCTCCATTGCTCAGCAACCGAGCTCTTCTTAGCACCTCAGGCAGAAATCATGGAGCCATCCTCAGCACCTGGGCCAACTCACTCCTATTGAACCATGGCTGTAGGAGGGGGAGAGAGGCAGATAGAGAGAAAGAAGCAAGAGGGGGAGGGTGGAGGAGCAGATGGGTACTTTTCCTGTGTGCCCTGACTGGGAATCAAATTCGGGACATTCACACACCAGGATGACGCTCAACCACTGAGCCAACTGTCCAGGGCCAGTATTGTCTTTTTGGTTATAGCCATTCTAGTGGGTAGGAAGTGGTATCTCATTGTGCTTTTGATTTACATTTTCCTAATGAGTAATGGGGTTGAGCATTTTTTCAAGTGTTTATTGATCTTCTTTGGAAAAATGTTTATTTGAATCTTCGCCCATTATAAAATTAGGTTTTTTGTCTTTTTATAATTGAGCTGTAAGAGTTCTTTATATTCTGGATATTAGTCCCTTATTAGATATAGCAAATATTTTCTTCCATTCTGTGGGTATTTATTTTCTTGATGGTGTACTTTGAAGCACAGAAGGTCTGAATTTTTGACGTTCTAATTTAACTATTCTTCTTTTGTCATTTGTGTTTATGGTGTATCTAAGAAGGCTTTGCTTAACCCAAGGTCATGAAGATTTACTCCTGTTTTCTTCTCATAGTTTTAGTTATTCCTTTTAAATTTAAGCCTATGATCCATTTCTGAGTCAGATTTTCTACATGTAGTAGAGCTTAAACTTCAGTCTTTTGTTCCTAGAGATACCAGCACTGTTTGTTGAAAAGACTACTGTTTCTCTATTGAATTGCCTTGGCATCTTATGAAACATCAATTGACCATAAATGTTATGATTCGAGTTTTGGAATTTAAGTGGCATTTCATTTACCTCTATGTCTATTCTTATAGATCTATATATACCACATGGTCTTGATTACTGCAACTTTGTAGTTACTTTTGAAATTGGGAAGTATGAATTTTCCAACTTTGTTGTTCTTTTTTCAGAGATGTTTTGGCTATTCTGGGTCTTTTGCATTTCCATGTGAATTGTAGGATCAGCTTGTCAAATTCTGCAAAAAAGCTAGCTGAGATTTTGGTATGGATTGCATTGAATTGTTAATTAATTTAGGGAGTGTTGCATATTAACAATATTAATTCTTCTAATCCATAAATATGGAATGCCTTTCCATTTATTTAGGTGTTCTTTAATTTCTTTAAAAAATGTTTTACCGGTTGGCTCAGTGGTAGAGCGTCGGCCCGGCATGCAGAAGTCCTGGGTTCGATTCCCAGCCAGGGCACACAGGAGAAGCGCCTATCTGCTTCTCCACCCCTCCCCCTCTCCTTCCTCTCTGTCTCTCTCTTCCCTTCCCGCAGCCAAGGCTCCATTGGAGCAAAACATGGCCCGGGCGCTGGGGATGGCTCCTTGGCTTCTGCCCCAGGTGCTAGAGTGGCTCTGGTCGCAACAGAGCGACGCCCCGGAGGGGCAGAGCATCGTCCCCTGGTGGGCAGAGCGTCGCCCCCTGGTGGGTGTGCTGGGTGGATCCCGGTCGGGCGCATGCGGGAGTCTGTCTGACTGCCTCCCCATTTCCAGCTTTGGAAAAATACAAAAAAAAAAAATTAAAAACAAAAAATGTTTTATATTTTTTCAACTAGAAAATTGAAATTCAACTAAAATTAACTATTACTTAAAATTTAATGCCACTTAAATTTTACACTTCTTTTTTTTTATAACTTTATTTTTTTAATGGGGTGACATCAATAAATCAGGATACATATATTCAAAGATAACATGTCCAGGTTATCTTGTCATTCAATTATGTTGCATACCCATCACCCAAAGTCAGATTGTCCTCTGTCACCCTCTATCTAATTTTCTTTGTGCCCCTCCCCCTCCCCCTTTTCCTCTCCCTCTCCCCCCTCCCCTCGTAACCACCACACTCTTATCAATGTCTCTTAGTCTCACTTTTATGTCCCACCTACGTATGGAATAATGCAGTTCCTGTTTTTTTTCTGATTTACTTATTTCACTTCGTATCATGTTATCAAGATCCCACCATTTTGCTGTAAATGATCCAATGTCATCATTTCTTATGGCTGAGTAGTATTCCATAGTGTATATGTGCCACATCTTCTTTATCCAGTCATCTATTGACGGGCTTTTTGGTTGTTTCCATGTCCTGGCCACTGTGAACAGTGCTGCAATGAACATGGGGCTGCATGTGTCTTTACGTATCAATGTTTCTGAGTTTTGGGGGTATATACCCAGTAGAGGGATTGCTGGGTTATAAGGTAGTTCTATTTTCAGTTTTTTGAGGAACCACCATACTTTCTTCCATAATGGTTGTACTACTTTACATTCCCACCAACAGTGGATGAGGGTTCCTTTTTCTCCACAGCCTCTCCAACATTTGCTATTACCTGTCTTGTTGATAATAGCTAATCTAACAGGTGTGAGGTGGTATCTCATTGTGGTTTTGATTTGAATTTCTCTAATAACTAATGAAGATGAGCATCTTTTCATATATCTGTTGGCCATTTGTATTTCTTCCTGGGAGAAGTGTCTGTTCATGTCCTCTTCCCATTTTTTTATTGGATTGTTTGTTTGTTTGTTGTTGAGTTTTATGAGTTCTTTGTATATTTTGGATATTAGGCCCTTATCTGAGCTGTTGTTTGAAAATATCATTTCCCATTTAGTTGGCTGTCTGTTTATTTTCTTATCAGTTTCTCTTGCTGAGCAAAAACTTCTTAGTCTGATGTAGTCCCATTCATTAATTTTTGCCTTCACTTCTCTTGCCTTTGGAGTCAAATTCATAAAATGCTCTTTAAAACCCAGGTCCATGAGTTGAGTACTTATGTCTTCTTCTATGTACTTAATTGTTTCAGGTCTTATGTTTAGATCTTTGATCCATTTTGAGTTAATTTTAGTAGAGGGGGACAAACTGTAGTCCAGTTTCATTCTTTTGCATGTGGCTTTCCAGTTTTCCCAGCACCATTTATTGAAGAGGCTTTCTGTTCTCCATTGTTTACACTTCTTTTGTTAAATTTATGCCTAAGTATTTTATTCTTTTTTATTTTACTATGAATGGAATTATTTTCTTAATTTTGATTTTAGATTGTTTATTTCTACTATCTATAAATATAATTGGTTTTTGTATATTGACAGTGTATTCTGCAATCTTTCTGAACTTGATCATAAATTCTAATAGTTTTTTTTTAAATTATTTATTTTACAGAGACAGAGAGAGAGTCAGAGAGAGGGATAGACAGGGACAGACAGACAGGAACGGAGAGAGATGAGAAGCATCAATCATTAGTTTTTCATTGCGTGTTGCAACACCTTAATTGTTCATTGATTGCTTTTTCATATGTGCCTTAACCGTGGGCCTCCAGCAAACTGAGTAACCCCTTGCTCGAGCCAGTGACCTTGGGCTCAAGCTAGTGAGCTTTTTGTTCAAACCAAATGAGCCATTGCTCTAGCTGGCAACCTCGGGGTCTCAAACCTGGGTCTTCCGCATCCCAGTCCAACACTCTATCCACTGTGCCACCGCCCGGTCAGGCAGTTCTAATAGTTTTTAAGTCCAGTTCTACCTGAGCCAAAGCCAAGCTCTAACTTCTATCCTGCCTTGTTCAACATATTGTGCTACCAACAGGTTTTTAAAGTACGAGCTAGAGGGCAATTTCCAGATATTAAGCTGCAGGACTTCGGGAGAGAGACTGGCTGGGGTGAGACGATTAAAACTTCTGACTATTTCAACATCCTATATGGTCTCTAATTATGTTTTTTCCTGGCCCCCACAACAATAGGGATGGGCTTGTTTTCTATCTACCACTCTGCTGCCTCAGTACTCCCCAAACTACCTACTGACCTCTTTGCTTAATGGCATAATGTTCTATTATTTAGATATTCATTCTTTTGGGTTAAGGCTCCCCTTTATCAGGGACAGATTATTGAAATGAGGCTAAATGACTGACTACTTGTTGGGTAAGGTGTGAAGTAAATGTGATTAAACTAAGAACGTGTTTTTTCTTTGGTGGGGGGAAGATCTGGGAATCATGAGCACAGTAGCTATAATGCCTGTCCTCTTTTTTTTTTTTTTTTTTTACAGGGACAGAGAGAGAGTCAGATAGAGGGATAGACAGGGACAGACAGACAGGAACAGAGAGAGATGAGAAGCATCAATCATCAGTTTTTTGTTGCGACACCGTAGTTGTTCATTGATTGCTTTCTCATATGTGCCATGACTGCGGGCCTTCAGCAGACTGAGTAACCCCCTGCTCGAGCCAGTGACCTTGGGTCCATGCTAGTGAGCTTTTTTTTGCTTAAGCCAGATGAGCCCGCGCTCAAGCTGGCAACCCCAGGGTCTCGAACCTGGGTCCTTCCGCATCCCAGTCCGATGCTCTATCCACTGCGCCACTGCCTGGTCAGGCAATGCCTGTCCTCTTTAGAAAAGAAGTAAAAGGTAAACTTTGTTCTTAATTCAGGAGAAAGATAGGCTTTTGTCCTAAATGAATTTCTTCCAATCCATTTTATTTTCCTTTTTTAAATTATTTTTATGATATATTAAATTGAACCATTTACTTGCAGTGTGCTAGTTAAGACAATTTCCTTAGCATTTTCTGAATGATTTGGCAGGCTAGACATCCTAGAGCTAAATTGTGAAATCCATTAAAACCTAGTCATATAAAAATAAAAGACGCTGCCTGCTGCACTCCATGACATGTTATGGTGAGGTCTTATCACATTACAATAACAAATGCCAAAAAGAAGTGACTACTGTGTAATAGAAAATGATGAAGAGAGAGGAGTAGATTAGTGATGCAGCCAACTGCATTTAATTAAATCCCACGTCCAAATTAGTTTCCTGATTGACATGTTAAAAGAAAACGTGTTTACTGTGATAGTTCAAGTGGCACAATTGTTGTTTTAGCACATAGGCTTTCAAGCCTTCTCCCCCCACTCCCCTTATTTTTGTTATGTATTCAAACTCCTAGACACCTCAAGGACAAAGTAGGTATTACTGAAGTTGCTCATCTCTCTCGTGAAGAAACAGGTTTGCATAAGGGTAAGTAGCTTGCCCAAGTTACTCACCAGTAAAGAGCAGAGCTGGAATACAAACTTAGGTCAAGAAGTTTCCAGAATCTGTTCTTTCATCTATGCTAAGGGTTGGTTAACTACAGCCCACAGGCCAAAACTGGCCAGCTGTCCAAGAGCTAAGAATTATTATATTTTTAAATAGTTGAAAAATTCAAAAAAGAAGAACATTTCCTGACATGAAAATTATATGAAATCCAAATTTCCTTATCCAGATGTAATATTTTATTCACATAACCATGTCTATTATTTATGTGTTGTCTCTGCCTGCTTTTGCACTACAGAAAAAGAGTGAAGTGGTTGCAACACAAATTATATGTCTGGCAAAGAGCAAAACATTTATTCTCTGGCCTTTCATGGAAAAAATTTGCATGCAACATCCCCCACATACTAAATTAAACATTCAACTGGGGGCTGGGGCCAAGGATATGTGTGTTTTTAATAAATTCCCAAGATCATTTTGAATAGTTCTCAAAGCAATTATTATTACTGTTGTACATGATCATTATTTGTTTATTTCCTCCCCTTCCCCATCAATCCTTGAGGGCTAACACCATGCTGAAGTATCTTTGAATGAATAAATGATGTGTTACTTCTCTAGAAATATTCTGAATTTCTACTCTATGCCAGGTACTCCTTAGTGAGAAAACAGAATATCTACAGTTTGGGGAGATAAGTAAAAGAGCTGTGATAAAGCTACATATTAGAGGCCCACATTAACTGAATAGAATAATACTTACTATTTATAATGGTAACTCATAAGACGCTTTCAATTTCAATGACTAAGTTATTTTGGGCCTGACCAGGCGATGACACAGTGCATTGGACTGGGATGCAGAGGACCCAGGTTTGAAACCCCGAGTTCGCCAGATTAAGCGCAGACTCATCTGATTTGAGCAAGGCTCACTAGCTTGAACCCAAGGTCACTGGTTTGAGCAAGGGGGTCAGTCGGTCTTCTGTAGCCCCCGGTCAAGGCACATATGAAAAAGCAATCAATGAACCTAACTAAGGTGCTGCAATAAAGAATTGATGCTTCTCATTTATTTCCCTTCCTGTCTGTCTGTTCCTATCTGTTCCTCTCTCTGTCTCTCTTTCTCTGTCTCTGTCACAAAAAAAAATTACTTGGGTTCTTTTGTAGTATTAGGTATATCTTACAGAATTTAAGTGTTTATATATTGGTAGTGCAGAAGTAAGCTAAAACCAGGTAGGGATCATTGAGATTTGGAGACTAGACAACAGAATAACTATACTTAGAATGGAATAGCGAATTGGTATGAACCCTTAGGAATCATTGGTATAGCTGTTGCCTGGCTATTGGAATAAAAACAGATGGATGTCATTATGCTATAGGTAGAACCAAATAGAGACAGCCTGTTTTCACTTTAATAGAAAGGTATTTAAATATCAATTTTAGCACTCAGTATCATTATGATATATACAATGTTATGTTGAATAAATCTAATGGTTATTAAAGTGTTTTTTTTTTAATTTTGACTTACTTATAATTTTCCAAGAACTGTTTAAAGCTCCCTTTGTCAATATGCTAGGGTACCATAGTCGAGTGGGAAAATAAACTTTCCATTGTAATATTATTTCTATCCTTTGGTCATGGAAGGAGCAGCTGTTACCAATTGCCAAAGCAGAGTCAATTTTTGAAAGACTCTGGCACATTCCATGAAGAGCCAAAAGAAAAAAATGACAATGCCATTAGAAAAATAAAAAATTGACAACTTAAAAATCACTTTCTGTAGATTTATGTATTAGTTATCTATGGCTGTGTAACAAATTACACAAATTTATTAGTTTAAAGCAACACACACTTTTTTTTTTTTAAGTGAGAGAAGGGGAGATAGAAAGACATCTGCATGTGCTCTGACCAGGATCTACCCAGCAACCCTGTCTGGAGCCAATGTTCTAAAATCAACCGAGCCATCCTCAGTGCCCAAGGCCAATCTTGGACCACTCAAGCCACTGGCTATGAGAGAGGATGAGAGAAACAAGGGGAAGAAGGAGGGGGAGGGAAGCAGATGGTCACTTTTCATGTGTGCCCTGACTGGGGATCAAACCCAGGACTTCTTAATGCCTGAGCCAATAGGCCAGAGCCACTACAACTTTTTTATCTCATGGTTTCTAAGTGTCAAGAACCCAGGTATGAACTGGGTGGGTAACTCTGGCCCAGGATCTCACTAAATTACATGGCCAGCACTGAACTCATCTCTAGACTCAACTTAGGGTGCAGAACCTACTTCCAATTTCAATCATGTAGTTGATGGCAGGATTCAATTCCTTGTGGACCTTTGGACTGAGGGCCTCAGTTCCTCACTGGCTGTTGGGCAGAGGCCTTCTTCAGTTTCTAGCCACATGGACCCCTGCAAAAGGTAGCTCACAACATAGCAGCCAGCTTCCATCAGAATGAGCAAATGAGAGCAATAGAGGGCAAGACAGAAATTTGAGTTATTTTGTAACCTGATTTCAGAAGGGACACTCCATTACTTTATTATTTTCTTCTTTATTAGAAATGAGCCACTAGGGAGAAGCACCTATAGAAGGGCATGACTACCAAGAAGCATTCAACCACAACTTAATTTTTTCTGATTAAAAATGTAATACATATATAGGCCCTGGTTGGTTGACTCAGCAGTAGAGCATTGGCCCGGCATGTGGAAGTTCCTGGTTCAATTTCCAGTCAGGGCACACAGGAGAAATGCCCATCTGCTTCTCCATCTACCCCCTTTTCTCTCCTGTAGCCATAGCTCGAATGAGCAAGTTGGCCCTGGGCACTGGGGATGGCTCCATGGCCTCACCTCAGGTGCTAAAATAGCTCAGTTGCTGAGCAATGGAGCAGCAGCCCAGATAGGCAGAACATCAGCCCCAGATAGGGGCTGCCAGGTGGTTTCTTGTTGGGGTGCATGTGGGAGTCAGTCTTTCTGCCTCCTTGCCTCTTATTCGATAAAAGAAAAAAGTAATACATACATAAAAATCCAACTATTGAGAAGCACCAATCACTGATAAAATATGTACTATATTGACTACATCCTATGTGCCAAGCATGAGGGATGGAATATTCAAAACAAGCAAGTGCCCTGCATTCCTGTAGCTTAAATTCTGGAAGGGCATTCTAGAGTGACATCCTGGAGTGTCATTCTGGAGGAACATTCTGGTAGACTAAAGCATTCAGAAGCTCACTGCAATGCTTGTACACAAGAAGGCTCTCAAAACATGTTAGTTTTTATGATGATGATTCTTATTATTTTTGCAGAGTGGACGTCCTGTTATAGAAATGAAGCCAAGCTCCCAGTCTGCGGCATCTCTAATCCTATTGTAGACAAACATGATATGCTTAAATCAGAGCAGAAATGGCCTTTCTTTCACTTATGCTTGAAAGAGGCAATTCATAATAGTTTGCAACACTACACATTTGTAACTGACTTTCCACATTTGTGTTTTTAAAGTGTCTTTTGCCAGAAAAAATATAAAAACAACAAAAAGTCCCACAAAAGGAGCTGTGCTAGTAGTGTTCCTGGAGCGTCCTCTGACCACTGTTTCCTTTTGTGCGACACACGCCGAGCTGACCTGATGTCTTCCAGCTCGGAGTTATTTTAATTGCTTTCTTTTCTGGGTGCATCTTTTCAGTCTCTCAAGTGCTCTTTAAACAATGGCTTCTTGAACTACAAAGAAGATTTCAAATGCGTGCCTGGTTATGCCAGTGTTCTGTGGTTGCTTTCTCTAATTAATATTCCAAATCTCAAAAACTGTCTCGAGATTTTAATTGACTTTTATCACCCCCATTTCATTCAAGTGCCGTGCTGGCCATCCTTGCACATTATTAATGAATCAGGCGCACTGTGCTTTCCCCTCCCTGATGTGTAGTTCTTTCTTGAACTTAGTTTTGAATGGCAACTGCAGGATAATTTATTGTACTGGGCTTCTACCTTTAGTATAGTCAGCTATTGTTTGCTATACTAATTAGGACAATTTGTCAATCAAGTCAGTTACTCACTTGTGAGAATAGACGTAACTTATCTGTCTTATATATCATATAAATTCCTTCATATGGCATAAAACTAACATACCACACCGTTGAGAGGAGTATACTAACAAATCTGAATTATAAAATATTTTTTATGGAATTGTTGATTTGGCCTCCCAGGTTTAGAAATACGATTCCAAAACATAGTAAGACAACAAGAATTTTGATGAACACAGTATTTGTTCATCAAAAAGAGTTTTGGAAAGCATTCTTTAAAACACTGGGCTTATGTTCTTTCATCATTCTTCTTTGTTAGCGTCACAGGTTCTGCTGAATGAAACTTTCTCCCACACCCTTCCTAAGAAATTTCACATGAGTTGCCCCCAAATTAGCGTAATTGATGTAGAGGTATTTGTCCATGTGAAGCCTGTTGATCTTTTCTGTGTGTTGATCTACTCACAGGACTTCTAGACACGGACCTTCTATTTGTGGCAGTGCTGACTTTTCCCTGTTCAAACAGAACACTTTCTAATGCTCTTTTCAAGTACATGGGTCCATCTGAAAAGGGAGCAGAGCTAACTTCTACTTGGAGCACCTAAGTGCATGAAAATGTCTGTAGAGCAATTATTTTCATTCATAAATGAAATAACAGAAAATGTACTGTTAGGACTTTAGCCCAGTCAAGAAGTCAGAGGGAGGCACACCTAATACCTTTAGGATTATATTTTCCCCAGTTATCAAAACATTGAAGTTTAAGGATAAAACAGTCACAAGAGTACATATTTGTGATTTATTATCTTTCAAGCTAGGTGCTTACAGCCAGAAAACAGTAGATAAATTTTTTTTTTATTATATTTTATAATTTTATTTTTTTAATGGGGTGACATCAATAAATCAGGATACATATATTCAAAGATAACAAGTCCAGGTTATCTTGTCGTTCAATTATGTTGCATACCCACCACCCAAAGTCAGATTGTCCTCTGTCACCTTCTATCTTGTTTTCTTTGTGCCCCTCCCCACCCCCTATCCCTCTCCCATTCCCCCCTCCCCCCCGTAACCACCACACTCTTATCAATGTCTCTTAGTTTCACTATTATGTCCCACCTACGTATGGAATAATACAGTTCCTGTTTTTTTCTGATTTACTTATTTCGCTTCGTATCATGTTATCAAGATCCCACCATTTTGCTGTAAATGTTCCGATGTCATCATTTCTTATGGCTGAGTAGTATTCCATAGTGTATATGTGCCACATCTTCTTTATCCAGTCATCTATTGATGGGCTTTTTGGTTGTTTCCATGTCCTGGCCACTGTGAACAATGCTGCAATAAACATGGGGCTGCATGTGTCTTTACGTATCAATGTTTCTGAGTTTTGGGGATATATACCCAGTAGAGGGATTGCTGGGTCATAAGGTAGTTCTATTTTCAGTTTTTTGAGGAACCACCATACTTTCTTCCATAATGGTTGTACTACTTTACATTCCCACCAACAGTGTATGAGGGTTCCTTTTTCTCCACAGCCTCTCCAACATTTGCTATTACCTGACTTGCTAATAACAGCTAATCGAACAGGTGTGAGGTGGTATCTCATTGCCGTTTTGATTTGCATTTCTCTAATAGCTAAAGAAGATGAGCATCTTTTCATATATCTGTTGGCCATTTGTATTTCTTCCTGGGAGAAGTGTCTATTCATATCCTCTTCCCATTTTTTTATTGGATTGTTTGTTTGTTTGTTGTTGAGTTTTATGAGTTCTTTGTATATTTTGGATATTAGGCCCTTATCTGAGAAATTTTTTTTTTTTAAATTTTATTTATTCATTTTTAGAGAGGAGAGAGAGAAGGGGGGAGGAGCTGGAAGCATCAACTCCCATATGTGCCTTGACCAGGCAAGCCCAGGGTTTCGAACCAGTGACCTCAGCATTTCCAGGTCGATACTTTATCCACTGCGCCACCACAGGTCAGAACAGTAGATAAATTTAAGGAGATTATCTGGATGTCTTAGGCCCTAAGACTTAGGATATGCCAGTAATGATATATTCCTGTGGCCTCTGACATATTTACTATGTTCTTGCTGCTTTCTCACACTTCTTTCAGAGATTCTTGATTCCAAATCCAAGGCATGACTACTGCAAATGACATTTCCCTGGCTCCCATAAAAAGTAACTTCTGGCTGGGTTTGGCCACTGGGCCGCACTGGAAGGAGAATGGAAAGAGAGAATAGGAGAGAACCAGTGTATGTTTTTCTCTCTTTCTACCCGACATTGAGAGTCCATCACTGACGCATCTCCTTCATGGTCCATGCGCTCTAAGGGACAGTCCTTGCCCCTTTGGTCCCGTCTCCTATCGAGCAGCTCTAATGTTTGGGCTCTGGTAACATCCCTCCTCTCTAAGTGCTGCCAGGCCCAGGGTAGCAGCCACTTTCTGCTATTGCAAATCTTTGGGTGGCCTTACTGCACCCTGTTTATCTTTCAGCTCATCCAACCTTTTGTAACTGGTTCCTGAGGAGCCACTGAGCCATTTCACCCGCAGGTGTTGTAAAGTACCAAAGGCAACAGAATTAATATTAATATTTTAAGAGGCTTGGAGAACATTTTATTAATTTGGGTTAAGGTGTGCAGAGAAATTGTGAGAATAGTCTCTGTACTGTGTGATTGGCAGAGTCAGGATAGCCCTTGGCATTGTGTTGCAAATGCAGAGGGGAGGAAAAACATGGATCCCCAGACATTCCACCACGCCTGTGGGGAAAAGGGTGAATGGCTAGCCAGGTGCAGGGAAAGAAAAGCCAAAATAAACCTTTTCTCATAGCAATGAGCCATTTGCGGGCATTTGTCCCCACCGAAACTACCTCTCCTATGTAAATGCGTGTGGTTAACACGTGTGACTCAGGACAGAGAGATAGCAGATGAACACTAGATAATATAGGAATGCCTTTTAATATGTAAAGAGACATCTTTCTACCATTGTGTTGGCTTGTAAACCTTGCTTTCCCCAAAAGAATGTATGGCTTGCAAATTGAACGTGGTCCTATCATGTTAAAGGACATATGACTATAACCAATAGTGGTAAGGGGCTCCTAACTGCAATTTTTGCTTCTGTACTTCCCATTTACAAAACTATAAAAACTAGGTAGAACAAAGGGCCGGTGCGCTCTCTGTCAGATTTCTGTCAGAGTTCCCGCCGCTTGGCCAAGCTAGACAATAAAACTTTGATGTGTAACCGAGGGATCTTGTTCCTGTCTTCCATGTTTTGGGTCCCTCCGAATTTGGCTTAACAGTTCTCTATATTAAAATTTTCTTTTTCAAACTACTTGACATGAAGACTTCTGCTTCTGGGAAGATGAAATAGACAAAATTTGTCCTATTCCATCTGCTAAGTATATATGAAAACCTTGGAAATAATATAATAAATTAAATATATAATATCATAATTATATATAATATAATTATATGTAATATATAGTATAATATAATTATATATCAAATATACAGTATAATATAATTATATATCATACATGATATATAATTATATTATACTGTATATTACATATAATTATTCTATATCAAACAAATACAAGAAGACTCTGCAAGGTGGTGAAAAGGCAGACTGGCTATCGACTTCGGGACCCAAGTAACAACATGGCAGTGAGTCCCCTAGGTTATCTTTTTGTCTCATATGTCCTGGACTGGTTACTGAAGAAACTGGAAACCCCAAACCACCAATGGGTACAGATAAAACTAATGCCAACAAAAGTCTCCTTTCTTTAACTAAAGGATCAGGATAGGGTAGCCTAGTAAGATGCAATTTTTTTAGAAAACAATTGTTGTACAGAAAACACTGTTGTGTCACCTTTATCACTTCCTGCAAAGAGGGACCGGGAAGCCAGGCTCCATCTTTGCTACGTTATCACTGAAGTGCCAGCCAGCAGAGCTGCCAAATATAGTACCTGACACAAAAATGATACACTGAAAAGATGAAGTGGATGAAACCACAATTATAGCTGTGACCTTAACTGATAGAACACGTAGACTGAAAACCAGCAAGGATGTAGAACTCAGCAACATCACAGACAAACAGAATCTAATTGGTACTTACAGAGCTATACAGTGTGTCCGTAAAGTCATGGTGCACTTTTGACCAGTCACAGAAAAGCAACAGAAGACGATAGAAATGTGAAATCTGCACCAAATAAAAGGAAATCTCTCCCAGTTTCATACCTATTCAGTGCAGTTTGATGTGGGCTCACACACAGATTCTTTAGGGCTCCTTAGGTAGCTATCCCGTAGCCTCTACAGACTCCTCACTGACTGATGGCCTACCAGAACGGGGTTTCTCCACCAAACTGCCGGTTTCCTTCAACTGCTTATCCCACCGAGTAATGTTATTCCTATGTGGTGGAGCTTCGTTATGAACGCGCCGATATTCACGTTGCACTTTGGTCACGGATTCGAATTTAGCGAGCCACAGAACACACTGAACTTTCCTCTACCGTTCACATTTCGACTGGCATGGCCGTGGGCTGCTCCACTGTATACACGGTGTTACGTCATCATCTGCGCATGCGCACATGCTGCCACATCATCCCACAGAAACTGGGAGGGTTTTCCTTTTATTTGGTGCAGATTTCACATTTCTATCGTCTTCTGTTGCTTTTCTGTGACCGGTCAAAAGTGCACCATGACTTTACGGACACACTGTATATTGGGCCCTAAAACAAACTTCAGCAAACTTAAAGTCTAAAAGAGCTAAAACAATACAGAGTTTGCTCTCTGACCACAAATCAAACTGGAAATGAATATCAGAAAGATAACAGAAAAATTTCCCAACACTTTAAAACTAAACAACACATTTCTAAATAATTTATGAGCCAAAAAGAAAGACTCAAAAAAATTAAAGCAAACACACATACACAAAACATTGAAGTGAATAAAACACCTCATATCAAACTTATGGGACACAATAAAAGCAATGATGAGAGAAAAACTTAGAGCATTCATGCTTGTACAGTATTAGAAAAGAGGAAAGATCTCAATCAATAATCTAAGTTCTCAACAGTAGCCTAGGTTGAGGAGTGCTCAGTAAAGTGGCTGTTGACGAAGGTGAGGGCACAGTTAAAGGAGCTAACAAAGGATGGAACAGCGTAAAAGGAGGGCGTTTTCGCTAGAACCTGGGGAGAGCTGCAGCTCTAGGACAAGGTGGCTTGGAAGGGACTCAGCATTTGTTTCAGCAACGCAGCCACCACCAACTTGTGGGAAAGGCCTCAGGGGAATAAATACTCTGACTTTTGTCTCTTTCTGTCCTCTGACCTCCTGTAGTGTTTCCCGTTGACTAAATCCAAAAGGAAGCCAGAGGGCAAAGAAGGACTTGTTCCATAAAGGCCTCCCAGAACACAGAATTGGGTGGATGATGGAGACCAGCCAGCACAGTTTCTTTCAAGGTTATTCGAGAACTTCAAGTATAAGCCAAGTATTTTCTAGAAAAATCTCTAGACTACTTTATTAAGAGAGCTACTCCTAATCTAACATGTAGGCATTTGAATAGAGATGTTAAATTTTAAAGAGCCTGAGCTACCTGAGAATAATTGCCTTACTTATCTTAATACCTGTCCTTCCCCAAACAATATATAATCAACAGTCTCTGAAGAAATATTGCTAAGCAATGTTGACATTAGCTTGAGCCTGGAAATATCATAAGCAGACTAATGTTTGATGCTTGGTTCTGTCCTGTTCTCACTGGGTGACCTTGAGTAAATTCCTTAACCTCTCTGAGCTTCTATTTACTTATCTACAAAATAAGTATGATAATATCTACTTCCAAGAATGGTTGTATAGCTAAGAGAATTAAATGAAAGATGCATGTGAAGGCACCTGGTAGGAACTCGATACATGTTGATTGAATTTGAATCACAAATTCCAAATTAGTAGCTTCACAATTCATGAGGTAAGGCCACAAGTTAGAATTAAGAGTGAATTTTTAAAAGAGGAAGAAAATCTGTGTTTAGACTGTTAATGTCATCTATCATTCAATTATGGTAATATGATCAGCAAACTAATCTCTACTGATGGATTTTCACCACATTTTGATTGAAAATGTAAAGTCCTACTAGAATTCAGCTCATATTAAGAATTCAATGAGTTTCTTAATTATCTGATAACCTGCAAAAAAAAAAAGACAAGTCATTTGGTGTAGGATGCTACTTATGTCAAGAGTTTGTGCTATACCCATTTATTCAAAATTGAGCATTATTGATGAGTGTCAGCTATAGGGAAACCTGAGATGCATCTTTTTGCAGTCCTTTTCAAACAGGTTGCCATGGTAATGCTGACAGTCACAAATTCTTAATAGAGACTAGTGAGGGCATAAGGAAAAATAAATATTGCAGGTATAGTTTTGACTCAGAAACTCAGAAATATTTTAATTCCTGTGGTATTAGCCAGGTTTTCTTTTCAGTTGCAAACTCAGATTTGGTTTATAAACATTTATCAATTTTTAGCAATCTTTGTTTATTATCTTTCCATTGGCTTACTCTTCAAGAACAAGTCAGCTGTACTATTCTAATAGACAGGTGTATTTTATACATGAGAATTATCTTGTTCTTTTGTGACTTGTCTATGACAGAGGCCCTAGAATCATATCAATTGCTTTCCCTTCCCAAGCAATTTTAAGAGACTCAAGGCTTATTATATACATTTTTTAAAGAAAGGAATAGATAGATGTAAGAAATCATCTATATTTGGATGGTCAAATTGTTAATGGTAGAACATGACCCCTCTGCACGCACACATAAACTCACACACACAACATCTTGCATCCATCATAATTATAAGCACCATCACTGCAGGAGCCTTATTAGTTTCTCTGGTAAGCGTAGTGCCTATATTGGCGATTGGCATGTAGTAGGTAGCTGTTGTATGGGATTGGTGGTTTAGAGCAGGGCTGGCACATGTTTTCTATAAAAAAAACAAGTAGTAAATACTTAGGGCTTTCGGACCATATGATCTCTGCCACAACTACTCAACTTTGCTGTTGTAGCAAATACTGGCATAGACAATGAGTAAATGAATGCGTGTGGCTGTTCCAATAAAACTTGATTTACAAAAACAGGCAAAGGATCAGATTTGGTCCAATCTTCCAACCTCTGTTTAGAGTTGGACTATCTGGGTATTTACCCTGGCACTGCCCATCATTGGCAGCTTGGCCTTGCTACTAAGTTTTTAGTATGGGGAGTCATTAAGGTCTCTGTGGCTCAGTTTCTTCACCCATGGAAAGCAGGTAGTGATAAAGTTTTTCTGCCATTGTCAGGTTTCATGATGAGTTTGTGGGAAACTTTAGGGCAAAGATCTGCTTTATGTGTCAATATTCATTATTTTTGTCATTTGCTGTATCACCATTAAATAGACAAATCAGTCTTAGGAGCACAAAACATAAGTATGCTTTTAAATATATAACATTTTTTTTTTTTTTGTATTTTTCTGAAGCTGGAAATGGGGAGAGACAGTCAGACAGACTCCCGCATGCGCCCGACCGGGATCCACCCGGCACGCCCACCAGGGGGCGACGCTCTGCCCACCAGGGGGCAGTGCTCTGCTGCGACCAGAGCCACTCTAGCGCCTAGGGCAGAGGCCAAGGAGCCATCCCCAGTGCCCGGGCCATCTTTGCTCCAATGGAGCCTTGGCTATGGGAGGGGAAGGGAGAGACAGAGAGGAGGGAGGGGGGGTGGAGAAGCAAATGGGCGCTTCTCCTGTGTGCCCTGGCCGGGAATCGAACCCGGGTCCCCCGCACGCCAGGCCGACACTCTACCGCTAAATATATAGCATTTTACCTTCTTTAATGGTAGTCAGTGGCAAGCTGGGGAACATCAAATGTGAAAGTGCAGATGTTGTATAATTGTTACAGTTTTTTAATTGATTTTGTTTTGGTTACACAGTATTAGGAAGCACCTACTGGTTTTAAACAGTAATGGTGTTGTTAATCATCTCATCATGCAATCTCAGGAGACTGAAAATAAGCAGGTATCGCAAAGGAATTTTAAAGCTTAGGGTTATATATGAAAATGAAGTAATCTGGAGGCACAAATTAATACATTGGATGTAAATTGAAAATATGATATACTGTATTTGCGTGTGCATTATTGGTTTCATTACATTTTGTTTAAAAATATGTGTATTTATGTACACATATGAAATGTGAATCAATTATACGTAGGTTCTCCAGATGCCTTGTAAATGTACATATATGTATCCATACACACACATGCCTGCGCGTGTACTGTGGCTCAGTTACAGGTAGATTTTCCGGAATCCTCGCCTTCCATCCCGCTGGCCCTGCTGGAAGCTGTGACCTGTGGTGCTGGGTTATAGCTGTGATTTGCTCCGCTGTCTCCTGCCTCCGTCTTACCTGTTCTCCCCACAACAGCCTGAGTGATGTTAAATACCTCACCTCCTCTCTCCTCTTTCCCTCACTGCATACGTTTCCTTGGCCTTCCAGAGTGGGGGCATCAAATCCAGACTGTGAAACGCGGCTGAACAGGCCCCGCGTGACCTGGGTTCTGCCTGACTCTCCGCGTCCCCGGGCCCCTCCTCTCACTGTCTGCGCCTCAGTGCCGTCACACAAGTGAAGATCCTTACGTTATTTCCGGCCCTTCAGCTTCCCTCCTCTGCTCCATCGCTCTTGTTCCACTTCCTTGGCCTAAGCCCTTCCCCAGGGGCCTAACAGCCTGGCTCCTCCTCAGCTGCAGGCCTCTTTGGAGGTGACCACCTTATGTAAAGTAGTGCTCCCTGTACCCCCATTTACTTGATCGTATCACCCCATTTACTTTCTTCATAACATCCATCCTACTCTCTAATGACCTTACTGTTCTCTTTAATTGTTAATTTTCTCTCTTAGTGGAGTGGCAGCTCCATGACAGTGGGGACTTGAACATCTTGTGATCGTTGATCCCCTTGGCCTAATACCGTGCCTGGTACAGCTGTGGTAGTATTTGTAAGATAGATGCCTTCAGGCAGGGCCCACAGCATTATCTGTAAAGCCCAGTGCGAAATGAAAATGCAGATCCGCTTGCTCAAAAGTTATTAAGAAATGCCAGCTGATGACAGCAGAGCACTGAACCAAGTGCAGGTCCTTTCTGAAGCTGCATGCCCAGGAAGCTCACCTGACCTCAGGTAAATTACTTGATTTCTCTAGACTCAAAGACCTCCCCTGTGAAATGGTAAAGATAATAATAACTCCCTCCTTGGGTGCTTGTAGGCATTCAATGCGATCATGAAAGCATCAGGCTTAGCAGCGGTGGCCTGCTGCACCCCTCTCTCCTACGTGTCAGTATTATAATTAATGAGCAGCCTTGTCCACGTGGGGGAAGCCCCTGAAGTGCTAATTTTCTGGCATTGCTCTTTCTGGGTAACCTCCCTAGCAACTCTTCCAAGTGACTCACCCAGCTTTCTCAAATAGGATGGGGATGTGGGTGTCATCTGCAAATTATTTTGACACACTCAAGGTATGGACTGACAGCATATTTAGTTTGCTGAATGGAATGTGTCAAATGGAGTTAGGCTGTTATGAAAACTTGTTTGACAATAGGTAAATCATGTCACCCTTCTGAGCCCACCAGTGACACTGGAGTGATAAATAATATCTGCCACCCACCTTTCTGACAAGAGTTAGGAGAGCATGAATTGGAATAAGAAGAAGCCAGTTGAACGCTTTGATTTTCTTAGAGAGAGGGGATTGGCAGGCCCTGCTTGCTGAAGAACCTGCACATGGTGGGTTGCCTGTTGACTTAGACTGTGAGGCTCTGGTTGCCGTGCGCATTGTGTAACAAATCAATTGCACTTTGAATGGAAGCTGTTCACCGACTCTTACATTTTGATTTATTTGGGTTGTACAGCCAGTGATTCAAGTTAGTTTAGAAACGCAGACAGGAAAAGCAGCAATTCTTTTACATTTATATTGTGGTCTCTGGGGTGCTCAGAGCTGTGCAGCCGGGAGCCGTGGGCTGATTCCCTGGGAGGAAGACTGAGTTCATTTGCTGGGGGGAGTGCCCCACATGAGGAAGATCTGGACACTGATTTAATCAGTAGGGTTTTTGTTTTGTTTTTTTGTTTTCTTTTGCATTGGAGGCTAAAGTGAAGTAAAAAATAACATCTGTGAAGCATGCATTATATCTTATATTATATAGCACTGTGCTTGTGTTTTACTTGCTCCAAGAGATTGTATAATATAATGCTTAAAAGTATACGTTGTGATTTGGCAACTACACCTCAACAAAGCTGAAAAAATAGAGTTTATGTCTGGACAGACAACTGACTTAACCTCTCCAGTCTTAGTTTTCTCATCTGTAAAATGGAATGTGTTGGAAATCTTCTCTCTGTGCCTCTGAATCTAGTCTCCACACTTCCTACCCTGATTTCCAGATATCATCAGCAGGCTATGGCCCTGTATTTCTTGTTCAGGCTGGCCAGTATGGAGCCCATGCCATAGCTGAGAAGGAGAGTGAGTTAAGGTATTTATTTCCCTTGCTCTCTTTCTTTGCAAGTTGCTTTGCATTAATGAGCCCTTGGCCAAACTCTACTATCTCACTATAAGTCACTCTCTCTTTCAGTTTCCAGCAGCTCCTCCTTCCCCTTGTCCCTGCAGGCCTGGGGGGAATGACAGTTCTTCTGCTTCCAACTCAGGTCCCTGCACCCTCCCTTACAGTTCCCTACACCCAGCCTGCACCTTTGCAAATAGTCTCTTTGCAGGCAGGTAAGCCCTGCTCAAAGCAGTATAATGTGAGTAGTTATTTGTCTTCTGTTAGGATCCTGATGGATGCATGGGGATAATCAGAGTAGCTACTTCCTGCATTTAGAACGTACATATATGTAGAGCTGATAGGACAGTATCTAGCACATATATGAAACTTGGGTCAGATAACTTTCTGAAGGTCATAGGTGTGGTGAACATTTGGTGGTTGTTTAACTAGCATTGGTTCGTCTTTACCCATCTGTTCCACTCCAGGTTTCAACTGGGGTTTGATAAGAGTTCGGGGAAGCTGATTTCACCTTTGGACTCAGCCTATTACTTAAGCTAAGCCAATCCACACACTCCATAATTTTGTTGGGCATGACTGGGTTAGGTGTAGGCCCATGGCTTAATCTAGTGAGATCAAGGTTGGTCTCAGGACTTTTGTTGGAAATTCTGGAGTACAGATGCTCTGAGTGCCAGGCATCGGTATGGTGCAGTCAGTTAGCTGGGAGGAGCATTTCATCACTGACCTTGTTTCAAATTGCCTTTGCATGGTAGGGAAATAAATAGATCAACTTTTGTTGGTCTTATTATTGCTTTAAAATTCTATGAATAGGACCTGGCTAGTTGGCTCTACAGATGTCCCAGGTTCAATTCCCAGTCAGGGCACACAGGAGAAGTGACCATCTGCTTCTCCACCCCTCCCCCTCCCCTCCTCTCTCTCTTTCTTTCTCACTCTTCTCCTCCCACAGCCATGGCTTGATTGGTTTGAATGAATTGGCCCCCAGTGCTGAGGATGGCTCTATGGAGCCTCTACCTCAGGCACTAAAAGTAGCTTGGTTGTGAGCATGGTACCAGATGAGTAGAGCTTTGGCCCCAGATGGGGGTTGCTGGGTGGATCCTGGTCAGGGCACATGCAGGAGTCTGTCTCTCTATCTCCCCTCCTCTCACTTAAATTAAAAGAAAATTTCTATAAGTAATGCACTTCCTATTGTTGGCACCCAGGGCAGATTGCTCCTCTCTCCATACCTCAGGATAAAGCTACGCAGAACAGAGCAGAATCTAGAAAGTAGCAGAAATAAAATAGGAGCCTGTCTCCAATCACACTCAAAGCCTTCCCTACCACTGGAATGTTTCAATTATGCCAGCCAATAATTTTCTTCTTTTTCCTATTTTTTTCTTTCTTTTCTTTTTTTACAGAGAGAGAGAGAGAGAGAGAGAGAGAGTCAGAAAGAGGGACAAATAGGAAGGGAGAGAGATGAGAAGCATCAATTTTTTGTTGTGGCACCTTAATTGTTTACTGATTGCTTTCTCATATGTGCCTTGACAGGGGGGATGGGCTACAGCAGAGTGAGTGACCCCTTGCTCAGGCCAGCAACCTTGGGCTCAAGCCAGCGACGTTGGGCTTCAAGCCAGCAACCTTTGGGCTCAAGCCAGAGACTATGGGGTCATATCTGTGATCCCACATTCAAGCCAGAGACCCCGAGCTCAAGCCAGATGAGCCCATGCTTAAGCTGGCGACCTCGGGTTTTCAAACCTGGGTCCTCAATGTCCCGGTCTGACGCTCTATCCACTGTGCCACCTCCTGATCAGGCCCTAATTGTTTTCATTGAGTTAAAAGAGAGAGAGGGAAAAGCATCAACTCCTTATTCTAAAATTTATTTTTAAATACGAGTTTTTGACAGTTGGAGGACTTCATTCCAAACTCTCAATTATATATTACAAAAACCAAATTAAATATGGTTCAGGAAAACATACTTAATCTTAACATAAAATTCATGTCACTTATCACAAAGTTAGACTGTCAAGTGTATAAAGGAGAAACAAAAAGGAGCAAGATATACAAATTTAGACTACATGAGACACTGAATAATTTTTTATTAATAAACAACACAGTACATACTTTTATACTCTATATTTCAAAAATGATGCATCTGTGAACAATGTGATAAAAGTCATAGTGTTGAAGATTTCAGATTAAATTCAAGGTTGTCATGTTGAAGATTTTAAATTAAATTCAAGGTTGGAAGAGTTGAATAGTAAATTTAAAGTCAAGGTCATAGTGATAAAAACCTCAAATTCAAGGATAGATTGTCTAAGAAAGGAAAAAACAACTAGCATTCAAACTATTTAGTCAATTATTTCCCTGTGAGTACAAAATATCATATATAAGAATCACTAAATGAATTAGCCTAATTACAAATTACATTCATTTCTAAGCTCACAACTGCAAGAAGTATTTTCAGAGAATTTTCCAGTCACATAGTTTCTTTCTATCCTTGGGGAGGTATATCTGCTATATATTTAAATCCTTAATTAAAACAAAACCCTCCCACTTCCATATTTGTATAAGTATAAAATATCTTTAAACAAAGAGATGTCTCTTTCTTAGCTAGAGGGCTATTCCCCCATTGACTTCTAGAAGAAAGAGAAAAAATAAAAATATTTCCATTTTCTCCTCTGCCTCAAAAATACAAAGTAAACCCAAACAATCTGATTCCTAATGAAGAGTCACATAGAACTCAGGGCCCTGGAATAATAAATAACGCATGCTAGTTGTCTGCTCTTTGCTGAGAAGTTTAGTTATTCGCGTTATTCAGAACTCTGTTTAACAGCGCTTCCATCAGCAGAAGCTTGCTGAACAAGACGAGAGTGGAGATGTTTGAGAAAGAAACATGGAGGAGTCTCCTCAGAATCTCTTCCTTGTCATAGTCGTTAGTCTCTTCCATACCTGCCGAATCATTACTGTTGTCTTCCTCCTCTTCTTCTCCTCCTTCTTTTATCTCTTCATATTCATCAGGATCTGTCTCCAGTCGAGCTGTAGACACCCTGAATGTTGGACATGCATATGAAATCAAAGAATGGTGACACTAAGGATCCTGTCTTCAAAGTGAAGAAAGTGGAAGGTATAGAATCCTTTCATGTATCCCAATGTTGTAGAGAATGTGGTACAATTTGTATATTCATAAAACCAACCAAGGCTGATGATTGGAAATTCACCAACTACACTGGGTCCTTGAACTTCTTTTATATCACCTTTACCATTTGTTATTTTCCGATAATGACTGTCCAACAGACAAACCTTCTCAGGAAGTACATCCTTTGACATTTCAATCCTTATTCGATAGGTGAAGAAATAGTAGGATGGATGTACAGAGCTAAATTCTGGAAGAAACAGTGTGCAAACTGAACTTATAATATCCTCAGTTGTTGCTACATACTCTGGATTATGAACATATCTGAAAATTTGGTCTCTGAAGGCACCTGATACAACATTGGTGACATAAGTAAATCAGTCAGTTAAAGTAGCACTTACTTTTTTTTCTTCTTTTTCCAAGTGAGAGGAGGGGAGATAGAGAGATAGACAGCTGCATGCGTCCTGACCAAGAACCACCCGGCAACCCCTTTCGGGTGCTGGTGCTCTGCCAGTCTTGCAACTGAGCTATTTTTACCGCCTGAGGCAGAGGCTCCACAGAGCCATCCTCAGCCCTTGGGGTCAGTGTGCTAGAACCAATTGATCCATGGCTGCAGGACAGGAAGAGAGGAGGGGGGGGGGAGAGAGAGAGAATGAGAGAGAGAGAGAGAGAGAGAGAGAGAGAGAAGGGGGGTGGAGAAGCAGATGGTCACTTCCCCTGTGTGCCCTGACCAAGAATCAAACCCAGGACTTCCACATGCCAGGCTAGCACTCTACCACTGAACAAACTGGCCAGGACAGTCCAACTTTTTTTTTTTTTTTAACAGAGACAGAGAGAGGGGTAGATAGGGACAGACAGACAGGAACAAAGAGATGGGAAGCATCAATCATTAGTTTTTTGTTGTGCATTGCAACACCTTAGTTGTTCATTGATTGCTTTCTCATATGTGCCTTGACCGCAGGCCTTCAGCAGACTGAGTAACCCCTTGCTTGAGCCAGTGACCTTGGGTTCAAGCTAGTGAGCTTTTGCTCAAACCAGATGAGCCCGTGCTCAAGCTGGCGACCTCGGGGTCTTGAACCTGGGTCCTCGGCATCCCAGTCCGACGTTCTATCCACTGTGCCACCTTCTGGTCAGGCAGTCCAACTTTTATAAGTCAAACCACACCTCATTTTCCTTCAGATGAAGTTTTTACAATTTACTTTATTATGTGAGTTTCAGAGTGGAGGCCAAGCCTGTGCTGGGATCTCACTTGGTTTTACTGACCTTGAGCAAGTTCTCCCTCAAAGCCTCCGCGTTTGCATCTATAAGGGGAGGAGGATGGACAGGATGTGTTTTTTTCTGGTTCTACCATTCTGTGAATGACTGCATCTAGGATAAAAGCCCGTCTTTGAGTTGGTACATTTTGTTTGGTCAGAGGCTAATACAGGTTTGTGCCAATTAATAATAAAGATAAAATAACTCTGCTTATTAGCACAGAACCATGGGCCATTTTTCCACTCTACATCAATTTCTTCTAACTCAAGCATCCTGAAATATTTAAGCTTCACAATTTGGCAGTTTAGTACATTCTCTATTGTGGTGGTTCTCAAACTTTTTGAAGTTGGGGCACATTTAAAATCCTACAAATAATTGTAGGCACACTATATACAAATTTCTGAGAAATATGTTATAATAATTAAGTCAAATATTAAAGAAAAAATAAAGTCTAAGGGTGCTTTTATGGTAATTAAATGAAATAAATATGAAAACTAAATTTATTCTGACATTAAAAAACATTTTCATGTTACATTTTTTGTGTTATGCTTTCTAGAATTCATAAAAAAGAGGGGTTAAAAAATAAAAAATGACAAGAGTTATCTTTTTATATATATAGGTACATTCTTAGTAAGATTTAGTAAATTCAGCAGGTCCTGGTGAAAATGTGTTAAGTTTTTTCATTCTTGTATTTATGAGAAATATGAGCCTGATGTGTCCCAGAGATTTCTTCAATGTTTGGGCATATATCATACATATTTGAAAGGCAAACTCTCATTTCCTTGTCTATACATTGAATAATTCCTCTCTCTTTATACTTAATTGTGTTAAGGGTAGAAAATCCTAATTCACATAAATAGGATGTTCAAAATTGTAGTAAAATGTTCAAAGCTTTTTTAGATATTGCCACATATTCTTCTTTTATAGAAATCCAAAAGGCTTCAAGAGACAATTCCTTATGTTCAATCATCAATCCAAAACCCCCACCATACATATCATCTTAACTTTACACCAAACAAAGGATAGAAGAAACTTACCTCCAGTCTTTCCGGGGAACATAGGGGTAGTGTAAACAATCCAGCACCACAGCTTAACAGCCTTTTGCAACCTAATCAGGCAAGTGAGGTGCGGGGTTGGGTAGACTGTCAGCTTACAGCCAATTCCCCACACCTCTGTCCCCCAAAAACCTAAACTCCAAAATCCCTGTTGATTTTTGGTCCCCAACAGGCACATATTTCTCTGGAATACCATAGGGTGCACCTGGAAATCTTCTAGGGTGCATGCACCAGTGCGCCGGCGTACACTTTGAGAACCACTGCTCTATTGGAATGTTTCTGAGTTGTCTCTCATGTGGAAGTCTCATCCTCCTGGGAAAATGTTAGGTGACCTGCAGGTAGGATCCACTTTAATGGTTTCAAGTGCTGTTGCATATGATCTCCATCCCAGACCTGTCACCTTCATGTGCCTTAGGCACCTCCAACGCAATTCTCTATAGTTAAACCTATTTTATTCTCCCAATTCTGTGCCTGTGTGTTGCTCATCTCAATGGAAGCACCATCATATGCCCTGTTCACCAAACCAGAAACTAAGGAATCTATCCTCTTGCCCATTCAGTCTTGTTAATTCAGTCTTTTTAATGTTTCTTTAAACCTTGTATTAGTTTTCTAGAGCCCCTGTGACAAATTACCACTAACATGATGGCTTAAACAACAGAAATATATTCTCTATTGGTTTAGGAATGCAAAAATCCAAAATCAAGATGTCAGCAAGGTTGGTTTGTTTTTGGAAACTCTGAGAACTGTATCATGCCTCTCTCCTCATTACTGGTGATTTCCCAGCAATCCTTGATGTTCTTCTAGATCGATCACTCCAATCCCTGCTCTCATTTCCACATCACCTTCTCTGTGTCTCCTTTATGTCTCATCAGATCCTCCCATTAGATTTAGGGCCCACTTTAATCCAGTATGAGCTCATCTTGATCCCTACCATAATTGCACCTTTAAAAACAATATTTCCAAATAAGGTCATTTTCTGAGATATACTTCAAACTTTTTAATGCCATTATTATGTTCTAAGTCCTGGCCTTTCCTTCAACAGCCTCCCCTCTCCAGCTTTGTTTTCTCCTTATCCCCAATCCACACTTTGCTTAATTTTTAGGATTTTCTGAAATGCATATCCTTTTGGTTTCTTGCTCCTCTATTTAAACTCTTTCTGACCCCTCCTTCCTCAATGCCAAAGGAATAATCTTTAAGCTACCACTGGGGCATACTAGGCTCACCATGACCTGCTGGAGGACACATGTATGGTTACCTACCTATTATCCCTTCTCCCCATTTCTTCCTAGGACCAGAGCCCTGGTGGTTCTGGGCAGCCATGAGCTCAACTCTATACACAAGCCACTCCAGCAACTGTTGCTTTGGTTGGGGACATGTGACACAGGTCTGGCCAATAAGAAATAGGAAGATGGTACTTCTAGAAAAGGTAGGCAGATTTGACCAGTACATAACTTTTGTTTTCTGCCTCCATTTTCTCATTGGGTGGAATGCAGGTGAGAAGCTGAAGGTGGAGTAGCCATCTTATGGGGTTAAGTACACGCTAAGGGTGCTGAGCTGAATGATAGAAGAATCATGAGTGGTAATGTGGTTCTTCTGTACCAGCCCTAACCTGGTTACTCTGGGAGTCATTGTTCCATTAGAAAAAGAGAAGTTTTAAAATATTGGTCAAGGGTACAAAGTTTCAGATGCAAGATAAAGAAGTTCTAGGGATCTAATAAACCACAGGGTGACTCTAGTTAACAAATACTATGTTGTATACTTGAAATTTGCAAAGAGAATAGATTTTAATAGTTTTTATCATCAAAAAAAATTTTTTTTCAAAGAAAGTAGCTGAGATGATGGATATACTTATTAACTTGATTATGATAAACATTTCACAATATATAAGAATGTCAAAACATCATGCTGGCCCTGTCTGGCTGGCTCAGTGGATAGAGTATTGGCATGGCATATGGACATCCTGGGTTTGATTCCCAGTCAGGACACACAGGAGAAGCAACCATTGACTTCTCTCCCTCTCCCTCTCCTCCTTTTCTCCCTTTCCCCTTCTTGTAACCAGTGGCTTGACTGGTTTGAGCATTGGCCTTGGGTGCTGAGGATAACTCGGTTGGTCCGAGCATATCAGCTTCAGGCACTAAAAAATAGCTCAGTTGATTCTAGCATCAGCCCCAGACAGGGGTTGCCCAGTGAATTCTAGTTAGGGTGCATGTGAGAGTCTGTCTATCTCCTCTCACTTGAAAAAAAATCATGCATATACCTTAAATATAAACTACTTTTATTTGTTAATTATACCTCAACAAAGCTGAAAACATAAATAAATAATAAAATAGAATAAGCAGAAAGAAAAATGAGTTTTTATTTGTTTAAGGCACTCTTTTGGGAGTCTGTTACTTTACCAATTTAGAATCAACTGTTTACCTAATACACTTCCAATGTCATCCCCTAACCTTCTCAAATTTGTATCCTAATTTTGGGCCATACTGAATTACTTCCTGCACTGTGAAAGCACATGTTCTGCTTTTCGCCTTGGTGCTTTGGCAAGGATGCCCCTGAACCCTGCGATGCCATTCATTCTCTCCGTGGCCTGGTCAAATTGTCTTTATTCTCAGACCCAAGTGCCACTGCTCATGGAAGATTTCTAACCCTTCGAGGCTAGGCTTAGTATTTTTAGCACTCCACAGGTTTCTCCAACTTAGTTCTTTATGTACTTATATTGGGAAAAACTAATTGCCCTCCTGTGTGTCTGCTTTCCTTCCACACAGAACACTTCTGACACTTTCAGTCACCAAATGTGTGAGGGTTTTCCCCCACCAAGCAAGTCTCCATGACACCAGCTGGATGTCCCACAATTTAACTGAATTCTGATATTCTCTACCTATAGATAGTGTAAGATCCCACAAGTTAAAATCTGAGTCCCACAACACTTCTCCTTCCCCACTACAGATGCCAATCGCGATGAACAGATCCCTAGGTTACCCACAACTTCTGTCTGACATGGGTACAAATCAGAGGCTCCCACCACCCACTCCTGTGTTCCATTCATTTGTTAGAGTGGCTCAGAGAACTCAAGGAAACACATTCTTATGTTTACTGATGTATTAGAGGCTATGATAAAGGATACAGAAAAATAGATGATGAAGGCCTACAAAGCCTGGGGTCTGGGAGGGTTCTGAGCCCAGGAACTTCTGTCCCTGTGGAGGTGGAGTGTGTCATCCTTTGATATGTGGATGTGTTGACCTTCCTGGAAACTCTGTGAACCCCGTACTGTTGAGATTTGTGTGGAGGCCTCACCCATGATTGATCAGCTCCATTTTAAGCCCTGTTCCCTTCTTAGGAGAATGGGCGGTGGGCTGAAAATTCTAAGCTTATCATGATGCATTGGTCTTTCTGGTGACCTGTCCTCATCCAGGAGCCATCCAGGAGCCCACACAGAATCAGCTCATTAGAACAAAAAAGTATTCTTGTTATCTAGGAAATTACAAGGCTTTTAGGAGCTCTGTGTTGGGAACCATTGGGGGTAGAAAATAATATGTATTTTTTCTATTATCTCACAGTACTGTATTATAATAATCTGTTTATTTGTTTGTCTCTTTCTCAAATCCCCAAGAGAAAGGGTCAAGCCTTTCTTTTTATGCCCAGTACCTTGTGTGGTGTCAGGCACAGAGTAGATATTAAATAAATGTGTGAATGAAGGCTAGAAGGAGCACGTGGGAAACAAACTATCAAGCACATAAGAGGTTTTGAACAAATCCTATTGAATTAGATGTACACAGAGTACATTTCCTCCTTTGTTATGCATGTGGTTATGAAAACCATATGTAATCAAAGCTTGATATGAGACTTGGATACAAATTAGTTACTCATTATTTAACAAATGTTTATCAATTGACTATTTTACATTTTTTGAAAGATGAGTCCTTATCTTTTTCACATTTGCATTCCTAATGCAGCATCTGGTAGTTGAAAAGTAGATGATAATATTTTTTTCTCTATTAAATTGAAGAAAGGTACAAATCAGTGCTGTGTGTTTTCAGAGGAAGGAGAGGACTGAAAGAAGTCTTATAGAGGCAGAGGCACTGGAGCTGGGGAAGCATAGAGGGTGGGGGCTGGGACTTCAGTGCAGCACCAGAGTAGGCAAAGGTATGAAGATGGAAGGGCATGAGGAATGGTGTCTAGACCTGTTAAATGGAATTAAATAAGAACGATAAAGTTGAAAACGATTGAGATGAGTTCAATCACTGAAATTTCAGACTAACAAACCATGTTAGTGCTCTATCCATCTTGCTACCTTCATTTTAGCTCATGTGCATGTGGTAAATTATATATATTTAATTGATTTGAGAGAGATAGAGGAAGGGGAGAGAGAGGGAGAGAAAATAAAAGCATTGGCTTGTGTTCCACTTACTTATGCATTCATGGGTTGACTCTTGTATGTGTCCCAACCAGTGATTGAACTGGCAACCTTGGTGTAATGGAATAATGCTCTAACCAACTGAGCTACCTGGCCAGGGTCTGATGAATGAGATATAAGCAGAAGAGTCACATGGGCTCTAGGAAGTCTATTTAAAAGGAAGAGTGGGCTCCTCCTGCCATTTTGTCCATCCTGCTGCTAGAGCAGGGGTCGGGAACCTTTTTGGCTGAGAGAGCCATGAATGCCACATATTTTAAAATGTAATTCCGTGAGAGCCATACAACATGTTTTACACTAAATACAAGTAAATGTGTGCATTTTATGTAAGACCAACACTTTTAAAGTACAATAAGTCTCTGAATTCTTTTTAATAACATTGATATGCTGTCGCTAACCAATGATGAATAAAGTACTTCTTACCATGAATGTGACTTCTGGTGCGGCACGGTTTTGCTGATAGCTTTGTAGTCTGGTTGATATGTGGTGAGGGTAAGCTTCATGCAGGCGTTGAGACTTCCATCCATTAAATGTGATCGTAGGTTGGTCTTAACATCTTTAGATGTGAGAAACACTGCTCACATGCATACGTAGAGCCAAACATTGTCAGTACAGCAATACTCACTCACTACAGTGTGTGGTATGCGACGGGAAGGGCGTTCCAAGTTTTGACAATGAGGTGGTCCTCATTGAAGTTTTTTCATTTCTCCCCACTTGTGTTTGCTCGCCAACTCTGCTTGCTGTCGTGCAAGTCTTTCCAAATCTTCATTTAGTGACTTGAACTTATTCACCCACATGTCTGAGGCCTTCAGGTCAGCAGTTTGTAGCTCAAAATCTCTGACGGAGACATCAGGGATGTAACTCAGGTCGTCGCTGTCCACTGTCCACTAGAGTGGATGGGTGAGGAACTTAAAAAGACGAATGCACTCATGAAATTCTCCAAACTGCGCTTTGAATGACTACAGGAGATTAGATGTGAAGCCCACTAACTGCTGGAGATCAAAATGTTGAGCAGGGTCACTTGCTGTGCATGCATCTTTAAACTCTCCCAGTTTTTTAAAGTGTAGTAAACGATCTGTTTCAATGTCAGTGATGAAGAGTTCTAGCTTGTTTTCAAATGCAAACACTGCTTGTTGAAGGGATAAGACTGTATTTCCAGCCTTGCATTTTCACATTGAGCTGGTTCAGGTATTCAGTCATGACCACGAGATAGTAGAACTTCAGGAGCCACTCAGTGTTAGCTAACTCAGGATGCTTGATGTTTTTCACTTCAAGAAGTCTGGATTTTGCTCAGACAAGCCGCGAAACAGCTGAGCACCTTCCCTCTTGACAACCAACGCACATTGCTGTGCAGAAGCAGACCAGGATAATTATTCCCAACTTCATCCAGCAGTGTTTTAAACTGGCTATCATTTAAAGCTCGGGCAACAATAAGTTGACCACCCGAATGACCAGTGACATCACTTCACCAAGCTGCTAGCCACACATCTGAGCACAAAGTGCCTCCTTATGTAGGATGCAGTGAAAACTTAGGATGGGTCTCTTTTCATGTTCACAAAGAAGCGCTACGAATCCTCTGTTTTTCCCCACCATGCATGGAGTACCATCAGTACACACTGAAATAAGTTTATCCATCAGTAGATTTTTTTCTTTAGCGAACTCAGTGAAAGACTTGAATAAATCCTCCCATCTTGTTGTCTCTTTCATAGGCAAAACAGCAAGACTTTCCTCATGTAGTGTGTCACTGACAGCATACTTTGCAATCATGCTGAACTGGGATAAATGGCATATGCCTGTTGACTCATCCAAAGCGAGAGAAAAGAATGATGCTGCATTTATGTACTTCACTTGTGTTGCCTCAATTTGATTTGCCATCATGATGGTACGATCGTGAACAGTTCTTGCCGACAGAGGCATGTCTTTTATTCGTTTGATTATCTTGTCTTTATCCAAAAAGTCATCACAAAGTTCATTGGCAACATCAAGCATGAATGTTTTGGCATACTCTCCATCTGTGAATGGCTTTCTGTTTCTCACAACTGCTAAAGCACTAGCAAAGCGAGCCAAATTTCAGTCACCTTGTTGGGTCCAAACATGGAGTTGCTGCTGACTAGCTTGCACTCTGCACAGTAGCACTTGACATGCTTTCTTCCTGCTGTCCCCCACTGGATATTTTGATGCAAATGTAGTATGGTGTGTGTCAAAGTGCTGCTTTATATTTGATCATTTCGTCAATGCAATTTTATTATTGCATATTAGACACACTGCAGAACCTGCTCTATCCACAAAGGCGAATTCCTCTGTCCATTCCTACTGAAATGTATGATACTCCTCATCTTTTTTTCTTTTAGCCATCATCTTTGTCAAAAGGGTTTCTGCAATTAGCTAGCTGATTACTTGAGTAAAAGGAGGGAAGTTTACTTCCTAATCTCACAATGACCTGTGTACATTATGCATTATCCAATAAAAATTTGGTGTTGTCCTGGAGGACAGCTGTGATGGGCTCCAGCTACCTGCAACCATGAACATGAGCAGTAGGAAATGAATGGATTGTAATACATGAGAATGTTATATATATATATATATATATATATATATATATATATATATATATATATATATATATATTTGGGGGGGTTGATGAATGAAAAAAGTAAAAAGTTCCATTTTTAGAAAAAAAATCATAGTGCTTTTTATAGTGGCTGCACCAGTCTACATTCCCACTAACAGTGTGTGAGAATGTTTTCTCCATATCTTCCTTAGCACTTGTTTGTTAATTTATTGATGACAGCCATTCTGACAGGCATTAGATGCTATCTAATTGAAGTGTTGTTGGTTTTTTAAAATAAATTTTTATTAATGTTAATGGGGCAACATCAATAAATCAGGGTACATATATTCAAAGAAAACATATCCAGATTATCTTGTCATACACTTATGTTGCATACCCATCACCCAAAGTCAGATTGTCCTCCGTCACCTTTTTTTTTTTTTTTTTTTTTTTTTAAGATTTAACAATATTTATTTAGCTGCCTAAGTGAATGACAAAAAGAAAAAGTAATATACAAGTGAAAATATGACAAATGATTTTTCCCCTCCTTGATAAGGGTAAGATCTCCTTAGTGCTAATGTTACAAACAAGAGGCAAGTTCTATCACCAACATAGTTAAAACAAATAGACTATTAATATATTTATACAGATAACTGTTAGTAATAAAACATCTAAGAGGAAAATTTTCTGTGGCTCTAGAACTTGAAAGTTAGTGTATGTGAGTTAGACAATACCCTGAGTCACATTTATATCATATATTAATATATATATATAGCTTACTTATAATAGCACAGAACTATTTTATTTTCTTATAAATTCAAGGTAAGAAACAATAAAAATCAGATAGAATATTGCATTGTCTCTGTTGCATACAATGTTGGGTCTTCTCATGAACTATTATAAACATAAAATTCAGTTTATTTTCTTAATATTGGAAATTTCTGCTTTCTGGACACCTAAGACAAATGAATTCCTCCATATTGCTAATATAATAAAGGGCATCAATGTTCGTGTCAGTGCCCCAGTTGTCTCTAAACTTTAAATTAGTTAGAAGCTTCTCAATTTTATTTATTACACTGAAATTTTCAGGTATCATGGTAAAAAGTGAATATAGACCTCGCAACAGACAATTTACTTTTATTTTTTTTATTTTTTTTTAAATAATTTTATTTTTTTAATGGGGTGACATCAATAAATCAGGATACATATATTCAAAGATAACAAGACCAGGGTATCTTGTCGTTCAATTATGATGCATACCCGTCACCCAAAGTCAGATTGTCCTCTGTCACCTTCTATCTTGTTTTCTTTGTGCCCCTCCCCCTCCCCCTTTCCCTCTCCCATTCCCCCCCCCCCGTAACCACCACACTCTTATCAATGTCTCTTAGTTTCACTTTTATGTCCCACCTACGTATGGAATAATGCAGTTCCTGGTTTTTTCTGATTTACTTATTTCGCTTCGTATCATGTTATCTAAATCCCACCATTTTGCTGTAAATGTTCCGATGTCATCATTTCTTATGGCTGAGTAGTATTCCATAGTGTATATGTGCCACATCTTCTTTATCCAGTCATCTATTGATGGGCTTTTTGGTTGTTTCCATGTCCTGGCCACTGTGAACAATGCTGCAATAAACATGGGGCTGCATGTGTCTTTACGTATCAATGTTTCTGAGTTTTTGGGGTATATACCCAGTAGAGGGATTGCTGGGTCATAAGGTAGTTCTATTTTCAGTTTTTTGAGGAACCACCATACTTTCTTCCATAATGGTTGTACTACTTTACATTCCCACCAACAGTGTATGAGGGTTCCTTTTTCTCCACAGCCTCTCCAACATTTGCTATTACCTGTCTTGCTAATAATAGCTAATCGAACAGGTGTGAGGTGGTATCTCATTGATGTTTTGATTTGCATTTCTCTAATAGCTAAAGAAGATGAGCATCTTTTCATATATCTGTTGGCCATTTGTATTTCTTCCTGGGAGAAGTGTCTGTTCATATCCTCTTTCCATTTTTTTATGGGATTGTTTGTTTGTTTGTTGTTGAGTTTTATGAGTTCTTTGTATATTTTGGATATTAGGCCCTTATCTGAGCTGTTGTTTGAAAATATCATTTCCCATTTAGTTGGCTTTCTGTTTATTTTGTTATCAGTTTCTCTTGCTGAGCAAAAACTTCTTAGTCTGATGTAGTCCCATTCATTAATTTTTGCCTTCACTTCTCTTGCCATTGGAGTCAAATTCATAAAATGCTCTTTAAAACCCAGGTCCATGAGTTGAGTACCTATGTCTTCTTCTATGTACTTAATTGTTTCAGGTCTTATGTTTAGATCTTTGATCCATTTTGAGTTAATTTTTGTACAGGGGGAGAGACTGTAGTCCAGTTTCATTCTTTTGCATGTGGCTTTCCAGTTTTCCCAGCACCATTTATTGAAGAGGCTTTCTTTTCTCCATTGTGTGTTGTTGGCCCCTTTATCAAAAATTATTTGACTATATATATGTGGTTTTATTTCTGGACTTTCTATTCTGTTCCATTGGTCTGAGTGTCTATTTTTCTGCCAATACCATGCTGTTTTGATTGTCGTGGCCCTATAATAGAGTTTGAAGTCAGGTATTGTAATGCCCCCAGCTTCATTCTTTTTCTTTAGGATTGCTTTGGCTATTCGGGGTTTTTTATAGTTCCATATAAATCTGATGATTTTTTGCTCTATTTCTTTAAAAAACGTCATTGGAAGTTTGATGGGAATTGCGTTGAATTTGTATATTGCTTTGGGTAATATAGCCATCTTGATTATATTTATTCTTCCTAGCCAAGAACAAGGTATATTCTTCAATCTCATTATATCTTTTTCAATTTCCCTTAACAATGGTTTATAGTTTTCATTATATAAGTCCTTTACATTCTTTGTTATGTTTATTCCTAAGTATTTTATTTTTTTTGTTGCAATCGTGAAGGGGATTATTCTTTTGAGTTCCTTCTCAGTTTTTTCATTGTTGGCATATAGAAAGGCTATTGACTTCTGAATGTTAATTTTGTATCCTGCGACCTTACTGTATTGGCTTATTGTTTCTAGTAGTCTTTTTGTGGATTCTTTGGGGTTTTCGATGTATAGGATCATATCATCTGCAAAAAGTGATACCTTTACTTCATCTTTTCCGATATGGATGCCTTTTATTTCTTTGTCTTGTCTGATTGCTGTGGCGAGAACCTCTAGTACCACATTAAATAAGAGTGGAGAGAGTGGACAACCCTCTCTTGTTCCTGATTTAAGGGGGAAAGCCTTCAGTTTAGTGCCATTTAATATGATGTTAGCTGATGGTTTATCATATATGGCCTTTATCATGTTGAGATATTTTCCTTCTATACCCATTTTGTTGAGAGTCTTAAACATAAAATTGTGTTGTATTTTATCGAAAGCCTTTTCTGCATCTATTGATAAGATCATGTGGTTTTTGTTCTTTGTTTTGTTGATATGGTGTATTACATTAACCGTTTTACGTATGTTGAACCATCCTTGAGATTCTGGGATGAATCCCACTTGATCATGATGTATTATTTTTTTAATATGTTGTTGTATTCGGTTTGCTAGTATTTTGTTTAGTATTTTAGCATCTGTATTCATTAGAGATATTGGTCTGTAGTTTTCTTTTTTTGTGCCATCCTTGCCTGGTTTTGGTATGAGGGTTATGTTGGCCTCATAAAATGTGTTTGGAAGTATTGCTTCTTCTTCAATTTTTTGGAAGACTTTGAGTAGAATAGGAACCAAGTCTTCTTTGAATGTTTGATAAAATTCGCTGGTATAGCCGTCAGGGCCTGGACTTTTATTTTTGGGGAGGTTTTTAATGGTTTTTTCTATTTCTTCTCTACTGATAGGTCTGTTTAGGCTTTCTGCTTCTTCTTGACTCAGTCTAGGAAGGTTGTATTGTTCTAGGAATTTATCCATTTCTTCTAGGTTGTTGAATTTAGTGGCATAAAGTTTTTCATAGTATTCTACAATAATTCTTTGTATATCTACGGTGTCCGTGGTGATTTCTCCTCTTTCATTTTGGATTTTGTTTATATGAGTTCTTTCTCTTTTTTCCTTGGTAAGTCTTGCCAAGGGTTTGTCAATTTTGTTGATCTTTTCAAAGAACCAGCTCCTTGTTCTATTAATTTTTTCTATAGTTTTTCTGTTCTCTAATTCATTTATTTCTGCTCTGATTTTTATTATCTCCTTTCTTCGGCTGCTTTTGGGTTGTCTTTGTTCTTCTTTTTCTAGTTCCTTAAGGTGGGAAGTTAAGTGGTTCACTTGGGCTCTCTCTTGTTTGTTCATATATGCCTGAAGTGATATGAACTTCCCTCTTAACACTGCTTTTGCTGCATCCCATAGATTCTGATATGTCGTATTGTCATTTTCATTAGTCTGTATAAATCTTTTGATCTCTGCACTTATTTCTTCCTTGACCCATTCATTTTTTAAAAGTATGTTGTTTAGTTTCCACATTTTTGTGGGATTTTTTTCCTCTTTTTTGCAGTTGAATTCTAGTTTCAAGGCTTTATGATCAGAAAATATGCTTGGTACAACTTCAATTTTTCTGAATTTGCTGATGTTGTTTTTGTGGCCCAACATATGGTCAATTCTTGAGAATGATCCATGTACACTGGAGAAAAATGTATACTCAGTCACTTTGGGATGAAATGTCCTGTAGATGTCTATCATATCCAGGTGCTCTAGCGTTTTGTTTAAGGCCACTATGTCTTTGTTGATTCTCTGTTTGGATGACCGATCTAGAGCCGTCAGCGGTGTATTGAGGTCTCCAAGTATGATTGTATTTTTGTCAGTTTTTGTTTTAAGGTCAATAAGTAGCTGTCTTATATATTTTGGTGCTCCTTGGTTTGGTGCATATATATTAAGAATTGTTATGTCTTCTTGATTCAGTGTCCCCTTAGCCATTATGAAATGGCCATTTTTATCTCTGAGTACTTTTCCCGTCTTGTAGTCAGCATTATCCGATATGAGTATTGCTACACCTGCTTTTTTTTGGATGTTATTTGCTTGGAGTATTGTTTTCCAGCCTTTCACTTTGAATTTGTTTTTATCCTTGTTACTTAGATGAGTTTCCTGTAGGCAGCATATAGTTGGATTTTCTTTTTTAATCCATTCTGCTACTCTGTGCCTTTTTATTGGTGAGTTTAATCCGTTTACATTTAGTGTAATTATTGATACTTGTGAGTTCCCTATTGCCATTTTATATCTTGCTTTCTGTTAGTTTTGTGTCTTGTTTGTTCCTTCTCTTTCATTTTTCTATCTTTTGTTTTTATTTGGTTGTATTCCATACATCTTTCCTCTGTTGCTATCTTTTTTATCTCATGTGCTTCTGTGGTGGTTTTTTCAATGGTGGTTACCTTTGAGTAATGAAAAGGGTCCCTACCCTGTTCATTGTAGCAAACTATTTTGTGAGTACTTTTGCACTCCATCGTCCTTTGCTACTGTTAATCTCCATCTTCTCCCCCTCTTTCTTTTTGTTGTTGTCACAGTTTAAATTTGGTTTTATTGTGTTCTTCTTGGATCTTTTACTTGTGGCTCTGTTTTTTTTTTTGTTCTTTGTATCTGATTGGAGAACCCCCTTTAGTAATTCCTGGAGTGGGGGTTTTCTGATGATAAATTCCCTCATCTTTTCTGTATCTGTGAATGTTTTTATTTCTCCTTCATATTTGAAGGATAGCTTTGATGGGTATAGTATTCGTGGCTGAAAGTTTCTCTCTTTCAGGACTTTAAATATTGGGGTCCACTCTCTTCTAGCTTGTAGAGTTTCTGCTGAGAAATCTGATGATAATCTAATGGGCCTTCCTTTATATGTTGTATTCTTCTTTTCCCTGGCTGCCTTGAGAATTTTTTCTTTGCTGTTGGTTTGTGTCAATTTCATTATAATATGCCTTGGAGTAGGTTTGTTGGGGTTAAGAAAACTCGGTGTTCTGTTTGCTTCTTGAATTTGAGGCTTTAGTTCTTTCCACAGGCTTGGGAAGTTCTCATCTATTATTTGTTTGAGTATGTTCTCCATTCCATTTTCTCTCTCTTCTCCCTCTGATATACCTATTATTCTTATGTTATTCTTTTTGATGGAGTCAGATAATTTTTGTAGGGCTATCTCATTTTTTTTAATTTTTGAGTCTCTTTCTTCTTCTCTCTGTTGTGCCTCAAGTTGCTTGTCTTCTATTTCACTAATCCTCTCTTCTATCTGACCTGTTCTATTAGCTAAGCTTGTTACTTCGTTTTTCAGCTTGTGAATTGAGTTTTTCATCTCTGTTTGATTTGTTTTTATAGTTTCAATTTCTTTGGACATATATTCTTTGTGTTCATTGAGTTGTTTCCTGAGCTCCCTAAATTGCCTTTCTGTGTTTTCTTGTATATCTCGGAGGATTTTTAGGATTTCTATCTTGAATTCTCTGTCATTTAGCTCCAAGGTTTCTAATATATTAAATTTTTTCTCCATAGATTTTTCCTCATCTAGCTGTGTTACCTCTCTTTCTTTTGTATCCATTATATTCGATTTTCTCTTCCTTAATGGCATCTGAGGGTGGTTTTGTTGATAGTATTAATGAGATTTAATAAAGAATAAAAAGTTAAAAAAAATAAAAAATCAAAAAGAGGTTTTTTTTTAAAAAAAATTAATAATGAAATAAAGAAAAATAAAATAATAATTTTTAAAAAAAGGAAATTATCCCCCCCTCCTTTTTTCCTCTCCTCTCCCCTTTTTCTTGAGAAAATCTTGTGGTGAACTGTGAATTATAACAAACAATGCCTGTGATGGAGGTTGTGAATTGGGGAAAAGTAATAAAGGGGCAAAAAAAAAAAAAAAAAAAGGAAAAAAAAAAGGAGGGGGGCGGTATGGACCCACAAAAAGCAAATAAGGAAAAAATTTGGGTCAAGAATAAAATGATTTGCTTTTAGGTGTTGGTGTTGTCTAAGAGTTATGATGAGAGGAATAAGAGAACAGAAAAATGGGGGGACAAATTAAAAAAATACTATTGTATTTAGTGGAACAAGAACTAGATAAAATGGAGAGCCAGGGATGGGAGCACTGCTAGTGAGTTAAAAAGGTGAAGTAAAAAACCCCCAAAATGCCACAAACATAAGTTTGAGTCCCAGATAAGATAATTTGTTTGTTATTGAGGTTTGAATGAGAGGAGATGTAAAGGAGAAAGGAAGAAACTAATATAGATGGAGAAAAGAAAGAGAGAGAGAGAAAAAAAGAGGGAACCACTAAAAGAAGAAAAAAGAAAGGAGAGAGAGAGAGTTAAGGGTTTTGGAGTGCAACCCTCATAGAGAGAAAGGAAGAGGAGAAAAAAGATAATGGGAGATGTAACACTTATGGGTAGTGTAGTTCAAGGAGAGGAGAGAGTAAGACCGGCAGAGAGTTAATCGGCCAAATTGGAGGAGGAAAAAAAGTATCAAGAATGAAGATAAGAGAAACAAACAAACAAATATAATAAAATGGGATAGGTTATAAAGTCTGCAGATTATTCTTGATTTTGAGAGGTTATCTTCTTGTTTTTTCTTTTCTCTCCCTCTTCCTGGTCGGTGACTCTGTACCCCAGGTTCTGCCCCTTTGGCACGCTCAGGTAGAGGTTTGCAGTTGATAAGTCTCTATGGCAATGTCATGTATTGTGCTTTAGTCTCGTTGGGAGTCAAGGCTCATTAGCTTTCATAGGCTCCGACAGTGAGAGAGTCCGTGTTCCTGTAGCCTTTCTCCTAGTCTTTCCTTCCTCAATTAGTAGCCTGATAATCCAGCTATGGGGTTGCTGCTGCCTCTGCCTGGATAGTAAGAGTTTCAAAGAGCTGGCAACTCCCCACTCTATTTCCACTCAGCACAGGGCTCTGGGTAAGGCTCAGTCAGTCAGAGCTGCTAGCATAATCAGGCGGGCTTTCCGCCCACTCAAAGACCTCTGGCTCTGCCACTCTGTCTGGTAACACAGGCGGGCACCCACTTCCGGGGTGTTTGGAGGAAACTGTCATTCACTATCTGCGCGCGCAGACCACAATATCCGGCCAGTAGTCTCACGCTCTGAGTGAAACCCCCAACCGCATGGAAATTTGCAGCGCTGGAATTCGCTCTCGCTCCGTCCCTGTGCGCGGCTTTTGCAAGGCGCTGGGGCGGCCCGAGATTCCGCTTTTGCCCACACAAAGGCCCCTGACTCTTCCCCTCTGTGTGATAACACGGGCGCGCACTGCCGAGGCACTCGGAGGAATCGCTCACTTCCTATCTGCGCGCGCAAACCAGGATATGAGGCCGGCCGCGGTTCCCTGAGTGAAACCCTCACCAGCACGGAAAATTTCCACCGTTGGAATTAGTTCTCGCTCCCTCCCGTGCGCGGCTTTCCCAGGGCGCTTGGGCTGCCCAGAGATTCTGCTTTCGGCCCCCAGAAAGGCCTCTGACCCTGCCTCTCTGTGGGGCAACACGGACACCCACTTCTGGGGCTTAGGAAGAGATCTCTCGCCCACTAACTGCTCACCAACCAGGAGACTGGGTAAAATGGCTGCCCCACTTGTCTTTGTTTGGGTTTGGCGCGAGTGTTAGCTTGTATTGCCCGGCTTGCCACAGGAACAGTTTTTCCTCGGCTAGGATCTCCGTGCCACAGCCTGGTTCGGCCTTTTGTGTGCGGCCTGGATGTATTCACCCCCTTTGCCCGCCTCAGTTTCTATATTCACAGTTACCAGAGAAAGCTGCCCTGTTTAGGTTAGTGAGGAAGGCGGAGTATTTCTTACTCCCTATTTCCTTCAGGATTTGGTTATATATTTAGCCAATTTTTCACTCGACCATACCTTCGGGTGTATTGTGAAGCATCTGGAGGCTCCAAGTATAGGTTTTTCTGTTTCTGGTTGAAGATCTTGTTGAGTTTTGGGGGAGATTTATCGGTATCGCTTCCTACTCCGCCATTACTCTGACGTCATCTCCTCCGTCACCTTTTATCTAGTTTTCTTTGTGCCCCTCCCCCTCCCCCTCCCCCTCTCCTCCTTCCCTCCCGTGCCCCCCTCCCCCCCCACCCCTGGTAACCACCACACTCTTGTCCATGTCTCTTAGTTTTGTTCTTATGTCCCACCAATGTATGGAATCATGTAGTTCTTGTTTTTTTTTTGATTTACTAATTTCACTCTGTATAATGTTATCAAGATCCCACCATTTTGTTTTAAATGATCTGATATCATCTTTTCTTATGGCTGAGTAGTATTCCATAGTGTATATGTGCCACATCTTCTTTATCCAGTCTTCTATTGAAGGACTTTTTGGTTATTTCCATGTTTTGGCCACTGTGAACAATGCTGCAATAAACATGGGGCTACATGTGTCTTTATGTATCAGTGTTGCTGAGTTTTTGGGGTATATACCAATAGAGGGATTGCTGGGTCATAAGGTAGTTCTATTTTCAGTTTTTTGAGGAACCACCATACTTTCTTCCATAATGGTTGCACTACTTTACAGTCCCACCAACAGTGAATGAGGGTTCCTTTTTCTCCACAGCCTCTCCAGCATTTGCTATTACCTGTCTTGTTGATAATAGCTAATCTAACAGGTGTGAGGTGGTATCTCATTGCAGTTTTGATTTGCATTTCTCTAATAACTAATGAAGATGAGCATCTTTTCATATATCTGTTGGCCATTTGTATTTCTTCCTGGGAGAAGTGTCTGTTCATGTCCTCTTCCCATTTTTTTATTGGATTGTTTGTTTGTTTGTTGTTGAGTTTTATAAGTTCTTTGTAAATTTTGGATATTAGGCCCTTATCTGAGCTGTTGTTTGAAAATATCATTTCCCATTTAGTTGGCTGTCTGTTTATTTTGTTGTCAGTTTCTCTTGCTGAGCAAAAACTTCTTAGTCTGATGTAGTCCCATTCATTAATTTTGCCTTCACTTCTCTTGCTTTGGAGTCAAATTTATAAAATGCTCTTTAAAACCCAGGTCCATGAGTTTAGTACCTATGTCTTCTTCTATGTACTTTATTGTTTCAGGTCTTATATTTAGGTCTTTGATCCATTTTGAATTAATTTTCATACAAGGGGACAAGCTGTAGTCGAGTTTCATTCTTTTGCATGTGGCTTTCCAGTTTTCCCAGCACCATTTATTGAAGAGGCTTTCTTTTCTCCATTGTGTGTTGTTGGCCCCTTTATCAAAAATTATTTGACCATATATATCTGGTTTTATTTCTGAACTTTCTATTCTGTTCCATTGGTCTGAATGTCTATTTTTCTGCCAATACCATGCAGTTTTGATGGTCGTAGCCCTATAATATAGTTTGAAGTCAGGTATTGTAATGCCCCCAGCTTCATTCTTTTTCCTTAGGATTGCTTTGGCTAATCGGGGTTTTTTATAGTTCCATATAAATCTGATGATTTTTTGTTCCATTTCTTTAAAGAATGTCATAGGAATTTTGATGGGAATTGCATTAAATTTATATATTGCTTTGGGTAATATGGCCATTTTGATTATATTTGTTCTTCCTACCCACAAACAAGGAATATTTTTCCATCTCATTGTATCTTTTTCGATTTCCCTTAACAATGCTTTGTAGTTTTCATTATATAGGTCCTTTACATTTTTTATTATGTTTATTCCTAGGTATTTTATTTTTTTTGTTGTTGCAATTGTGAAGGGGATTATTTTTTTGAGTTCGTTTTCTAATATATTCATTGTTGGCATAGAGAAAGGTTATGGACTTTTGTATGTTAATTTTGTATCCTGCGACCTTACTGTATTGGCTTATTGTTTCTAGTAATCTTTTTGTGGAGTCTTTCGGGTTTTCGATGTATAGGATCATATCATCTGCAAAAAGTGATACCTTTACTTCTTCTTTTCCGATATGAATGCCTTTTATTTCTTTCTCTTATCTGATTGCTCTGGCCAGAACTTCTAGCACCACGTTAAATAAAAGTAAGAGAGTGGACAATCCTGTCTTGTTCCTGATTTAAGGTGGAAAGTCCTCAGTTTTATGCCATTTAATAGGATGCTGGCTGATGGTTTATCATATATGGCTTTTATCATGTTGAGATATTTTCCTTCTATACCCATTTTGTTGAGAGTCTTAAACATAAAATTGTGTTGTATTTTATCAAATGCCTTTTCTGCATCTATTGATAAGACCATGTTGTTTTTGTTCTTTGTTTTGTTGATATGGTGTATTACATTAACCGTTTTACGTATGTTGAACCATCCTTGAGATTCTGGAATGAATCCCACTTGATCATGATGTAGTATTTTTTTAATATGTTGTTGTATTCGATTTGCCAGTACTTTGTTTAGTATTTTAGCATCTGTATTCATTAGAGATATTGGTCTGTAGTTTTCTTTTTTTGTGCCATCCTTGCCAGGTTTCTGTATGAGGGTTATGTTAGCCTCATAAAATGTGTTTGGAAGTATTGCTTCTTCAATTTTTTGGAAGACCTTCTGTAGAATAGGGACCAAGTCTTCTTTGAATGTTTGATAGGATTCACTAGTATAGCTGTCTGGGCCTGGACTTTTATTTTTGGGGAGGTTAATAGTTTTTTCTATTTCTTCTCTACTAATAGGTCTGTTTAGGCTTTCTGCTTCTTCATGACTCAGTCTAGGAAGGTTGTATTGTTCTAGGAATTTATCCATTTCTTCTAGGTTGTTGAATTTAGTGGCATAAAGTTTTTCATAGTAATCTACAATAATTCTTTGTATATCTACAATATCCGTGGTGATTTTTCCTTTTTCATTTTGGATTTTGTTTATATGAGTTCTTTCTCTTTTTTTCTTGGTAAGTTTTGCCGGGGGTTTGTCAATTTTGTTGATCTTTTTAAAGAACCAGTTTCTTGTTCTATTAATTTTTTCTATAGTTTTTCTGTTCTCTATTTCATTTATTTCTGCTCTGATTTTTATTATCTCCTTTCTTCGGCTGGTATTGGGTTGTTTTTATTCTTCTTTTTCCAGTTCCTTAAGGTGTGAAATTAATCTCTTGTTTCTTCATATAGGCCTGAAGTGATATGAACTTCCCTCTTATCACTGCTTTTGCTGCATCCCAGAGATTCTGATATGTGGTATTGTCATTTTCATTTGTCTGTATATATCTTTTGATCTCTGCACTTATTTCTTCTTTGACTCATTCATTTTTTAAAAGTATGTTGTTTAGTTTCCACATTTTTGTGGGGGTTTTTTCCACTTTTTTGCAGTTGAATTCTAGTTTCAAGGCTTTATGATCAGAAAATATGCTTGGTACAGTTTCAGTTTTTCTGAATTTGCTGATATTATTTTTATGGCCCAGCATATGGTCAATTCTTGAGAATTTTCCATGTACACTAGAGAAAAATGTATACTCTGTCGCTTTAGGATGAAGTGTCCTGTAGATGTCTATGATATCCAGGTTCTCTAGTGTTTTGTTTAAGTCCACTATATCTTTATTGATTTTCTGTTTGGATGACCGATCTAGAGCTGTCAGTGGTGTATTGAGGTCTCCAAGTATGATTGCATTTTGTCAGTTTTTGTTTTTAGGTCAATAAGTAGCTGTCTTATCTATTTTGGTGCTCCTTGGTTTGGTGCATATATATTAAGGATTGTTATGTCTTCTTGATTCAGCATCCCCTTAATCATTATGAAATGACCATTTTGCTGTCTTGTAGTCAGCATTATCAGATATGAGTATTGCTACGCCTGCTTTTTTTTTGGATGTTATTTGCTTGGAGTATTGTTTTCTAGCCTTTCACTTTGAATTTGTTTTTATCTTTGTTGCTTAGATGTGTTTCTTGTAGGCAGCATACAGTTGGATTTTTTTTAATCCATTCTGCTACTCTGTGTCTTTTTATTGGTGAGTTTAATCCATTTACGTTTAGTGTAATTATTGACACTTGTGGATTCCCTATTGCCATTTTATAAATTGCTTTCTGTTAGTTTTGTGTCTTGTTTGATTCTTATCTTTTGTTTTTTTATCATTTGTTTTTGTTTGTTTGTATTTCATACTCCTTTCCTCTCTTGCTACCTTTTTTAAGTCATGTGCTTTTGTGGTGGTTTTTTCAAGGGTGGTTACCATTAAGTAATGAAAAGGGTACCTACCATATTCATTGTAGTACCCTATCTTGCGTGTGTTTCTGCACTTCATTGTCTTTTGCTAATGTTAATCTCTGTCCTCTCCCCCTTTTTTTTTTTTTTTTTTTGCTTTTGTTGTCACAGTTTAAATTTGGTTTTATTGTGTTCTTGGTGGAGCTTTTACTTGTGGTTTTGTTTTGTTTTGTTCTTTCGATCTGGTTGGAAAACCCCCTTTAGTATTTCCTGTAGTGGGGGTTTTCTGATGATAAATTCTCTCATCTTTTCTGTATCTGTGAATGTTTTTATTTCTTCTTCGTACTTGAAGGATAACTTTGATGGGTATAGTATTCTTGGCTGAAAGTTCCTGTCTTTCAGGACTTTAAATATTGGGGTCCACTCTCCAGAGTTTCTGCTGGAAAATCTGATGATAATCTAATAGGCCTTCCTTTATATGTTGTATTCTTCTTTTCCCTGGCTGCCTTGAGAATTTTTTCTTTGTTGTTGGTTTGTGGCATTTTCACTATGATGTGCCTTGGAGTAGGTTTATTGTGGTTAAGATAACTCAGTGTTCTGTTTGCTTCTTGAATTTGAGGCTTTAGTTCTTTCCACAGGCTTGAGAAGTTCTCATCTATTATTTGTTTGAATAAATTCTCCATTCTATTTTCTCTCTCTTATCCCTCTGATATACCTATTATTCTTATGTTATTCTTTTTGATGGACTCAGACAATTCCTCATTGTTTTAAATTTTTGAGTCTCTCTCTTCTTCTCTCTGTTGTGCCTCAAGTTGCTTGTCTTCTATGTCACTAATCCTACCTTCTATCTGGCCTGTTCTATTAGCTAAACTTGTACCTCGTTTTTCAGTTCATAAATTTAGTTTTTCATCTCTGTTTGATTTGTTTTTATAGTTTCAATTTCCTTGCTAATATATTCTTTGTGTTTGTTGAGTTGTTTTCTGAGCTCCCTAAATTGTTTTTCTGTGTTTTCTTGTATATCTCTGAGTATTTTTAGGATTTCTATCCTGAATTCTCTGTCATTTAGCTCCAAGGTTTCCAATATATTAAATTTTTTCTCCATAGATTTTTCCACATCTATCTGTGTTACTTCTCTTTCTTTTGTATCCATGATATTTGATTTCCTTTTTCTTAATGGCATTTGAGGGTGGTCTTGTTGATAGCACTAATGCGAATTAATAAAGAATAAAATGTAGAAAAAATAAAAAGAAATAAAAAATAAAAAACAAAAGAAAATTTGGAAAAAAAACACAAAAAACCCCAATAATAATTTATCATTTCCCTCCCCTTTTCTTTCTTCTTTTCCCCTTCTCTTCCCTCCTCCTTAGGAAAATATCGTGATGAACTGTGAATTACGTTATGCTAAATAAAACAAAAACTGCCTATAACAGAGGGCCTGAGTTGGGGGGAACTCTTTAAGGGGCAATAAAGGAAGTAGGGACCCAAAAAATGCAAAAAAGGAAAAAATTTGGGTCAAGTATAAAATGATTTGCTTGTAAGTAATTGTCGACTAAGAGATATAATGAGAGGGATAAGAGAGAAACCAGAAAAATGGGGAAAAAAGCAAACTATTGTATTAAGTGGAACAAAGATTGAATAGAATGGGTTGGGAGGAATGCCACTGACTTAAAAAGTGAAGTAGAAAGCACCCCAAATGCCCCCCAAAAAACAAAAAAAACTTGAGTTCCAAATGAAATAATTTGTTCTTGATTGAGGATTGAATGAGAGGAAAATTAAAAGGAGAAAAGAAGAAACTAATAGGAAGGGGGAAACAAGAAAAAGGGGAAAAGGAAAGGAAGAAATAACAAAAAGAGAGGGAGAGTTAAGGGTTTTGGAGTGTAACCCTCATGGAGAGTAAGGAAGAAGAAAAGAAATAAAATGAAACACTTATGGGTAGTGTAGTTCAAGAAAAGGAAAGAGTAAGACGAGCAGAGAATAAAAGGACCAAGGTTGAGGAAATAGAAATAATACTAATAAAGGCAAGAGGATGAAAGAAAGAAACAAACAAACAAACAATAGAAATAGTGGAACAAATTATATAAAGTCTGTGGATTTTTCTTGAATTTGAGAGGTTAACTTCTCCTTCCCTTTTCTTTCCTCTCCCTCTTCCTAGTCGGTGACTCTGTACCCCAGGCTCTGCCCCTGTGTCATGCTTAGGTAGGGATTTGCAGTTGATGAGACTCTATGGCAATGTCATATATTTGGCTTCAGTCTCGTTGGTAGTCAAGGCTTGTTAGCGTTTGCAGGCTCCAAAAATGAGAGAGTCCGTTTTCCCGGAGCCTCTCTCCTAGTCTCTCCTTCTTGAATTAGAAGCCTGATGATCCAGCTATGAGGCTGCCGCTGCCTCTACCTGGGGAGTAAGAGGTTTAAAGAGCTGGCAAATCCCCACTCTATCCCCACTTAATGCAGGGCTCTGGGTAAGGCTCTGGCAGTCAGAGCAGCCAGCGTAATCAGGTGGGGCTGGGAGCCAATTGCTCTCAAGGTGACTTTCTCTGAGCTTCTAGGCCTGTTCAGCACACCTAGCACTCTGTGAGACCACTGTCCCCAGGCTTTCTACACTTTGTAGCCTGTTTTGGCTGGGAAGAAGATGCATTAGTCACTGCCTGCAGTACAGGAGGTCTTAACACTGCCAAGTCCCTTTTATTAGCATATGTCCCTGAGTATGAAAGCTCTGCCAATCAGAAGTTTCCCCCACCCCTTTAGCAAGAGGCATTAAAAAATATCATGCCTCTTGTCTTGGATAGCTGGACTGAGAGAGTTCTTGTCAATTATAGCCGCATAGGTCAGTTGGGAGGTGAGCAGCCTGTGGGTTAGGCTAATTTCTGCAATTGGATTCGCGGAATTTCTCCAGAATGAACTGCAAGCTGCGCGCGTGCCCCTCCCCCAATGCTTGATCGTTAGCTTAAATGGCTGGGTGAGGCGCCCCTCCTGCCCAGAGAAGCTCGGGTGTAGGGAAGTTCACTTTGGCGCACTCCCCATGTGCTGCTGGCAGCTGATGCTCGTGGAGTGGGCGATTACTCGCACGTGGATGGTTGCTGGGCTGCTCGTGGCCTGGGGCGTGGGAGGCTGGACTGCCCAAGGCCCGGCGCATGGGGGGCTGGGCTGCTCAGGGCGTGGCACACTGGCGTTTGCTCGTGTGGGCTGATTCACCACAGGCACACTCTTTCCTCGGCTTGAACGAACGTCAGTGCCACAGCCTAGCTACCTCCACACCCCTAGCTTCTCCCAACTCTCAGTTCCAAGTGAAAGCAGCCTTTGCTCTGGTTAGTGAGGAAGGCAGAGAGTTTCTTTGTCCAACTTATTTCCCTCAGGGTTGATTATATATTTAGCCAATTTTTCACTTGATCCTACCTTCGCCTTCAGGGTGTGAAACTCTCGGATGCTCCAAGAATAGGTTTTTCTGTCTCTGGTTGTTGAACTTGTTGAAATTTTGGGGAGATTTTTCGGTCCATGTTCTCACAGCGCCATTTCTATGACATCACTCCTATATTTTTAACATTATTTTTTTTATTAAAGATTTGTTTGCGAGCCAGATGTAGCCATCAAAAGAGCCACATCTGGCTCACAAGCCATAGGTTCTCAACCCCTGTGCTAGAATGAGAATATATGGCAGCAATTAACCAGCCAGACTTGGGAAGTGGTGGGGCTGCCCTCTGGGCATCTCCCTGAGCATGGATAGGAGGAGCCTGATCCTGGATAACATTACAGAGCTTCCAGACCAGTCCCCAAACACCTTTCTCCTGCATGATAATTCTACATGAGAGAGAAATAAGCTCATGTTCCTTTACGCCAGTGTTATTTTATGTTTTCCTGCTTTATGTAGCTGAAACTAATCTTAATTGATATATCAACCAACTTCAGTACTATGAGTGTTGAGGAAGCATGATGAATTCTCCAGAGAGTTAACTGTTATTCCTGGAAACAGTTAACACAGCTCATGCATGGCTGTTCTCCATTTACAAAGCCACATATTTGATTTCATAGGGTCTTCTCTTTCTAGGACTGATTGTGGAATGGGACCAAGGGTCCCCAACCTTCCCCACTCCTTTGTTGTGCCTGAAAATAAGCTTATGGTCCCTTTTTATTGTGGGTGTTTATAGGTAATCACCATCAGGAAATTAGTAAAGAAAGTAACAAACAAGGCAGTTATAAGTGGTCTTGTACCATTTTCATAACTGTAATACCTCTTGATAGTCTTTATTTCATTGGAAGTTATCATATAATATATTGGTTATTTGTTGCTGCATAACAACAGCAGAGGCAGAGAGAGTCAGAGAGAGGGACAAATAGGGACAGACAGACAGGCAGGGAGATAAGAAGCATCAATTCTTCATTGTGGCATCTTAGTTGTTCATTGATTGCTTGTTCATTAATTGCTTTCTCATATGTGCCTTGATCGAGGGGGCTACAGCAGAGTGAGGGAACCCTTGCTCAAGCTAGTGTCTTTGGGTTCAAGCCAGTGATCTTGGGCTTCAAGCCAGAGTTCTTTGGGCTCAAGCCAGCCACCATGGGGTCATGTCTATGATCCCATGCTCAAGTCAATAATGACCCTGCACTCAAGCTTGTGAGCCCACTTTCAAGCTGGATGAGCCTGCGTTCAAGCTGGTGACCTCAGGGTTTTGAACCTGGGTCCTCCATATCCCAGTCTGATGCTCTACCCACTGTGCCACCACCTAGTCAGGCTGCAACCTCGCATCTTAAAACAATAAATGTTTAAGCCCGGATGGGTAGCTCAGTTGGTTAGAGCATTGTCCAGATATGCCAAGGTTTATTCCCTGGTCAGGGCATATACAAGAATTAACCAATGAATGCATAAATAAGTGGAATAATAAATCAATGTTTTTCTCTCTTCCTTGATTTCTCTGAAATCAATCAGTAAAAAACCAAGAAGTGTTTATTATTTCACAGTTTCTGTGGGTCAGAAATACAGTCACGGCTTAGGAAAACAAAATACCACTGGGTGCTTCTGGCTCAGGTCTCTCATGAAGTTGCAGTCAGTCTGATAGCTGGCGCTACAATCACTTCCAGGCTCAAATGGGGGTCTGGAGAAGCCATTTGCAACTCATTTGCATGGCTGTTGACAGGTTTCTGAAGGTCTATTTCTAAGTTCCCTTTTTCTATGGCTGGTGGACCTTAGGTTTTCTCCACATGGGCTTCTCCATAGGCTGCCTGAGTATTCACATGACATAAATGTGCTCATCTAAATGAGGGAGAGAGAGAGAGAGAGTCAGAAAGAGATAAATTCAGAAGACACTCAGTCTTTTTATAATCGAATCTTAGAAGTGACATCCCATCACTTCTGCTATATTTTATTTATTAAAACCAAATCAATAAATGTGGCCCACAGTTATGGGGAGTGATTACACAGGGCATGATTATCAGGAGGTGAGATCTTTGGAGGTCAGTTTAAAGGTTGGCTACTGCAGGGAAATTCACTTATGTGCTTGTTCCATTTAATTCTTAAAGGCAATAGCTCTTGAGATATTCTCACCTTCTAAGAAAGTTTCTTTTTTTGACTTGGTAAACCCACTGGTATATTCATTCACTTAATAAATATTCATGGAACTTCAATGTGCTGTGGCCTGGAGACAGACTGGTCAGTATCATAGACGTGGTCACCACTTCAAAGTCCAGGGCGATGCTTTGGGCACAATAGTAAATGGAAACTCACATTGCATTTCCCCACTGGATATGAGCAACTTGAGATAATCACACATTTGTCTCTGTATCTCCAGCCTTAGTCATTCATCTCCTTCAACTTGTCATTAAGGGTCCTCTGGACTCAGTGATTAATTAGGAACTTTTCTTCCAGCCCAGACTCCTCCCACCAGAAATGTAGTGGATAGCAGTTGGTAGGGAGGGAAATTTCTGGAAAAGCTTTGCATTCCAATTCCAATTTGCTAATTAAATATTGTTGTGTAACTCCATTTCTCTAAACCCCATCTTACTTATCAATGAAATGGAGACAAAAAATAGTGTCTATTCCTAGGATTGTTTTGAGGGTTGAATGAGAAAATATGTACAAAGTACTTGGCAAAGAATCTGTCACGTAGTAGGCAGTGGAAAGATGGTAGTGATTCCAAATCATTACATTGTTATTAATTTTATTACTGTTATCCATTGGAGGTAAGAGTCAGTCTAGGAAAGGAAGCTTCCTGGATAATCTGGTTTGTCAAAACATGTTGGAGCTTCCTGAGCAATATATTTGATGATTTATTTCCATGGGGAAGTGAAATAAAAGACAGGAGAAACAAATGGGACTATATCAAACTAAAAAGCTTTTGCACAGCTAAAGACAACAAGAACAGAATAAAAAGACAAACTACACAATGGGAGAACATATTTGACAATACGTCTGATAAGGGGTTAATAACCAAAATTTATAAAGAACTCGTAAATCTCAACACCAGGAAGACAAACAATCCAATCCAAAAATGGGCAAAAGAGATGAATAGACACTTCTCCAAAGAGGACATACAGATGGCCAACAGGCATATGAAAAAATGCTCAACATCACTAATCATTAGAGAAATGCAAATTAAAACCACAATGAGATATCACCTCACACCAGTCAGAATGGCACTCATCAACAAAACAACACAGAATAAGTGCTGGCGAGGATGTGGAGAAAAAGGAACCCTCCTGCACTGCTGGTGGGAATACAGACTGGTGCAGCCACTGTGGAAAACAGTATGGAGATTCCTCAAAAAACTGAAAATCCAACTGCCTTTTGACCCAGCTATCCCACTTTTAGGAATATACCCCAAGGACACCATAGAACGGCTCCAAAAGGAGAAATGCACCCCCATGTTTGTGCCAGCATTGTTCACAATAGCGAAGATCTGGAAACAACCCAAGTGTCTGTCAGAGGACGAGTGGATTAAAAAGCTTTGGTACATATATACTATGGAGTACTACTCAGCTATAAGAAATGATGACATCGGATCCTTTACAATAACATGGATGGACCTTGATAACATTATACGGAGTGAAATAAGTAAATCAGAAAAAAAACTAAGAACTACATGAATCCATACATAGAAGGGACATAAAAATGAGACTCAGAGACATGAACAAGAATGTGATGGCAACAGGGGTGGGGGGTGGGGGGTGGGGGAGGGGGGATGGGGTGAAGAAGGAGAGAGGGGTTGGGGGAGGGGAGGGGCACAAAGAAAACCAGGTAGAAGGTGACAGAAGACAATTTAACTTTGGGGGAAGGGTATACAGCACAATCAAATGTCAAAATAATCTAGAGATGTTTTCTCTCAACATATGTACCCTGATTTATCAATGTCACTGCATTAAATTTAATAAATAAATAAAAAAAAACAAAACCCAAAAAACAAACATGTTGGAGCTTCCTTAAATTCTCTTGCCACAAGCAGGTTTGAGTATAAATAAATTAACTAATGAAGAAAAAAGGCCATGTATTTTAACTTATTATAACTGTAATCCCTTTTGCAATTGGGAAATAATATTTTGGTAAATAGAGAAGGTGAAACATGTTCAGAATAATAGTGTTTAGTCAAAATGGTCAAATACTTAGCATGGCTGATACCACCAGCAGTCGCCCTTCCGAGCCCTCAGGGTATGCTCTCCCCTTGCAGCAGGCATCTGGCTTCCAGTTGGATGCCCAGCTTCCTGCTTTAACTGTATTTTGAATTTTTCACACATGCGCACACACTGGGAACAATGAACAGCAGTTATGAGAACACATCATAGAAATGCCAATTTCCAGCTGGATTGGGTTTGCTACAAGTGAGTTAATACTTGATTCCTGACACAGTGGGTGGGGAGATGGAGAGTGGCTACTTAGACCCAGTGGTGGGATTCAAATAACTTAATAACTGGTTCTCTGCTCTAATGACCGTTTTAAGTATAAGAAAAAGATATACTGAAAAGTAGTATAGTATTTCATGCATTTAATACTTAAATAAGAACAATAAAAGAGGTACACAAAACTAAATTATATTATAAGAAAGGATTTTAAAATATTAATGAAAACATATTAAATAATACCTGACCAAAAACAATACAAGTTGTCACCCCTTGGTTGTTTGGCACTTTTTCTCTTTAGGTTATGTGTTTACTGAAGTAACAAATATGAGGGAATTAAAATGTAGTATTTCATCAAAGGGATAATTAGTTAATGAAATGAATAAATAAATACTACATGCATAGTTCTGTCAAATTTTTCACTTATGGACAGATGAACATTACTATGGGCGCTTAGAATATGCTGTTGCACAGATGAATGTTAAAAAAGAGTAAGGAATGTAAATTTGTAATTCCCACATTGGGCAGCTGCCCAGGCACCCACCTTAGAGAGAACCCTGATTACAAGTGCCATTTTAACAACCAATTCACTGAACTCAACAAAAAATTAGGTATTGGTTCTGCCAAAGTGGTGCAAACTGGCTGAATCCCACTACTGCTTAGACCCACGTATGATGGTGAGACCTGCCAAGGCGTGGATGGCCAAAAAAACGCTGAAGCAGGTACTCAAATTATTTTCTGAAAATAGCTCATCAAAGCTACAAAGAAAAAGAGAAAGGCAAAAACCAAAAAGCATGCCAGTTTGTAGGTAAATATGAACCCCCTTTAACATTAAGTCTGTAAAACAAAACTTCAAAATAAAACTTTAATCCCTTTTAACATTAAAGCTGTAAAATAACTGGTTCTCTCCGAGACTGCTTATTTTGTTTTTGAATGGTTAAATGTGTGGTTAAACAAAAGTCTTAAATCTACTACTATCTCCTTTCCTCCCCCTTCCCATTCTTTTTTTATTTTTTATTTTTTAAGTAACACCTCTTCGAAAAGGCATGACCTGAGAACACAAGGGGACAGTTAGAGGGAATCTTCATCTCGTGGTTATCTTCTGTATTTAGACATGCTCTAATTTAAACCCTGACAACTGTGGTTATGTAGTTGCTCTTAACAATAACTTATTGGCTGACTTTTCATATAAAATGCTCAACAGAAATGTTGAAGTAGCGAATAAATGGTACCTGAAAGTTAGTCTGGGCTTTGTGCTAACATGATCTCTGCTGGTGACTGGAGATGATGTTGGATGGATGCCCCTCTGAGTTTCATCTTCTTCATTTATAAAACACACTCCACATTGGGTTTCTGTGATGCCTATGGCATTCGTTCATTCATTCTACAAATATTTATTGAGCACTTACCATGTGCCAGCCATCATCCCAATGGAGGTACAGAGATGACAAAACTGGAATTCCTGCTTATAGTCCAGTGGGGAAGACAACAGAAAAGGAAACATCTAGATTGTAAGAATGTCTTTATAATAAATATCTGGGAGCAGAATTAATTGCTGTCATCTATTTAACTTGACTATATCACTCTTCATAATGTCTGTACCAGTTTATCTCCCAGTTCTGTGGCAAATTAAGATGTCTTCACCTATCTCTCTACCACTCTTAGCATTATCCAACTTTGTGATTTTTTCCTGAGCCCATAGATTTTATTTGATATTTTTTTTCCTAATAAGCAATGATTTTGAGTATCTCTTTGTATCTTAGGAATATTTTCTTTACTGTAAATCACATATTCATATCCTTTGCCTATTTTTCTATGGTAATTTACATTAGGAGTTATTATTACTGATTTAAAAGAATTCCTTGTGTATTTTAGACTTGTTATGCCCAACACAGTAACTACTAGCCACAGGTGGCTTTAAAGCACTTAAAATGTGCTGCTTTCAATTGAGATATGCTGCAAATTTAAATACACATGGGGCCTGACTGGCAGTGATGCAGTGGATGGATTGTCAGTCTGAAATGCTGAGGTTGCCAGTTTAAAATTCTAGGTCACTAGCTTGAGTGTAGGATCATCCACACAGCCCAAGGTTGCTGGCTTAAGCAAGGGGTTGTTGGCTCAGCTTGAGCTGGAGGTCGCCGGTCTAATCCCTGGTCAAGGCACCTATGAGAAGTAATCAATGCACAACTAAAAGTGAAGCGAGTTGATGCTTCTCTCTCTCTCTCCTTTCTTGTCTCTCTCCCTCTCTCTCTCTTTCAAAAAAAAAATACAGGCCCTGGCCGGTTGGCTCAGTGGCAGAATGTCAGCCCAGCTTATGGAAGTCCTGGGTTTGATTCCTGGCCAGGGCACACAGGAAAAATACCCATCTGCTTCTCCACTCTTCCCCCTCTCTTTTCTCTCTATCTATTTCTCTTCTTTTCCTGCAGCCAAGGCTCCATTGGAGCAAAGTTGGCCTGGGTGCTGAGAATGGCTCCATGGCCTCCACCTCAGGCGCTAGAATAGCTCTGGTTGCAATGGAGCAATGGCCCAGATGGGCAGAGCATGCCCCCTGGTGGGCATGCTGGGTGGATTCTTGTCAGTCTGTCTCTCTGCCTCCCCATTTCTCACTTCAGAACCCCCCCACAAAAAAAACCCCAAAATAAATACACAGGGGATTTTGTAGATTTAGTATAAAAATGTATAATATTTCAATAATAATTTGTATAAAATATATGTGTAAAATATATTATTAAAATTAATATGTTTCTATTACTTTTCTAATTCTCTTGTAATAATATTTATCAGAGATTTTGCCATATGGTTGGCTGCTTTTGAAGTTTTGTTAAATGAGGCTTCCATGCCTAGGCCACAAAGATATTTTCCTACATTTTTCCTGTTACTTTTGTTGTGTTACCTTTCACATTCTTTATATGAGATGTCACAGCAGGATTCAGTTTTATTTTTCTCCATGTGATAAACTGGTTTCCCAAACACCATCTGATAAGCCAGTGGTTCTCAAAGTGTGTGCCAGGGCACACTGGTGCACCCTAGAAGATTTCCAGGTGCGCCCTATGGTATTCCAGAGAAATATGTGCCTGTTGAGGACCAAAAACCAACAGGGATTTTGGAGTTTAGGTTTTTGGGGGACAGAGGTATGGGGAATTGGCTGTAAGCTGACAGTCTGCCCAAACCCCCACCTCACTTGCCTGATTAGGTTGCAAAATGCTGTTAAGCTGTGGTGCTGGATTGTTTACACTACCCCTCCCATGTTCCCCGGAAAGACTAGAGGCAAGTTTCTTCTATCCTTTGTTTGGTGTAAAGTTAAGATGATATGCATGTTAGGGTTTTGGATTGATGATTAAACATAAAGAATTTTCTCTTGAAGCCTTTTGGATTTCTATAAAAGAAGAATATGTGACAATATCTAAAAAAGCTTTGAACATTTTACTATAATTTTGAACATCCTATTTATGTGAATTAGGATTTTCTATCCTCAACACAGTTAAGAGTAAAAAGAGAGGAATTCTTCAATATATTGATGAGGAAATGAGAGTTTGCCTTTCAAATATATGCCCAGACATTGAAGAAATTGCTAGGACACATCAGGCTTATATTTCTCATAAACACAAGAATGAAAAAACTTAACACATTTGTGCTAGGACCTGCTGAATTTATTAAATCTTACTAAGAATGTAATTATATATATAAAAAGATAACTTTTTTGTTGTTTTCTTATTTTTAACCCCTCTTTTTTACAAATTCTAAAAAGCATAACTCAAAAAATGTAACATAAAAATGTTTTTTAATTTCAGAATAAATTTAATTTGGTCATATTTATTTCATTGAATTACCATAAAAGCACGCTTGGACTCTATAATTTTTTTCCTTAATATTTCACTTAATTATTATAACACTTCTAACAAATTTGTATATAGTGCACCTACAATTATTTGTAGGATTTTAAATGCGCCCCAACTTTAAAAATTTGAGAACCACTGGACTAAGCTGATGATTTTTCCCCTGTGGATTTGTGGTGTCCCCCATTGTGTTGTCTGTTATTGTATGTTAAGTTCCCCTATACATGATTCAATTTAATTAGTTGACAACATTGGAAAATTGGGAGGTTTCACATAGGAGTTTGGATTTCCAGTTTTTCTTGAAAAATTGGAAGACTTGGCAATGCTGGGCTTGCTCCCCCAGGCAGTTAACAGCTGGCTCTGAGCAATGGCTATTCCTTCAGAGGGAGAGGAGGCCGTCGTCTTCCCAAGGTCCCCAACAATCCCCAGTGTCTTTTAAACTAAAGCTGAGGGTTAACTGCCATTTATCATGGCACATGCTTTACTGTTTTCCTTAAGGTAGCATTAAGAAGAAATAGAAATAACCTTGCCCTCTGCCTCTCCCAGTAGTGGGGAAAAGAGAGACAGAAAGTGTGCCTACCTTCCTAGCTCCATAAGTATTTGAGTTTACCTCTTAATCTAGATTAACATTTGAAATACTATGCAAAAAATACTTTTCAAATGAAATGTTGAGTGGAATGCCACGTGGAACTCTTCTGGTAGGGGTGGACTGGGCCACCTTCCTGCGTGTGTGAACTGTGCAGTCCCATAAAGGGCGATGTTCAGAAGAGACCCTGGTTTTAAAAGTCTGCTGTCACTACCACCTGGAAATTCTTAATCATTTCATTTTTGAGCTTATGTTTTGTAAGTGAAGTCTGAGGGGACAGTGGAGCACACACATGAGCAGAGGAGAAAGGTAAAATACTCAGCTTCTTGCTGTTCCTTTGTGGATAGCATAAGACAGTGCGCCATAAGCACACAGTTCTGGTGGATCCAGGCTGCATGGGAGTTCAGCAAGACTTAAGGCCATTGCAAGGTAAACAGGTTATAGCTATATCTCAGTAGATAGGGGCTGAGGTCACATTTTTCATTCAAAACAGAACTTGCTTCTAATATAGAAAAAAGAATTCTAAGAAGCACAAATGACCAAGGAATCATCATATCCTTTCTTACTCCTGTATCAGCAAACCACTTATGCTGAAAATGATGGGGGGAAAAGAAAGGAAAAGAGAAAGCAATCCATAGGATTGGTGGAAGATGTGCAAATGAAGAAGTAAAATGAAAAACAGTTGAGTTAGTTTTGTGTAGCTATTCCTTTGTTCTTGTCAAAACAAAATACATCTGCATGTATGAGCTACAAAATAGAAATTATGTAATTTTAGTGGTTTTACACAAATGTTCTTATGTTTGAACTTAAAATTGCACATTGTAAAGTCAAATGGTACAAATCATACTAATAATCTTAATTTTTCCTTACATAGAACAGCACTAAAAAGCAAATACAAAAACTCCACCATGACAAGTCAAAGAGAAACCACAGAAAAAATAAATGAGTTTTATATTTCAATATTGTAGTGAGGAAAAAATTTTCCTTTACACTATTAGGTTCAGTGCTTGGAGGCCTGCAAATTAAACTGACAATAGATATGTTAGCAAGAGAAAAGAGAGATTTTTATTCACATACCTACTTGAGAGTTCACAAAATACTGTGGCTCAAAGAAGTGACTAGAATTTGGGGCTACATATCATCTTACCAAGGGAAGGGGGTAGAGATCAAGGGTCAGTAAACGGTAATAACAGCAAAACACATGGGGGGAAATAATGGAAGGTGAGTTTTGTTTTACTAAAGCCTGTTTATGTAATCTCTCGCCTCTGCACCAACTTCTCATGCCTGGGGACAAGAGCCACTCTTTCTCCTGGTAGGAGAAGCTCCTCTGGAGGAGGATTTATAGCAGTTGAGTTCTTTTAAAAGCTCTGATTTTAGGCAAGAAAGAAGAGCACATAAAAAACCTCCTCCTGTATCTGTTGATTCTCAAGTGTCTTTAGCTCAAAATAATTTTTATGCTACCGTGGTATATTCTGGGTCCCTTTCAAATAACTTGCATGTTTTCCCTGCTTTTTGAACGTTTTTATTTTGCACTGAACCCTGTAATTGATGTAGCTAGCCATAAAAGGGCTGGAAGAGGCTAGAAAAGTAAAATCCCACTTGTTAAGCCTGTCTCTATCAGATGCCCATGAGGCATCTTGGTGAAATCTTAGGCCTCTACTGATCTAGACCAATAAAGTGGTTGGATTTTCCCTGGCTTTCTTTTTTATTTACTTATTTATTTTTTAAGGCAAGTATCATAAATTCTATAAGAGGACTTTGTCTACAGGGCTGCTGGGCGCTCCACTCTAGGGGGTTCATTTACATGGACTGCAATGTGACTGGTGCCCCCTAAATATTGGGCAGCAGTGTGGCCCTGTGTACTCCTACAGTAAGGCTACAAGAAGGGAATGGCTGGAAATGCAGTGACAGACATCGGTGCTGGATGTTCTGCCTTCAATTCTCTTCCTCCTCCATTGACCAGCTCTGATGCTACCTCCTCTGACTCCACCCCTAAATTTATTTGCATCTCAACTGACAACCTCTGGCTCTTTTCAATTTCTCTATGTTGCTTTTTTTGTCTCCTTTTATACTGTGTCCTTTTTAAAAAAAAACTCTTTTTAAAAAAGAAAAATTAAAAATTATAATTATTAGCATGACTTGTACTATTTGCCTTTATAATGTGCAATGCAATTTTATATTCAAACATAAGAACATTTGTGCAAAATCACAGAAATTACATGTCTTTTTGACATATTGATTATTTTAAGCTTTTTTTTTTTTTAAGAAAATAAAGATCTTTGAAGCTTTGACCTTCCTTTTAACTGCCTAACAGAATTTAAACACTGGGCCTGATCCAGGAGCAGAGCTACCGTCACAGGTAACTATGGCTTATAATAAACAAGTGCGACGATAGACAGGGAGGGATCTAGCAAGGCCCTCTGGTCCAAGTCCTCTCCATGTCCCATTGTTAAAGAAGGCCTAGTAAATATTTATTTACTGAAAATTGTTTTTCTTTTTAAAAAATATATATTTTTTTCTTTTTCTAATTATTGATTTTAGAGAGAGGAAGGGAGAGAGAGAGAGACACGAACATTGATCTGTTCCTGTATGTGCCCTGACTGGGGATTGAACAAACAACCTCTGTGCTTCCAGACAATGCTCTAAGCAACCAAGCTAACCAGGCAGGGCCAAACATTTGTTTTCCTGTCTTCATGTGAATTGTCTTCCTTGTGAAGTCTCAAACTACAATCCCCCTTCTCCCTAGCTCAAATTGGCATATAACTGTGATGGTGAACCTTTTTATAAAAACTGCCACTTTTTTTTTTCTTTTTTCTGAAGCTGGAAACGGGGAGAGACAGTCAGACAGACTCCCGCATGCACCTGACTGGGATCCACCTGGCATGCCCACCAGGGGGTGACGCTCTGCCCACCAGGGGGCAATGCTCTGCCCCTCCGGGGCGTCGCTCTGTTGCGACCAGAGCCACTCTAGCGCCTGGGGCAGAGGCCAAGGAGCCATCCCCAGCGCCCGGGCCATCTTTGCTCCAATGGAGCCTCGGCTGCGGGAGGGGAAGAGAGAGACAGGAAGGAGAGGGGGAGGGGTGGAGAAGCAGATGGGCGCTTCTCCTGTGTGCCCTGGCCGGGAATCGAACCTGGGACTTCTGCACGCCAGGCCGACGCTCTACCACTGAGCCAACTGGCCAGGGCCAAAACTGCCACTTTTGCAGTGCTGGTTAACCTGGTCCCTCCCGTCCACTAGTGGGCACTCCAGCATTCATGGTGGGCCAATCGTAGTGCAGTTGGTTGCTCCGCTACCGCCCACCATGAAAGCTGGACCGCCCACTAGTGGGAGGCAGGGACCAGGTTGACCAGCACTGCAAAAGTGGGTGGTTTTTATAAAAAGGTTCGCCATCACGGGCATATAAACTGTAACTTCCCCATCTGTCCTTAGGATTGCATATTGTTATGGGACCCCTGTATGTACATATATAATACATTTGTGCATTTTCTCCTGTTAATCTGTTTCATAATTTGTTTATTTGCCTAGCCAGAAGAATTTAGAATGGTAGGAGGAAAATAATTTTTACTCTCCTGTACTTTCAAAATGGAGTAATACTGTACGTAATATTTAGCTGTTTTTTTATGAGTACCCATTTCTCACACTTTAATCCAAACTTATTACTATATATCTGTCATTTTTTTAATAGTTTCATTTAGACAATTAATTTTAACAGGGTGACATTGGTCAACTAGAGCACATAGATTTAAAGAAAACATCTCCAGGTCATTTTGACATTCAATTATGTTGTATACCCATCACCCAAAGTCAAATCATCCTCCATCACCCTTCATTTGGTTTTCTTTATGTCCATCCCTTCCCACTACCCCCTCCCCCTGGTAACCACTGCACTCTAAAAAAAGTCCATGAGTCTCAATTTTGTGTCCCACCTATGTATGGAATCATACAGTTCTTAGTTTTTTCTGATTTACTTATTTCACTCACTATAATGTTATCAAGGTCCATCCATGTTGTCATAAAGCAGTGCTGATCAACCTGGTCCCTACTGCTCACTAGTGGGCATTCCAGCTTTCATGGTGGGTGGTAGCGGAGCAACCAAAGTATAAATAAAAAGATAGATTTAACTATTGTAAGTTGTTTTATAAAGATTTATTCTGCCAAACAGTGAAAATCTGACATAAAGTACTTGGTAAGTAATTATTATTATATGCTTTACCTTGCTGTAACTCTGTTTTATAAATTTTATAAAATAAAGTTACTTCCCTACTTTATAAATCACCATTACTGTGGAACTGGTGGGCGGTTAGAAAATTTTACTACTAACAGAGACACAAAAGTGAGCAGTAGGGTATAAAAAGGTTGACTACCCCTGTAGTAAATGACCCTATGTAATCATTTCTTATGGCTGAGTAGTGTTCCATAGTATATATGGACAACATTTTCTTTATCCAATCTTCTATTGAAGGGCTTTTTGGTTGTTTTCATGTCTTGACCACTGTGAACAATGCTGCGATGAACATGGGGTTGCATGTGACCTTATGTACCAATGATTTTGAGTTTGGGGGGGTATATACCCAGTAGAGGGATTGCTGGGTCATATGGAAGTTCTATTTTTAATATTTTGAGGAACCACCATACTTTCTTCCATAACGGTTGTACTACTTTACATTCCCACCAACAGTGAATGAGTGTTCCTTTTTCTCCACAGCCTCTCCAACACTTGTTATTACCTGTCTTGTTGATAATAGCTAATCTAACAGGTGTGAAGTGGTCTCTCATTGTAGTTTAGATTGGCATTTCTCTAATAGCTAGTGAAGATGAGCATCTTTTCATATATCTATTGACCACTTGTATTTCTTCTTGGGAGAAGTGTGTGTTCATGTCCTCTTCCCATTTTTTTTTATCGGATTGTTTGCTTGTTTGTTGTTGAGTTTTGTGAGTTCTTTATATATTTTGGATATTAGCCCTTTATCTGAGCTGTTGTTTGAAAATATCTCCCATTTAGTTGGCTATTTGTTTGGTTGTCAGTTTCTTTTGCTGTGCAAAAGCTTTTTAGTCTGATGTAGTCCCATTTATTTATCTTTGCCTTCACTTCCCTTGCCTTTGGAATCAAATTCATAAAATGTTCTCTCTGGCCAAGGTCCATGAGTTTAGTACCTATGTTTTCTTCTATGTATTTTATGGTTTCAGATTTTATATTTAGGTCTTTGATCCATTTAGAATTAAATTTTGTACAAGGAGACAAACTGTAGTTGAGTTTCATTATTTTGCACATGGCTTTCCAATTTTCCCAGCACCATTTATTGAAGAGACTTTCTTTTCTCCATTGTGTGTTTTTGGCTCCTTTATCAGATGATTTGATCATATATATATGAGGTTTAATTCTGGGCTCTCTATTCTGTTCCATTGGTTTGTATGTCTATTTTTCTGCCAATATCATGCTGTTTTGATTATCATGGTGCTGTAGTATAATTTGAAGTCAGGTATTGTAATGCCCCCAGTTTCATCTTTTTTCCTTAGGACTACTTTGGCTATTGGGTTTTTTTTATGGTTCCATATAAACCTGATGATCTTTTTGTTCCATTTCTTTAAAAAATGGCATTTGAATTTTGATGGAAATTGCATTAAATTTGTATATTGCTTTGGGTAATATGGTCATTTTAACTATATATTTTTTTCCTATCCAAGAACAAAAAATGTTTTTTTTTTTTATTTCATTGTGTCTTTTTCGATTTCCTTTAACAATGCTTTGTAGTTTTCATTATATAGGTCCTTTACATTCTTTGTTATGTTTATTCCTAGGTATTTTATTTTTTTGTTGTTGCAATTGTAAAAGGGATTTTTTTTAGTTAATTTTCTGGAGTTTTATTGTTGGCATATAAGAAAGCAATTGAATTCTGTATGTTAATTTTGTATCCTGTGACCTTGCTGTATTGGTTTATTGTTCTTAATAGTCTTTTTGTGGATTCTTTTGGGGTTTTCTATATACAGGATCATATCATCTGCAAAAAGTGAAACCTTTACTTCTTCTTTCCCAATATGAATGCCTTTTATTTTTTCTCTTGTCTGATTGCTTTGGCTAGAACTTCCAGCACTACGTTGAATAGGAGTGGAGAGAGTGGGCAATCTTGTCTTGTTCCTGATTTTAGAGGTAAAGTTTTCAGGTTTTTTTTGCCATTTAATATGATGTTAGCAGATGGTTTGTAATAAATGGCCTTTATGTTGAGATATTTTCCTTCTACACCCATTTAGTTGAGTGTTTTATACAAAATGATGTTGTATTTTATCAAATGCCTTTTCTGCATTTATTGATAGGATCATATTGATTTTGTTCTTTGTTTTGTTGATATGGTGTATTATGTTAATTGTTTTATGTTTGTTGAACCATCCCTATGATTCTGAGATGAATTCTACTTGATCATGGTGAATTATTTTTTAATGTGTTGTTGTATTGAGTTTGATAGTATTTTGTTTAGGTTTTTTGCATCTGTATTCATTAGAGATATTGGTCTGTAGTTTTTTTTTTTTGTGTGTGTGTTGTCCTTGCTAAGTTTTTGTCTGAGGATTATGATGGCCTCATAAAATGTATTTTGAAGTATTGCTTCTTCTTCAATTTTTTGGAAGACTTTGAGTAGGATAGGAATCAAATCTTCTTTGAATGTTTGATAGAATTCACTGGTATAGCCATCTGGCACTGAACTTTTATTTTTTGGAAGGTTTTTGATAATTGTTTCTATTTCCTCCCTGCTTATGGGTCTGTTTAGGCTTTCTACTTCTTCATGATTCAGTCTAGGAAGATTATTGTTCTAGGAATTTATCCATTTCTTCTAGATAGTTAAATTTGGTGACATGGTTTTTCATAGTATTCTACAATAATCATTTGTATATCTATGATATCTGGTAATTTCTCTTCTTTCATTTTGGATTTTATTTATATGAGTCTTCTCTCTTTTTTCTTTCATGAGTCTTGTCAAGGGTTTTTCAATTTTGTTGATCTTTTCAAAGAACAAGCTCTTTGTTTTTTGGATTTTTTCTATAGTTTTTCTGTTCTCTATTTCATTTATTTCTGCTCTAATTTTTATTATTTTCTTCTTCTGCTGTTTTTGAGTTGCCTTTGTTCTTCTTTTTCTAGTTCCTTAAGATATATTGTAAATTGTTTACATGGGCTTTCTCTTGTTTGTTCATATAAGCCTATAATGATATAAACTTCCCTCTTATTGCTGCTTTTGCTGCATCCCAGAGATTCTGATATGTTGTGTTGTCATTTTCATTTGTCTGTATATATCTTTTGATCTCTGCTTTTATTTCTTCTTTGACCCAGTCGTTTTTTAGAAGTATGATGTTTAATTTCCACATTTTTCTGGGTTTGTCTACTTTTTTTGTAGTTGAATTCTAGTTTCAAAGCTTTATGGTCATAAATGTGCTTGATATAAGTTTGGTCTTTCTGAATTTGTTGATGTTAGTTTTGTGTCCCAACATATGGTCAGTTCTTGAGAATGTACCATGTATACTAGAGAAAATGTATACTCTGATATTTTGGTATGAAATGTCCTGTAGATGACTATCATATTCAATTGTTCTAGGGTTTTCTTTAAGGCCAATATTTTTTTTTTTAGTTTTCTGTTTGTATGAACAATCTACAGCTGTCAGTGGTGTATTGAGGTCTCCAAGTATGATTGTATTTTTGCCGGTTTTTATTTTTAGATCAGTTAGTAGATGTCTTATATACTTTGGTGCTCCTTAGTTTTGTGTATATATATTAAGAAGTGTTATGTCTTCTTGATACAATGTCCATTTTATCATTATGAAATGACCATCATTGTTTATGATTACTTTGTTGTCTTGTACTCAGCATTGTTAGATACGAGTATGGCTACACTTGCTTTTCGTTGGATAGTATTTGCTGAGGGAATCATTTTCCAGCCTTTCACTTTGAGTCTGTTTTTGTCCTTGTAGCTTAGATGTGTTTCTTGAAGGAAGCATACAGTTAGATTTTCTTTTTGATTCACTCTGCTACTCTGAGTCTTTTTATTGGTAAGTTCAATCCATTTACGTTTAATGTAATTATTGACACTTGAGGATTTCCTATAGCTATTTTATATATTGCTTTCTGATAGCTCTGTATCTTTTTTGATTCTTCTCTTTTGTTTTTCTGTCATTTGTTTTTCTTTGGTTGTATTCCATACTTTTCCCCTTTGTTTCTTCTTTTTTTAAGCCATGTGTTTCAGTAGTGGTATTTTCAGAAGTGGTTACCATTATGTAATTAAAGGATATATATCATATTCATTGTAGTCCATTATCCCATGAGTGCTTCTGCACTCCATCTTCCTTTGTTACTGCTAATTTTTGTCTTCTCCCCTTTTTGTTTTTGTTGTCACAGGTTATTCTTGTTTTTATTGCTCTTGTTGTAGATTTTACCTGTGATTTTGTTTTGTTCTGTTCTTTGTATCTGGTCAGATAACCCCCGTTAGTATTTTTTGAAGTGGGGGTATTCTGGTAATAAATTCCCCCATCTTCTCTATATCTGTGAATGTTTTTATTTCCCCTTCATTTTTGAAGGAAAGCTTGGATGGATATAGTATTCTTGGCTGCAAGTTTCTCTCTTTCAGTACCTTAAATATTGGGGTCCACTCTCTTCTGGCTTGCAAAGTTTCTGCTGAGAAATCTGCTGATAACCTAATGGGCTTTTCTTTATAAGCTGTAGTCTTCTTTTCCCTGGCTTCTTTGAGGATTTTTTTTTTTGTCATTGGTTTGTAATAATTTTATTATGATGTGCCTTGGAATAGGTCTGTTTGGGTTAAGGTAACTCGGTGTTCTGTTTGCTTCTTGGATTCGAGGCTTTAATTCTTTCCACAAGCTTGGGAAATTCTCATCAATTATTTATTTGAATATGTTCTTCATTTCTTTTTCTCTCTTTTCTCCTTCTGATATACCCATTATTTTTATATTGCTCTTACTTATGGAGTCAGACAATTGTTGTAGTGCTTTATCATTTATTTTAATTTTTGAGTCTCTCTCTTCTGTAGTATCTCTAGTTGCCTGTCTTCTATGTCACTAATTCTCTCTTATATCTAGCCTGTTCTATTAGCTAAGCTTGTAACCTCATTTTCAGTTCATATATTGAGTTTTTCATCTCTGTTTAGTTCCTTTTTATAGTTTCAATTTCCTTGATGAAGTATTCTTTTTGTTCATTAGATTGTTTTTGAGCTTACTAAATTGCCTTTTAGAACTTTCTTATATTTCACTGAGTATTTTTAGGATTTCAATTTTGAATTCCCTGTCATTTAACTCCAAGGTTTCCATGTAATTAAAATCTTTTTCTAGAAATTTTTCATCATCTATCTGAGCTATATCTCTGTCTTTTGTATCCAGGATATTTTATTCCTTCTTTCTCAATGGAATTTGAGAGTGGTATTGTTAATAACACTAATAAGAGATAATTAAAAAAGTAAAATAAAAGTTGAAAAAACAGTGAAAAAAATGAAAATTCTATAGTGATAAGTGGAACAAAAACTACAGAGAGCATGGAGCAGGAATTGAGGACAGATGATAAAATAGAGAAAAAAATAAATAAATAAAAAACAAGTAAAATGCCACAAAAAATATTTGAGTCTGAAATATAATAAGTTGATGATAAATGACAATCAGATGAGAGCAAAAAAAAAAAGAAGAATAATTAAAAAAAGAGAAAGAAAAAAAGATAAAAAAGACAAAACAAGAAGGGAGAATAAAGAGAAGGAAAAGACAAAAAATAAAATACAAATAAAAGAGGAAGAAAAAGAATACAGAAGTAAAGGTTTCTGAAATAAAACTGTCACAAAATACCAGCCAGAATGGCGCTCATCAACAAAACAACACAGAATAAGTGCTGGCAAGGATGTGGAGAAAAGGGAACCCTCCTGCACTGCTGGTGGAAATGCAGACTGGTGCAGCCACTGTGGAAAATAGTATGGAGATTCCTCAAAAAACTGAAAATCCAACTGCCTTTTGACCCAGCTATCCCACTTTTAGGAATATACCCCAAGAACACCATAGAACGGCTCCAAAAGGAGAAATGCACCCCCATGTTTGTGGCAGGATTGTTCACAATAGCGAAGATCTGGAAACAGCCCAAGTGTCTGTCAGAGGACGAGTGGATTAAAAAGCTTTGGTACATATATACTATGGAATACTACTCAGGCATAAGAAATGATGACATCGGATCATTTACAATAACATGAATGGACCTTGATAACATTATACGGAGTGAAATAAGTAAATCAGAAAAAACTAAGAACTATATGAATCCATACATAGAAGGGACATAAAAATGAGACTCAGAGACATGAACAAAAATATGATGGCAACAAGGGTAGGGGGTGGGGGAGGGGGGAGGGGGCAAGGAAGGAGAGAGGGGGTGGGGGAGGGGAGGGGCTCAAAGAAAACCAGATAGAAGGTGACAGAAGACAATTTGACTTTGGATGAGGGGTATACAGCACAATCAAATGTCAAAATAATCTGGAGATGTTTTTTCTCAACATATGTACCCTGATTTATCAATGTCACTGCATTAAATTTAATAATAATAATAATAAATTTAACAACTATGGATAATGTAGTTCAAAAGGAAATAATATAAGAAAAATGAAAGTAGTAAAAATGACAAAAAGCATTTAAAATGGTAATTTTTTTCTGGTTTTGAGAGATAGCTTGTTCCTTTTTTTGGCAAGTGGTACTGTACTATGAGTTTTGCCTCTGTGGGGCTTTGGGCATAAGTCTGTTGGTGTGTTGCTGTGGCAAAGATGTAGGCTGGGCCTCAGTCCTGTTGGCAGGTGGTTCCTGTTAGGGCTTTGCAATGATCTGGCTCCTGTAATCGGAGTCTCAGGTTTCCATATACCTCCTTGCTTGTCCTTCCCTCTGGAGCTAGCAGACTGGAGACTTAGCTGTGGGTCCGCTCCAGCCACAGTCCTTGCAGCAAGGGAATCTATGTATAGCCAGGTTCCCTTTCCAGCTCTGTTCAAAGCACAGTTCTGAGAAAGGCAGTAAGTACCAGAGCCACCAGCGTGAGCAGGCAAGTTCCTTTTTGTTACACACAGGCAAAATTCTATGGGCCTGTGGGCATATCTGGCATGCCTCAGTGCAGTGCAGTTTTAATTTCCATGGGCTTCTCCCACCTGTTCTGCTTGGTATCCTGTGACAGGCCACCTTTGTGTCCAGCTCCCACTGCACACAGACAGTTGCAGCCACCATTCAGATGCCCAGCACCAAGCGCCCAACGTGGGCAGTCTTAGGCCAAGGGTCTTGGCCCATGTGTGCTCCTGGTGCTGGAGACTGTGGAGCTGGGAATGCGCAAGGACACTGGTGCCTCTGCAGATGCCCAGTACTGGGGATTGTGGAGCTGGGAGTTCCCAAAGACGCTGGTGCTCATGCAGGTGCCTAATGTTGTTAAACTTGGGCTAAGCACCTCAGCCCATACGTGCATGCCCGCTAGCTCGCTGTGCTAGTGATGCTAGGAGGAGCCGCTAGCGCTGCACTGGAGATTGTGGAGCTAAGAATGCACAAAGATGCTGGCGCTGGCCCACGTGGGCACCCTGTGCTGGTAATTTTAGGTGGATCCCACCGCCTGTGCATGCGCGTGGTGTGATCTCAGGCATACCCAGTGTGTTCTTTCTTTTGTTTGGGCATCTTCCCTAACTCAGCTCCTTCCCTACTAACTCAGTCTCTCCTCTCCATCCAGCTCCAAACAAAAGTGCTCCTACATCAGATCAATGCGAAAAGTGAAATGCCCTGTCCTGCATCTTATATAGTCAGCCACTTTTTCACCCAATCATACCTTTGCCTGTTATGTGTAAATTTTGAGTGCTCCTAAGGTTTTTTATTTTCTCTCTGTGTTTAGTTGTTGAATTTGTTGAAATTTCAAGGGGAAAGATTGGGAGAATCTCTCTAGCTGCCATTCCTCTGATGTCATACTCTCTAATTTTTTTTTAATTTTGTTGAGAGGAGGGGAGGTAGAGACAGACTCCCCCATGTGCTCTGACTAGGAGCCACCCAGCAAGTCTGCTACGGGATGATCCTCTGTCCAACGGACCCTTGTTCCGTTGCAACTGGAACCACATTTTTAGCATCTGAGGCAGAGGGCATGGAGCCACCCTCAGTGCCTGGGCCAACTTGCTGTAATTAAATCATGGCTGCAGGAGGGGAGGAGAAGAGAGGGAGAGAAAGAGAGAGAGAGAAGCGAGAGGGGGAAAGGCTGGAGAAGCAGGTGGGTGCTTCTCCTGTGTGCCCTGACTGGGAATAAAACCTGGGACATTCACAAGCCTGGCCGATGCTGTACCACTGAACCAACCAGCCAGGGCCAGCTGTTTTTTACCTAATGATATTTCAACAGTTTTCCAAGTTCTCAAATATTTTTTAACATCCTTTAGAATGGTTGCAACCTATTCATTCCATCATTATTAATAGGTAATTTTTAACAAGTATTATTCTTAACTACTCCCCTTTATTTTTCACTAAAATAATACTTCCATGAAATCCTTATAGGCAACTTTTTTTCCCACACATGTGTGATATTTTCAGAATGTCTCTTGTTTAATCTTGTACATGCATGAGTCATTTCTCCTATTGAACACAATTTGAACTTCTTGAGATCAGCATTCAGGTCCATCCATGTCTATTTTCCTCAGTGCTTTACAATGAGAAGGCCTTCTGAAACGCTTATCAAATGAAATAATTTATTTGTGTGTATTCTTCCTTAAACAAACAAAAAAGATAGAAAGATAGGAAAAGAGGTCAAGTTAGTTGATTTCTAACTACTTAGAAACAGCTTATCTCAGTCGTCTGTCACATGGGCTATCTGTGGATCTTCCCCCCTCCCATCTTTCTGAGTTAAAACATCTGGCTGCATTTTATTTCACAAGCCCCTAGGTCCCACGCCTGTGCATGGGAGAATGTAATCTACCCTTGAATCATTATGTTAAAGCGATTCCCCACATTGAATAATTTAGTGTGAAATAAGATTTGTTTGCATTCCATTTACTCTTTACTTTATTAATTAGAGTGACCTCCAACTTGAATCCACTAACTGTTGAATTTTATTATATCTTTCCAGGAATCCCTCCTATAACAAGGTTAACTTTAAATACTGCATTTCCTTGTGGATAATATAAAATTCACTGTCCTTTAGAGAAAAAAACTCCAAGTTTTCAATAAATGACTGCAGACAGAATTCTAGGAATATCAAAGTCATGTAGTTTTGGATGCTCTTCTTTCCTTACTGCATATGACTACTGCTTAAAGCAGCCCTGCCAACCTTCCAGGAGACCCGGGGTTAGGGCCTGTCCCTAGGGGAAATTAGGACATTGTTTACTTGATGAAACTTTACTTACTAAAGAGATCTTTTTATTGGTATTTCTCTGAGTGCAGAACTAATGTGTGACCCTGCCTTTCTATACTCTTCCTAGAAAAGGAACCAAAACACAATGGTGGGTTGGATATTTGGAAACCATGATACAGGTGGTCCTCGGGTTATGACACAGTTCCATTCCTACAACAGTGATGTAACCTGAATTTTGGTGTAAGTTGAAACACCCTAGCCTAACTCACTTACTAATCCTAACACTGTAAAATCATAATCTAGAACATAAAAGCACAACTAAGCCACAGAAAAAGGAAAAGGATATAAATATATTGTACTGTACACTATACTGTAGTAACAGAAAAAATGACAAAAAAATGAGTGTAAAAAAAGTACGATGCTAATGGTGTAAGCTGAAACTCATCTCAATTTTTTAAAGTTTTTATGGGAGTGAATGTCATAAATTCAAAATGTTGTATGTCATAACCTGAGGATCCCCTGTACATTGGTTGGTAAATATACTTGGTCTTTGTATTCTGCCTCTGGATTCAGCTTTACCCACTTCTCAGTATTCTAGTATGATGTAATGTAAGGCCCTGGATGAAGGGGCCAAAATAATTATTAGGGCTCTTTCCCACCCCTCAACCCCCACCTCCTGATTCTGAAAGGTCAGAGAGCTTCTACTTTATAATTCACATCTGTAGCTACTGCTGGGTCTTTGCTCTTGAATTGGCTGTCTAGTGCTTACTTGAGCTCTGGACTCTGGGTGACCCCCATCTCTTTTAACTTGAAATCTGTCTTTACTAGTCTGTAAGCACAGGTTTATTCCCCTGCCATCTGAGAGAGTGACAATTCTGGTGGTGATTCTCACAATTTTGAAATCCTGTACAAACAGAAGCATTGCTGTGTCTCATGAGAAGTGGTCGTGGCTACCCTTCCACCTTTCCTCCTTCTATTGTACTCACACTTGAGCATTTTAAGTTTTAAGGGTCAGGGACCATTTGTGGGTGTTCCTCCCTCTGCCTGGGATCTTCTTCCCAATTCTCCCAAAGATGGGCAAATTCTTTCTCATGCTTTCGGACTCAGCCTAAGTGTCATCTCCTTGAAGAGGCCTTCCTAAACCACCAAGTGTGATTTGTACATATTTAACCACTCTTAAGCATAGGTACCAACAAGTCAGATCAGACTCCAGTATTAACAGATAGAATCTTTGGCCTGACCAAACAGTAGTACAGTGGATAGAGCATTAGACTGGGACACAGAGGACCCAGGTTCGAAATCCCAAGGTAGCCGGCTTCAGTGCAGGCTCATCCAGCTTGAGCGTGGGGTCGCTGGCTTGAGAGTGGGATCATAGACATGACTCCATGGTCACTGGCTTGAGCCCAAAGGTCGCTAGCTTGAAACCCAAGGTCGCTGGCTTGGGCCCAAAATCACTGGCTTGAGCAAGGGGTCACTTGCTCTGCTGTAGTCCCCGGTAAAGACATATATGAGAAAGCAATCACTGAACAACTAAGGAGCTGCAATGAAGAATTGATGCTTCTCATCTCTCTCCCTTCCTGTCTGTCTGTCCCTGTCAGTCCCTCTCTCTGACTCTCTCTGTCACACACACACACACACCCCAATAAAAAACAAATAAGATCTTTGTACTGGGGTTAAACCTGTATGTATCAGCTCTTGCTGACCCACCTGATTATTTGAGTCACAGCAGTATTTATAAGGTGTAAATATTTGTTTGCTCTTTGTGTGTATATGCATTCCCTGGTAGAATACAGTTTCTATGAGAGCAAGAATTTTTCTCTTTGTCACCCACAGGAAAGAAAAACCTTCTTTACACTTTTTAATTCAGTCATGGATGTGAGAATTAACAGAAAAATGTGGCTCACCAAATGGCTTAATACAGAGGCTTATGAAATTATATAATAAGGGGAAAGTGAAGAGGAAATAAAACGGCTTTCATGGGAAGAACAAATGACTTTCTTCAGGAAAGACAAATAGGCTTTTAGGAGAACAAAATGGGAGACAAGAAAGTTTGTGACTCTGCTTGTTTATGCCAGTGTGAGTACTCTCTCCTCTCCCTGGCTGTCTGCTCTCAGAGTTATGGAAGCTTTTCTCCAGTTTTCTTCCTGGGCAGGAAGCTGCCCCACAAGGGGATTTGTGGCAGCTGAGTTCCCAGAAGTTTCTGCCTTTAGTCGGGTAATGGGAGCTCTGAAAAGGCTTCTTTCTGGATCTGGTGAATCTCAAATGTTTTTAACTTAAAATAATCTTCATATCAAGTTGGAGGGACTCAGTGGCTCCCTACATTACTCAGCACCTAGTACTATGCTTTATACATAGTAGGTACTCAGGCAGAGGCAGATTTAACAGCACACGCCCCAGGCTCTGGCTTCTGAAGGGCCCTGCAAAACCCCAACTTGATACTTTTTTCTAATGATACCAAGTTTGGTTTCGTATGTGCAATTTTAACATTAATAGTAAATAATATTTTTTATTTATTTAAAAATATGGTTAACATATATTTTTATTCCCCCCTCTCTTTTTTTTAAGGGGCCCAATATTTTCTTCTGCATTCAAGGCCTCAACCGACCTTAATCCACCTCTGTACTCAGAATACTTGTTGAAAAATGAACAAATGAAGCAGTGAGTACAGTGCTCACCAATTTCTCACAGTGAACATCATTTATTGTGGTTGCCTGACCCAGGTAAGAGAGAGGGGGGAGAGGGAGAAAGAGAGGGAGAGAGAGAGAAAGGTCATTTATGCAAAAGCTCAGACAAACATATTCACAATTTCCTGGAGAAAATTTTATATTTTAAAATACATGTTTCTTTTGTTTGAGAGTTGGCAAGTACCATGGTGTGATGCAGGTGTAGCTTATGTGAAGATTCTTGATGATATGAGCCTTCTCTGACTCATATCAGGCGAGGAGGGTAAAACCATTATTGGTGGGTAGTTGTGCATGTGGAAGGGGAGGTCTCCTCAGGAGCTTTGCAAAATGAGCTGAGTGTAAGGTATTTTCCTCACTGAGGAAGAAGGAAGAATGTGGCCACAAAGAGTGGAATAGCAAAAGCTTTATTTAATACAGCACTTCCCGGACAGTGTTCTCTGGTCCCTGGGGACAGGGCCAGAGAAGTCGCATGAACTTTCCCATTTAGGGGTAATTTATAGGGTCGGCAGGGTGAAGGCGAGTTGATATGACTTGACAAAATCTTACTGGCTGATGGACAGTCACTTTTTTCCAAAGGACTCCTGGTAAGTTTCTTTTGGTGCGCATGGGTGAGGGTGGTTCCAGCCAGAGATCCCGGGTCTGGTTTCTCACATGACCTTCTCCCATTGCCTACCAACCTCACACTGAGAGGCAGCTTCTCTCCATGGCCCAGTCTCTCTCTGAAGCATTAGCATACACAAAGAAGATTTGTATCATGCACCATTCATGCCATCGCTTAGCTTTACCAATGTTTTACATTTGGGCAATCTTGTTTCATCTCCAACCCATCTCCCCTATGTCCCTTACATCCACTGTGTCCCCTCACTAGATTATTGTAAAGTAAATCTCAGACAGCACACTCATTCATAGATCATTGTAAAGTAGATCTCAGACAGCACACTTGTTCATAAATCATTGTAAAGTAGATCTCAGACAGCACACTCGTTCATAGATCATTGTAAAGTAGATCTCAGACAGCACACTCGTTCATAGATCATTGTAAAGTAGATCTCAGACAGCACACTCATTCATAGATCATTGTAAAGTAGATCTCAGACAGACAGTACACTTGTTCATAGGTCATTGTAAAGTAGATCTCAGACAGCACACTCGTTCATAGATCATTGTAAAGTAGATCTCAGACAGACAGCACACTTGTTCATAGGTCATTGTAAAGTAGATCTCAGACAGCACACTCATTCATAGGTCATTGTAAAGTAGATCTCAGACAGCACACTTGTTCATAGGTCATTGTAAAGTAGATCTCAGACAGCACACTTGTTCATAGATCATTGTAAAGTAGATCTCAGACAGACAGCACACTCGTTCATAGATCACTGTAAAGTAGATCTCAGACAGCACACTTGTTCATAGATCATTGTAAAGTAGATCTCAGACAGACAGCACACTCGTTCATAGATCACTGTAAAGTAGATCTCAGACAGCACACTTGTTCATAGATCATTGTAAAGTAGATCTCAGACAGACAGCACACTCGTTCATAGATCACTGTAAAGTAGATCTCAGACAGCACACTTGTTCATAGGTCATTGTAAAGTAGATCTCAGACAGCACACTCGTTCATAGATCACTGTAAAGTAGATCTCAGACAGCACACTCGTTCATCTAGTGATGCTTCAGCTTTTATTTCTAACAAATGAGCACCATTTAAAAAATTATTATTATATTTATTTATATTTGGTGACTTTGTTGGTTTTCTGTTTGTTTTTTTATTATAGTAAAATAATAAATTTACTATTCTAACCATTTTAAGTCTATCATTCAGTGAAATTATGCATATTCATATTGCTGTGCAACCCTCACCATCATCCATCTCCAGAATTTCATTATCTTCCCAAACTGAAACTCCATTCCCATTGAAAAATAACTCCTCAATGCCCCTACTCATCCCATTCCTAGAAAACACTATTCAACTGTTCATATGAATTTGACAACTCTAGATACCTCATGTAAGTGGAATCATACAATATTTGTAGTATTTCACTCGGCATAATGTTTGACTTTTCATCCAGGTTGTAGTATGTGCATTATTTCCTTCCTTTTTAAGGCTAAATAATATTCCATTTGTGTATATATACCGCATTTTGTCCATTTATTCTTCAGTGAACATTTGGGTTGCTTCTACTCTTTGGCTATTGTGAATAATGACAATGGGTGTACAAGCATCTGTTAGATTAGTGCCTGTGTTCCATCCCTTTGGGCTGCAGGGGTCCTCGCATTACTAAAGTCTTGATATATGATGTTTTGAGTTTACGACGCTCATTCCCATAAAAACAAAAAAATTGAGACATGAGTGTTTTGGTTTATGCCATTGGTGTCATACTTATGTACTATATGGGGGAACTAGTTTGGTTGCTTGTAGTGAAAGATGCAGTATTCTTTTCCTGTGGCCTACTTGTGTTTTTATGTTCTAGATTATGATTTTACAACTGTGTTAGGGTAGATAAGTGACTTAGGCTAGGGTGTGTTTCTACTTACACCAAAATTCAGGTTATGTCACTGTTGTAGGAACAGAACTGTGTCATAACCCTAGGACCCCTGTATACCTAAAAGTGGAATTGTTGGATGATATGTTAATTCTGTTTAATTTTTTGAGATGAGCATACGTTTTAAAAACTGCAGCCACTGTTCTATTGCACAGTTAAAATTTTAATAATAATTCTTAATGGAATAGGTTTTACAATTACCCAAGGGACTGTATTGGGTTGTTGATCATTTCTCCCTGAGACTTTGGTCAGGAAACTGAAATATCCCATTTTCTCATCTGTAAAATGGGGAAATTGGTTAAACGAGTTACATGCAGTTCTATATTACAGAGTAATATATTATATAGAGTATATGCAGTCCTATATATTACCGAGTAAGTGCTCTGTTAATGTTAATTATGATGGTTAGTAGGTCCATTCTCTAAAAGAGGACATAATAGAAGAGGAGGAGTTTGGAGGATGGGAGTTGGGGAAAGCAGTGCCTGTCTATTTTAAGTATGTCCATACATGTTGACTCTACTGTACATTGTCAACTATCAGTGCTGTCCATGAGAACTCTCATATAAGTCTGATTCTTGTTCTGTGTAGGTAGTCCAGAGCCAAATCCAAGATTTGGGAGTCTAAAATTTAAAAAGACCACAAAACTAGATACACACACACACACACACACACACACACACACCCATGAAAAATTTGGTATGAAATTTATTTATAATTCGAGAAAAAAATTACAGCCAACAAACAGTTTTGGAGATTCAAGTTCCTGTCTCTGGAGACCTCTTTAACCAGTCTTTCTGAAGTCCTTGTGGGAGTCCTTGCTGATTTTGACCTGGCTTCCCCTCTCATCTAGGTTTCTGAGGTTTGAATGAGTTATGTTAATGAGTTAGGTTATGAGTAAATGTTAATTATGATGGTTAGTAGGTCCATTCTCCAAAAGAGGACATAATAGAAGAGGAGGAGTTTGGAGGATGGGAGTTGGAGAAAAGTTTGGTGCACACTTTGGGGTAAGAGTTTACAATGCCTTTAAACCATCTAAGTAAGAAGTGATGTTAGCTAGTGTTCAATAAGTGTTTGATAAGGATGATGATGGTGTTGATGATGATGAAAGCTACAATGTCAGTGACAACTGCAGTGATGACTATGGAATTGACTCTCAGCTCAGGTTGGTTTCTATGATGTTAACCATAGAATGGATAGGCTACCTGGGAGCTCTGAGTATGAAGGCAAGGATTAATGCTTAACTGATTTTACATCATGTAGGGAGAAAATTCAGCAGGCAAGAAGCTGGATTCTAAGCAGGGGGCTCCCGAATGCCAGGAGAGGGAGGTCTGTAGTGTGAGAGAGCCTGCCTCCACTCCAGCACTCCTTCCTCTTTAGGCAATTTCTCAGTTTCTTTATATAAGAGCCATCTGGTTCTCCAGCCTCAGGGTAAATCTGGGGTTGGAAGGAGGTGGCAGCAGGGAAAGACCTTGCCTGAGGATAGAGGAATGGGGAGAACAATGTGCCCACCACGGCTGCTCTATGAACCAAGCACTACAGTGTTTGCAGCAGGATTGGGAAGGGGAAGGTGAAAGGGATCTGATGGAACAGTCCTTTCAATCCTAATTTTAATTAACCTGCTGACTCTGCCCATCTTGACTTAGGGTATCTAAAGGTCCCCTAAGCCTCTGTCTCCTTCCTCCTATGGTGTCTTCGCCTATGTACTCTGCAGCTACTTCCTTACTCCCTCTCCTCAATCCACTGATGTGCTTCCACCCTCTACCCATACATCAGAAGCTTGTCGAGGTGCCTTATTCACTGATGACCTGCCCTTCTGTGCTTGTCTTGGTTATGGGTTCATCCTTTACTATCATTTATTGGGTCTTGGCAGGAAGAGATGATAAATGCTTACACTCAACCCTCTGTTTTTAGTGGGTGTATTTCTATAGATGTCTGAAAATACCTTTCGCTTGAATATTCCATTTCTAAGAAAACAATCTATTCTCTGGTGTCAGAAGTGAAGGGCGAATCTGTACTGCTGGTAAAGAATTATCTAAATCAAATAGGAGGACGTCACGGAAATGGCGCCGTGAGCAGCGCGTCCGACAGCTCTCCCCTAAATCACAACAAATTTATCAACTAGAAACAGAAAAATTTATCCTCGGAGCATTCCAGAGTTCCACACAAACTGAAAGCAAAAGGACTGTTATCACTTGAATCTGAGAGACGAGGGTGTGGAGGAATCTACCACAGGGACGTTCTTTCAAACCGCAAGGAAGTGCGCCTGGGGTGAGTCAGCCCATATACTTGGGAACCGCGAGGCGCCGCGAGCGGCCGACACGAGCCGCCCCCGCGAGCCGCCGCCGCGAACCGCCACCGCGAGCGGCCGCCACGAGCCGCCGCCGCGAGCAGCCGCGCGCGCGCCCGGTCCGGTTGGGAACCGCTGACGTTCCCAGCGGCCCGCACACTGCGAGTCGGGGTCGCCGGCCACCGGTGCCCGGAGTGCCCCATTCGCGCGCGTGCCTTGGGCATTCCACGCGCCCAGGGCGCCCTGCTGGCCCGCACACCCAGGGGGCTCCATTATCCTGCGCCTGGTGCGGTCCAGCCGCCAGCGGCGGGGCGAGCGGGAGAGGCTTGGGAGATCCTCTCCGTGGGCGGGGCACCTCACCCAGCCATTCAAGCTAACAATCAAGCGTTGGGGGAGGGGCGCGCGCAGGCAGCCTAAAATACCTTCGGAAGCACAGCTGCGACCCAATCACTGAAATTAGCTTAACCCATAAAATCTGCGCACCCTCGGTTCTAATTGATAAGATCTCTCTCAGTTCAGCGATCCAAGACAAGAGGCGTAATATTTTTTAGTGCCTCTCGCTAAAGGGGCGGGGGAAATTTCTGATTGATAGAGCCTCCATATTCAGGGATAAACGCTAACAAGAAGGACTTGGCAGATAATAAGGTCTATACTACACTAGTCGTAAGCAGAGACTAGTGCCTCTTCTTCCCTGCAAAAACAGGCTACAAAGTGTGGAAAGCCTGGGTTGAGAGGTCCAACTAAATGATAGGCGCTGAACAGTCACCTTGACAACAATTGACTCCCACCCCCGCTTGATTACACTGGAGGCCCTGACTGTCAGAGCCTTTCCCAAATCCTTGCGCTGAGTGGGGATAGAGTGGGGATTTCCCAGCTCTTTGAGCCTCTTACTCCCCAGGCAGAAGCAGTTGCAGCCTTATAGCTGGATCACCAGACTGCTAATTCAGAAAGGGGGGACTAGGAGAGAGAATCCAGGAAAGCAAACTCTCTCATCGTTGGACCCTGCAAACACCAACAAGCCTTTACTTCCAGCAAGACTAAAGCCAATTATATGACATTGCCATAGAATCCCATCAACTGCAAATCCCTACCTAAGAGTGACACAGGGGCAGAGCCTGGGGTACAGAGTCACCGACCAGGAAGAGGGAGAGAAAAGAAAAAGGAAGAAGTTAACCTCTCAAAATCAAGAAAAACCCACAGACTTTACAACTAGATCCACTAATTTTTTGTTGTTGTTGTTGTTGTTTGTTTCTTCTATCTTATTGCCTTTATTTCCTCCACCTCGGTCCTTCTATTCTCTGCCCATCTTATGCTTCCCCTTTCTTGAACTACACTACCCATGAGTGTTGCATTTTATTTTTCTTCTTCATCCTCACCCCCCTTTAAGGTTATACTCCAAAACACTTAACTCTCACTCTCTCCTCTTTTGTTTTTTTTTTTTGTCTTGCTTTATTTTGTTTTTTTCTCTTCCTATTTTATTTCTTCCTTCGTTTTTCTCTTTTTCTTATTTTTTCCTTTCTATTCGTTTTTTCTTTTCTCATTTTACTTTCCTCCCATATAATCCTCAATCACGAACAAATTAGTTAATTTGGGACTCAAGGCTTTTTTTTTTGGCTTTATTTCTCTTTTTTGCTTTTGTTTTTATTTTTTTTTCTTTTTTGTTTATTTTAGTGGCATTTTGGGTCCTCCCAACCCAAGGTCTCCATTGTATTTAGTCTTTGCTCCCCTTAATACAACAGACTTTTACTTATTATTTTTATTTTTTCTTCTTTATTATTCTTTTTTGGTCCTTTTTTCTGGTTCCCTCTTATCCCTCTCATTATATCTCTTAGTTGACCATCACATACAAGCAAATCATCTTATGCTTGTCTAAGATTTTCTTCCTTTTTTTTTTTTTTTTTTTTTGCATTTAGTAGGTCCCTACTCCCTTTTTTTTGCCCCTTGAACTCTTCACCCCCAAATCAGGCCCTCCATTATAGGCACGATATTTCCCTGAGGAAGGGAGAGGAGGGAAAGAGAAGAGAGAAAAAAAGGGGGAAATAATAAATTATTACTGTTTTTTTTTGTGGGGTGTTTTACCTTTTTTTTACTTTTTACTCTTTATTAATTCTAATTAGTGCTATCAATAAGACCACCCTCAGATGCCGATAAGAAAGAGGAAATCGAATATTATGGATACAAAAGAAAGAGAGGTAACACAAATAGATGTGGAAAAATCTATGGAGAAACGACTTAACATATTGGAAGCCTTGGAGCTAAATGACAGAGAATTTAAAATAGAAATCTTAAAAATACTCAGAGATATACAAGAAAACACAGAAAGGCAATATAGGGAGATCAGAAAACAACTCAATGAACACAAAGAATATATTACCAAGGAAATTGAAACTATAAAAACAAATCAAACAGAAATGAAAAACTCAATTCACGAGCTGAAAAACGAGGTAACAAGCTTAGCTAACAGAACAGCCCAGATTGAAGATAGGATTAGTGAAATAGAAGACAAACAACTTGAGGCACAACAGAGAGAAGAAGAAAGAGACTCAAAAATAATAAAAAACGAGAAAGCCCTACAGGAATTGTCTGACTCCATCAGAAAGAATAACATAAGAATAATAGGTATATCAGAGGGAGAAGAGAAAGAAAATGGAATGGAGAATATACTCAAACAAATAATAGACGAGAACTTCCCAAGCCTGTGGAAGGAACTAAAGCCTCAAATTCAAGAAGCAAACAGAACACCGAGTTTTCTTAACCCCAACAAACCCACTCCAAGGCACATCATAATAAAGATGACACAAACCAATGACAAAGAAAAAATTCTCAAGGCAGCCAGGGAAAAGAAGAGTACAACATATAAGGAAGGCCTATTAGATTATCATCAGATTTCTCAGCAGAAACTCTACAAGCTAGAAGAGAGTGGACCCCCATATTTTAAAGCCCTGAAAGAGAGGAACTTTCAGCCAAGAATACTATACCCATCAAAGCTATCCTTCAAGTATGAAGGAGATATAAAAACATTCACAAATACAGAAAAGATGAGAGAATTTATCAACAGAAAGCCCCCACTCCAGGAATACTAAGGGGGGTTTTCCAACCAGATTCAAAGAACAAAAGAAAACAACACCACAAGTAACAGCTCCACCAAGAACACAATAAAACCAAACTTAAACTGTGACAACAAAGGAAAAAAAAGGGGGGGAGAGGATGGAGATTAACAGTAGCAAAGGATGATGAAGTGCAGAAATACTTATAAGATAGGGTACTACAATGAATATGGTAGGTACCCTTTTCATTACTTAATGGTAACCACCCTTAAAAAAACCACCACAAAAACACTTGACTTAAAAAAGGTAGCAACAGAGGAAAGAAGTATGGAACACAAACAAACAAAAACAAATGATAGAAAAACAAAAGAGAAGAATCAAACTAGATACAAAACTAACAGAAAGCAATTTATAAATGGCAGTAGGGAACCCACAAGTGTCAATAATTACACTAAATGTAAATGGATTAAACTTACCAATAAAAAGACACAGAGTAGCAGAATGGATTAAAAAAGAAAATCCAACTATATGCTGCCTACAAGAAACACATCTAAGCAACAAGGATAAAAACAAATTCAAAGTGAAAGGCTGGAAAACAATACTCCAAGCAAACAACACCCAAAAAAAAAGCAGGCGTAGCAATACTCATATCTAATAATGCTGACTACAAGACAGAAAAAGTACTCAGAGACAAAAAATGGTCATTTCATAATGATTAAGGGGAAGTTGAATCAAGAAGACATAACAATCCTTAATATATATGCACCAAACCAAGGAGCACCAAAATATATAAGACAGCTACTTATTGACCTTAAAACAAAAACTAACAAAAATACAATCATACTTGGAGACCTCAATACACCGCTGACGGCTCTAGATCGGTCATCCAAACAGAGAATCAATAAAGATATAGTGGCCTTAAACGAAATACTAGAACACCTGGATATGATAGACATCTACAGGACACTTCATCCCAAAGCGACAGAGTATACATTTTTCTCTAGTGTACATGGAACATTCTCAAGAATTGACCATATGTTGGGCCACAAAGACAATATCAGCAAATTTAGAAAAATTGAAATTGTACCAAGCATATTTTCTGATCATAAAGCCTTGAAACTAGAATTCAAACTGCAAAAAAGAGGGGGGCAAACCCACAAAAATGTGGAAACTAAACAACATACTTCTAAAAAATGAATGGGTCAAAGAAGAAATAAGCGCAGAAATCAAAAGATATATAACAGACAAATGAAAATGAAAATATGACATATCAGAATCTCTGGGATGCAGCAAAAGGAGTAATAAGAGGAAAGTTCATAATCACTTCAGGCCTATATGAACAAAACAAGAGAGAGCCGAAGTAAACCACTTAACTTCACACCTTAAGGAACTAGAAAAAGAAGAACAAAGACAACCCAAAACCAGCCGAAGAAAGGAGATAATAAAAATCAGAGCAGAAATAATGAAATAGAGAACAGAAAAACTATAGAAAAAATCAATAAAACAAGGAGCTGGTTCTTTGAAAAGATCAACAAAATTGACAAACCCTTGGCAAGACTCACCAAGGAAAAAAGACACAGGACTCAAATAAATAAAATCCAAAATGAAAGAGGAGAGATCACCACAGACATCATAGATATACAAAGAATTATTGTAGAATACTATGAAAAATTATATGCCACCAAATACAACCAATCCTAGAAGAAATTGGATAAATTCCTAGAACAATACAACCTTCCCTAGACTGAGTCCATGAAGGAAGCAGAAAGCCTAAACACGACCAATCCGGCATGGAGGAAGGAAAAATTTAAAAATAGAAAAAAACTATTAAAAATCTCCCCCAAAATAAAAGTTCCAGGCCCAGACGGTTTATACGAGTGAATTCTATATTCAAACATTCACAGAAGACACTTGGTTCCCTATTTACTTCAAAGTCTTCCAAAAAAATTGAAGTAGAAGTCAATACTTCCAAACACATTTGTATGAGGGCCAAGCATAACCTCTCATACCAAAACCTGGCAAGGATGGCACAAAGAAAGAAAAACTACAGACTCAATATCTCTAATGAAATACAGATACTAAAATACTAAACAAAATACTGGCAAAGAACCGAATACAACAACAAATTAAAAAATGATTACATCATGATCAAGTGGGTAGTTCAATCCCAGGAATCTCAAGGATGGTTCAACATACGTAAAACGGTTAACCGATAATAGCAGCCATATCAACACAAACAAAGAACAAAAACCACATGATCTTATCAATAGATGCAGAAAAGGCTTTTGATAAAATACAACACAATTTTATGTTTAAGACTCTCAACAAAATGGGTATAGAAGGAAAATATCTCAACATGATAAAGGCCATATATGATAAACCATCAGCCAACATCCTATTAAACGGCATAAAACTGAGGACTTTCTACCTTAAATCAGGAACAAGAGAGGGTTGTCCACTCTCTCCACTCTTATTCAACGTGGTGCTAGAAGTTCTGGCCAGAGCAATCAGACAAGACAAAGAAATAAAAGGCATCCATATCGGAAAAGAAGAAGTAAAGCTATCACTTTTTGCTGATGATATGATCCTATACATCGAAAACCCGAAGGACTCCACAAAAAGATTATTAGAAACAATAAACCAATACAGTAAGGTCGCAGGATACAAAATTAACATACAAAGTCCATAGCCTTTCTATATGCCAATAATGAAATATTAGAAAACGAACTCAAAAAATAATCCCCTTCACGATTGCAACAAAAAAAAATAAAATACCTATGACATAACATAACAAAGAACGTAAAAGCGACCTATATAATGAAAATACAAAGCATTGTTAAGGGAAATCGAAAAAGATACAATGAGATGGAAAAAATATTCCTTGTTCTTGGATAGGAAGAATAAATATATCAAAATGGCCATATTACTCAAAGCAATATACAAAATTAAATTGCAAATTCCCATCAAAATCCCTCATGAGATTTTTTAAAGAAATGGAACAAAAAATCATCAGATTTATATGGAACTATAAAAAACCCGAAGCCAAAACAATACCTAAGGAAAAAGAATGAAGCTGTGGGCATTACAATACCCTGACTTTAAACTATATTATAGGGCCACGATAATCAAAACAGCATGGTATTGGCAAAAAAAATAGACACTCAGACCAATGGAACAGAATAGAAGCCCAGAAATAAAACCACATATATATGGTCAAATAATCTTTGATAAAGGGGCCAACAACACACAATGGAGAAAAGAAAGCCTATTCAACAAATGGTGTTGGGAAAACTGGAAAGCCACATGCAAAAGAATGAAACTCGCTACAGACCTGTCCCCATGTACAAAAATTAATTTAAAATGGATCAAAGACCTAAATATAAGACCTGAAACAATAAAGTCCATAGAAGAAGACATAGGTACTAAAATCATGGACCCTGGTTTTAAAGAACATTTTATGAACTTGACTCCAATGGCAAGAGAAGTGAGGACAAGTTAAATGAATGGGACTACATCAGAATTAAAAGTTTTTGCTCAGCAAGAGAAACTGATATCAAAATAAACAGACAGCCAACTATATGGGAACTGATATTTTCAAACGACTAGCTCAGATAAAGGGCTAATATCCAAAATTTACAAAAGAACTCATAAAACTCAACAACAAACAAACAAGCAATCCAATAAAAAAAATGGGAAGAGGACATGAACAGACACTTCTCCCAGGAAGAGATACAAATGGCCAACAGATATATGAAAAGATGCTCAGCTTCATTAGTTATTAGAGAAATGCAAATCAAAACTACAATGAGATACCACCTCACTCCTGTTAGATTAGCTATTATCAACAAGACGGGTAATAGCAAATGTTGGAGAGGCTGTGGAGAAAAAGGAACCCTCATTCACTGTTGGTGGGACTGTAAAGTAGTACAACCATTATGAGGAAAGTATGGTGGTTCCTCAAAAAACTGAAATAGAACTACCTTATGACCCAGCAATCCCTCTACTGGGTATATACCCCAAAACCTCAGAAACATTGATACGTGAAGACACATGTAGCCCCATGTTCATTGCAGCACTGTTCACAGTGCCAAGACATGGAAACAACCAAAAGCCCTTCAATAGAAGACTGGATAAAGAAGATGTGGCACATATACACTATGGAATACTACTCAGCCATAAGAAATGATGACATCAGATCATTTACAGCAAAATGGTGGGATCTTGATAACATTATAAGGAGTGAAATAAGCAAATCAGAAAAAACAAGAACTACATGATTCCATACATTGGTGGAACATAAAAATTAGACTAAGAGACATGGACAAGAGTGTGGTGGTTACCAAGGGTGGGGGGGGGAGGGAGGACATGGGAGGAGGGAGGAGAGAGTTAGGGGGAGGGGGAGGGCACAGAGAACTAGATGGAGGGTGACGGAGGACAATCTGACTTTGGGCGAGGGCTTTGCAACATAATTTGATGACAAAATAACCTAGACATGTTTTCTTTGAATATATGTACCCTGATTTATTAATGTCATCCCATTACCATTAATAAAAATTTATTAAAAAAAAAAAAAAAATAAAAAATTAAAAAAAAATAAATCAAATAGGAGTAGTGACAGTTGCCCAGGGCATGTTTCTGTTATCATTAAATTCACTTCGTTGCTGCTTTTGTTTATGACTTGAGCATATACCGGCTCTAATACAGCATAGTGCAGGTCACTGAAGATATTTGTTTGCTCTCTGCCAGCCAAAGACAAACTTTTGTATCTTTAAAGTAAGTTGATCAAGAAATGGGCCCTGGCCGGTTGGCTCAGTGGTAAAGTGTCGACCTGGTGTGCAGGAGTCCCGGGTTCGATTCCTGGCCAGGGCACATAGGAGAGGCGCCCATCTGCTTTTCTACTCCTCCCCCTCTCCTTCCTCTCTGTCTCTCTCTTCCCCTCCTGCAGCCAAGGCTCCAATGAAGCAAAGTTGGCCCGGGCGCTGAGGATGGCTCTGTGGCTTCTGCCTCAGGCACTAGAGTGGCTCTGGTTGCAACGGAGCGACACCCCAGATGGGAAGAGCATCGCCCCCTGGTGGGCATGCCGGGTGGATCCTGGTCAGGCGCATGCGGGAGTCTGTCTGACTGCCTCCCCATTTCCAACTTCAGAAAAAAACAAACAAAAAAAAAAATTAAAAAAAAAGAAATGCCCACATTTTCCAGATACACAGTTACCAGTTTAGCTTCCAACTTTTATCACTCAATTTTAGAATGATCAAGAACCTGAAATAGACTCAAATCTTTCATGGCCAACGTAGCAATAGTCCTCCATACTGTGGGAACTTCTATAAAAAGCTGGAGAACCCTGACCTCCCAAATCAGGCACTTATTCATTTATTTGGAAAGCAATATGACCTGTGAACAGAAACTCTGTAGGAACACATTGTAGGCTGAAGCCCAGCATTAACAGAAAGTCGTTGCTTTTACAAAATCAATTCCCCATCCTTCTCTTAGCTTCAGTTAAACATGTAGTATGTATTCACTTAACATTGTTGATAGGTTCTTGGAAACTTAGACTTCAAGCAAAATGACATATAACAAAACCAATTTCACCATAGACTAATTGGCATAAATAACAGTTAAGTTGCCATGGTGTATTTCTGATTACAAATATATAACCAAAATTCTAAATAAAACTCCAAACACACACACACACACACACACACACACACACACACACACACATTTTAAAGAGAGACAGAGACAGAGAGACAGGCAGGGATAGAACTGGCAACCTCTGCATGGCTAGGGCTTAATTTTGTATTTATTGATTGATTTTTAGAGAGACAGAGAGAGGAAGGGAGAGAGAAGGGGAGGGAGAAGAGAAGCATTCATTTGTTGTTATACTTAGTAGTGCATTTATTAGTTGCTTTCCGTGTGTGCCCTAACTGGGGATTGAACCCACAACTTTGTCATTTCAGGATGATGCTCTAACTGACGGAGACAACTAGCCAGGGCCCAAACACTTTAAGTTATTAAACATTGAAATAAATATGAAATACATTTAAGAGAGATGAATAAAAACAAATAAGATAGTTATCTCCCCATCTGCTCATTCCAGTTCAGGATCGCAGGTGGCTGGAGCCTTTCCCAGCAGCTCAGGGCACGAGGCAGGACTCAACCCCAGACAGGATGCTCTTCCATTGCAGGGTGCATCACACACACCCTTACTCACTCAGACTGGGACAATTTCGACACGCCACTTAGCCCAACATGATCATCTTTGGGGTGTGGGAGAACACCAGAGTACTCGAAGAAACCCACACAGACATGGAGAGAACATGAGAATGTGCAAATTCCACTCAGACATCGTCCTGGCAGGGAATCAATTTTTGTTTTTATTAACATTACAATGTTATTCAAGGACCTGCCTTAATCAGGAGTGTCTCTTCCTGGATTTGGGTATTACTTTTACATTTGTATTAAATATCAGAAAAAAGTGGAGGGGAAGTCCAATAAGAAATAACTAATGGGAAAGGGTGAAAAAAAATCTTTGTTTGTAAGTGTATCGGACCTTATAAATTTATATAATTCATGCATCATTTCCATGGTAGACTAACTGTTATGGCTCCAAAAGAGCCATTGTGCTAATGTAGCAGCTGATGAGCTTATGCAGAGACTTTGCATACTAAATGCCCTTCTGAAATTGGGAATGAAATATGGGAACTGACCATAGTCAATAACCATTTTTAAAAATAATGAAGTACTCTACCACCTCACTCTTTTCCCAGCCACTGCCAAAGCATGCAGAGCTGAGTCAATGTAGCAAACTAATCGCCTGAAAAATGTAATTAAGAAAAAAAAAAGAACTCTGTAAGTGTAGCAGAAAAAAAAACAAAACCAAAATAAGGCTCATATTTGAAGCATAAAACATATTTTTGCTCTTAGGGAAAATGGATGAGCCTGTGCCACATTTCACTTCAGCAGCCGATATTTAAGACTTAGCAATTAAATCATAGACACCCTGGGTTTTAGAGAAGGGATGTAGGTGGAGACTTGGCCAAGGCACTTTGGGCTGAGGTAGCAACACCCTGCTTGGTCATGCTGGAGAACAGACTGCCAATTGTATCAAATTATATGATGCTTTTGAGATGTGCACAAATAGCCCATTACACTTCCACAGCATTCCTTCATTAAGCCTGCAGAATTGTTCCTTTGTGTTTTCCTCATAATAGATTCTGAAAGGTCAAGAATTGCTTTCTTGACTTTCTGATGCCCTTCAAGGAATAATGCCATTAACCATTTGTGGCTTCTGCTCTCCAAGCTGACACTGGTCCAAGGTCTCCCATTGGTTGTCAAGACTGTATCACCTCCTGCCTCCAATACACACACAGAGACACACACATACACCCTTAGTTGGGGATAAAGAAACCAAGGAGGATCCTGGAATCCCTGAAAATTGAGATTATATTGATTTTCTCTTGAAGTTGATGGTTAGCTCTGGTGGCATTTGGAAAGCAGTAGAGTATGCTGGTTTTCAGACAGGATCACACAACTTAAGTTCAAATTCATATCTAGTCCTTCTCAGCTGGGTGACCAAGGGCAAGTCATCTCAGTTCTCAAAGCTGGACTTCCAAGTGTGTAAAATGGGGATAATAGTAGTTCCACCTCAAATGGTGCTTTCCTGGCATAGAATAAGCATTAAAATGCTGACTCAGTCCTGACTGGTTGGCTCTGTGGTAGAGCGTGGGCCCGGAGTGTGGATGTCCCAGGTTTGATGCCCAGTCAGGGCACACAGGAGAAGTGACTATCTGCTTCTCCACCCCTCTCATTTCTCTCTCTCTTCCCTCTTTCTCTCTTCCTCTCCCACAGCCGTGGCTCAGTTTGAGCAAACCGACCCCTGGCACTGAGGATGGCTTGCTAGCCTCGCCTCAGGTGCTGAAATAGCTTGGTTGCTGAGTAATGGAGCAGCAGCCTCAGCTGGGCAGAGCAGGACCAGGTAGGGGGCTTTCCTGGTGGATCCTAGTTGGGGTGCATACGGGAGTCTGCCTCTACCTCCTTGCCTCTCATTTAAATAAAATTAAAAAAAGCTGACTCAAAACAAAAACAGCTAGCCTTAGAAGCCTGCAAAGAGTAGGCATTGACTGGAAGCATTGCACAAACTTCCATCACCACCCCGATGGCTCACTCCCAGCCTTTACTCAGATGTGTAAGGAGGCAGAAATGACTTCTGTTTGCCAAATGCTTACATATGCTTCTCATTTATTTCTTAATACAGTCCTGTAGAATAGGAATTGTTATTGATGTATTATGCATGAAGATACTGATCCTCAGGGCTAATGATAGTGACTACCATTTATTGAGTGTTTACTATGTGCTAGGTACTATCTTAGACATTTTCATCTATTTTCTTGTCAGTGGGCATTTCAGTCACTTTTTTTCTTTCTCCCCCCCCCCCCCACACTATTATGAAGAGTGCTCCAAGGACTTTCTTGAACATGTCTTCATGTACACATGAACAGGGTTTTCTCTTAGAACTATGCACCCAGGACCAGAATTGCTGGGTTAAAGGTATGTGAATGTTTAATTTTACCAGATAATATGAAATTACTTTCCAAAGTGAGTGTAATAATTTATCCTCCCACCAGACTGTGTCCTCCCCTACACTTGACATTTTTATTTTTCCTAAGCTAATGTGTATAAAATGGTGTTTTGACCTTGATCTGCATTTCTGATTGCTAATGAGGTGGATAATCTTTTTATATTAATTAGCCATAGATATATATTTTTTTCTGTGAATTATTCACATCTCTTTACTGGGATTTACAGTGCCCTGGGAGTGTACTCTGTCCAGCCCCGTGGGACACAGGAACACAGATACCGCTGGGCTCTAGAGCCAGGCCATCAGAGGGCACCTCCTGGTGGTACCCACAAAAACTAGTCACCAGATTGAATAACGGGGGCACCAACTGTGTAGACATTCACTCTGGGAAACACTAGGCCTCCGGAGCATGGCAGGAGAGGATTGCAAACACAGCACCTACTGTAAAAAAAGGGGGTGGGAGGGGAAATATATAGAAAAAGGGAAAAAATAAAAATAAAAAAAGAAGATGGTGGCCGCTGGCTTTGGTGAGTGTCAGAGGGAGTGCAGGAAGAGTGCGCCCAGCCACCTCCCACCTAGTGTGTCCCAACACGTCCCTGCACCGCAGACCACTATTTTAAATGAGTCTCGTTCACATAAAATCTGGGAGATTTCCAATGGGCTGCTTTGGGGCCTGGGGCCAGGTCACTCTGATGGTCTTGTGGGTGGGGCCTCGCTGGTCCTCACAGCCAGGTGTGGGGTCCTCCTCTCTCGGGAGCTGGTCCTGAGCAGGCAGCTACTACGTCCAGTCCAGTCGTGAGGCTGCGTCGCAGCCTTCCCTATCTGCCCTGAGGTGGCTTCTCCCTCCTTTGCCCACGTGAAAGGGTCGCTCCTCCAGTACTGACTATTGTGCCAGAGAAACTTGTCCCAGGTGTAGCGACAGATTCGGTGTGTCTGCGAAGAGGTGAGTTCAGGGTCCTCCCACGTGGTAGTCTTGCGCAAAGCCGGGGAGGGACCCCTGTGTGCCTCTTCTCTGCCTTCAGGCTCAGCTGTGTTCTGTCAGCAGCTGTCCAGAGCCGCCAGCTGTCAGAGGGCAGACTGGGGCGACTTCTCAACCTCCATAGTCGTGTGAACTGATTGCTATAATGCATCTCATCATATATATGTAATGTGTACATATATCTCTCCTCTTATTGGAGAACTCTGACTAATACAGGGGTGTGTCATCACAACTATTTTCTCCCTGCTTCTGACTTGCCTTTTCACTTTTTTATGGCAAAACACACATATTTATATGTATATAAATCTACACACATTCATATTTTTACTAATTTATCATTTGTAAATTGAATCTGTTGGGATAACATTCACAAAACCGTACAGGTTTTAAGTATACAACTCAACAAAGCATCGTCTGCACACAGCATGGTGAGCCCATCGTCCAAGCAAAACCTCTTTCCCTGCCATTTCCCCGCCTTTCCCACCTCCACCTGCCCAGCCCCTCTCCCTCTGGCTAACACCACACTGCTGTTTGTGTCTATGTGTTATGTGTGCATGTTTTTGGCTAATCCCTTCACCTTCTTGCATCTGGCCTCCCTACCCCCTTTTCTCTGACAGCTGTCAGTCTGTTCCATGTGTCCATGCCTTTGTTTCTGTTTTGTTCATTGTTTTATTTTGTTCAGTAGATTCCACATATGAGTGAAATCATGTGGTACTTGTCTGTCTCTGATGGCTTATTTCATTTAGCATTAAAATTTTCAGGTCCATCTATGCTGTCACAAAAGGTAAGATTTATTTCTTATGGCCAAGCAGTATTCCATTATATTGTATATATGTAGCACAGGTTTTTTATCCACTCCTCCACTGAGGGACACTTGGGCTGATTCCAGATCTTGGCTATTGTAAATAATGCTGCAGCAAACATAAGGGTAATATATTCTTTTGAATTAGTGTTTTGGGTTTCTTCAGATATATCCCCAGAAGTGGGATCACTGGGTCATAAGGCAGTTTATTTTTATTTTTTTGAGATAAGTCCATGCTGTTTTACACAGTGGCTGCACCAGTCTATATTCCCACCAATAGTGCACAAGGGTTCTCTTTTCTCCACATTCTCGCCAGACGTGTAGAAATATACACATATTCATACTTTAACAAATTTAAAATAAATATTGTTTTTTGTATTTCAGACTCCATGTTTAAGTTTCATTTTTGCTAAAGTTGAGAGAGAATATTTAAGAACTATGATGTTAAGATACTAATACTAATGTTAGAAATAGTTTTTGGTTGTTTGTTTATTTTAATTTGGCAGCTAATATGTTTCCTCTTTGGACACCTTAGTCTAGAAAAGCATTTATTTGAATCCCTAAGCTTTATTACTTCCCTAAACAAACAAACAAAAATTAATCTCTCTTCATTATTAAAATGATACACTTATCCTTTAAGCAAACCACCCACTCTTTGTTTGTTTAATAAAACAAGAAAACATGGTATATTGTTTTTCAAGAGTCATGCCTTGGCCTTAACATCATATTTGTGTTTGAGCCCCTGGTCTGCTATTTACTACCTTTTTGACTGGGTAACTCACAGGACTTCTTGGAGTCTCTTCACCTTTAAAATGATGATAATACCTACCTTGCAGAGTTGCCAGGAGTATTAATATATTTACTTAAGAGCCTCAGAAATGATGCCAATATTTGTTTTTGAATTTTAATCAGTTTTTATTTTATTATAAAAGTAATATGAGCTTCTTATAAAAATTTTGAATGGCACAGAAGGGTATAGTACAGAATAGTACAGTAAAAACTAGAAGTGCCTTTTCTCTAAATGTATCCTGTTCTTCCCCTCCAAATCAATCTCACTCTCCTGAAGAAACATTAAATTCTCAGGACACATTATTACTAAGAACGCTCTATGGTTCCTTTATAGGCAAAAATCCTTGAGATCCTGTATAAACATTATATAACAGGTAAGCTAAAAATGTCCAGAACTTTCATTTCTTTAAGATAGCTTTTATTTTAAAGTTTTTCTCTCTTATCCAATACCATATTCAATGGTGAAAAACTCAAAGCTTTTTCTCTAAAATCAGGAACAAAACAGGGATATCCACTCTCATCATACTTATCCAACATAGTACTGGAACTCCTAACCAGAACAGTCAGGCGAGAGAAAGAAATAAAAGGCATCCAAATAGAGAATGAAGAAGTAAAAGTGTCACTTTTTGAAGATGATATGGTTCTGTATATAGAAGACCCTAAAGACTCCACCAAATACCTATTAGAAACAATAAATACAATAAAGTTGCAGGATGCAAAACCAATGTATAAAAATCCGCTGCTTTTCATACACCAACAATGAAACTTCAGAAAAAGAAAACAAAATTTCATTTGCAAATGCAGCCAAAAGAATAAAATAATAATTTTAATAACCCAGGAATAATAACCCAGGAATAAACTTAACAAAGAATGTGAATTTAAAGACCTGAAATTATAAAGCATTACTAAAAGAGATTGAAAAAGACATAATGAAATGGAAAGGTATTCTGTGTTCATGGATTGGAAGAATCAACATTGTTAAAATGGCCATATTACCCAAAGCAATGTAAAGATTTAATGCAATCCCCATCAAAATCCCAAAGTCATTTTTTTGAAAAAGAAATAGAACACAAAATTATCAGATTTGTTTAGAACCACAAAAAAACCTGAATAGCCAAAGCAATCTTGAGAAAAAAGAATGAAACTGGAGATATCACACTACCTGATCTCAAATTATACTACAGAGTTATCAAAATCAAAACAACATGGCAATGACAGAAAAACAGACCCACAGATCACTGGAACAGAAGTGAGATCCCAGAAATAAAACCACATGTATATGGGCAAACAATTTTTGACAAAGGAGTCAATCACACACAATGGAGAAAAGAAAGCCTCTTCAATAAATGGTGCTAAGAAAATTAGAAAGCCACAAGAAAAAGAATGAATATTGATTACAGTTTGTCCCTATGTCCAAAAATTAATTCAAAAATAGATCAAGACCTAAATATAAGATCTGAAACAATAAATTATATAGCTGAAAATATAGGTACTAAACTTACGAATCTTAGTCGAAGAGAACATTTTATGAATTTGACCCCAGTCAAGGGAAGTAAAAGCAAAAATAAATGAATGGGGCTATATCATATTAAAAAGCTTCTGCACAGCAAGAGAAACTGTCAACAAAACAAAAAGCAGACAACCAAATGGGAGATGAAATTTGCAAACAACAGCTCTTTCAAGGGGTTAATATTGAAATATATAAAGAATCATACAACTCAACACTAAACAAGCAATCTAAATAAAAATGGGCAGAGGACCTGAACAGGCACCTCTCCGAGAAAGACATCCAAATGGCCAACTGATATATGAAAATATGTTCGACTTTACTGGCTATTAGGGAAACGCAAATTAAAAGTACAATGATGTACCACCTCACATCTGTTAGATTGGCTATTATCAACAAGACAGGTAATAGCAAGTGTTGGAGAGGCCGTGGAGAAAAAGGAACCTTTATCTACTGCTGGTGGGAATGTAAAGTACTACAACCATTATGGAAGAAAGTATGGTGGTTCCTCAAAAAATTCAGAACAGAGTTACCATATGACCCAGCAATTCCTTTTCTGAGCATTCACCCCCCAAAAAAACTTGCAAACATTTACTTACAAAGATATATGCACCCCTCTGTTCATTTCATCATTATTCATGGCAGCCAAGACATGGAGACAACCAAACTGGCATTCAACAGAGGGTTGAATAAAGAAGATGTGATGCATATATACAATAGAATACTACTCAGCCATCAAAAAAGATAAATTATTGCCATTTGTGACAACATGGATGGACCTTGAGACTATTATGCTAAGTGAAATAAGTCAGTCAGAAAAAGCTTAGAACTATACGATTTCACTCATGTGAGATATAAAACAAACTCATAGACACAGACAACAGTGTGGTGGTTACCAGAGATAAGAAGATTGAGGGCGTAATAAAGAGTAAAAGGAGCCAAATATATGATGACAGAGATAATTTGACTTTGTGTGGCTGGTAGAATGCAATATACAGATCATGTATCATATAAAAGTACACTTTTTGAAACCTGTATGGTATTATTAATCAATGTCACCCCAATAAATTTTTTTAAGAGGTAGAGACAGACTCCTGCATATATCCCGACTGGGATCCACCTAGCAACCTCTGTCTGGGACCAATGTTCGAACCAATTGAGCCACTGGCTGAGAGAGGGGAAAAGAAGGGGGAGAGGGAGAGGAAGAGAAGCAGAGGGTTGCTTCCCATGTGTGCCCTGACCCGGGATTGAACCTGGGATTTTCACACTCCAGGATGATGCTTTATCCACTGAGCAACTTCCCAGGGTCGAAATGAGACTAGACAGTCTTTTTTAAAAAATTACTATTTTACTTATTGATTTGAGAAAGGAGAAAGAGAGAGAGGAAAAAAAGGGAGGGAGGAGCAACTCATAGTGGTTGCTTCTCATAGGTGCCTTGACAGGGCAAGCCCAGGGTTTCAAACTAGTAACCTCAGCATTCCAGGTCTATACTTTATCCACTGTGTCACCACAGGTCAGGCCCCAATAAATTTAATTCAAAATTTTAAAAATAAAGTTTTTCTATTTTCATACAGTTTTTTTAATTGAAAAAGATTATTAGAGGCTATCTTAAAACTAAGGAGTAAACATTTGATTATGGGTATTTATTTATTTAATTTTTGTTATACTAGTAATGTATTTTACAGAAATGCCAAACAATTAGGTATATACAGTAAAAAAAAAAATTGAAATTTCCTTTTTACAGTTCCCAAAATCTTACTCCCCATAAATAATCACTTGGGACAGTTTTGATGTCTTAACTTTCATATTTTTTGCACCCCTACTGGGATCCACCCGGCAGGCCCCCTATGGGGGAATGCTCTGCCCATCTGGAGCCTTTGCTCCATTGCATGTTTTCACTCTTTTCATAACAGTATTAAGTTCACTTTACTTTGCTTGGAGCTGCATTCATTCATCGATTCATCCCTTTATTAAGCATATACTAGGTACCTGTTCTTGGCCAGGTACTGATGAAGGTGCTAAAGACTCTTGAAACATTCAGTCCAGTGTCCTTATCCTTTACAGATAGTTATAATACTGTGTCTTAAGTGCTTCATTATAGTGAATTAATGCAGGACGCTGTGAAACTGTAAGGGAGGGACACGACACCCAGGTCATCTAGGAAGACTTCCTGGAGGAAGAGATTTCTTAGTTGAGAACTTAAGAGCACAGCTGCACAGCAGTGAGGGCTGAGGAAGTAGTAGAAGAATGGATGAAGCTAGAAAGGAGAAGAAAGTGGTTAAATCATGACGGGCTCTGCAAGACATGCTAAGATGAATGCACATTGGTGGGGAGTGACATCGCCATGTTGGTGTGTTAGAGCTCTCCATCTGCACTGGAAAGGGTGAGCTAGGAGTCAGGGGCAACAGGAAGTGGCCGTAATAAGAAAAATGTAAAACGAGAAATGATGTGGTTTGGATGAAGGAAATGGCAGTAGGAGTGGCAAGAGATAGATTCAAGAATAGAGGAAGTCTTCTTTATTCTCGGACCTGGAAGGAGTCACTGAAAGTAGACATTTAATCCAGGGACCAAATTTTCAAGTAAATAGTGAGGGCAAAATATTTGATTGAGACTATAACTTGAAAAATTAAACTAAAGTTAGTTTTTTAATGTCTATTTTAATATTATAAATAATTTATAATCACAATTATGAACTAATGTTTAGAATGAAGAATGAGTCAGGAATTTGGCATAATATCTTTTCAATACAAACTTAACTATGGTAGTATTATAATGACACCTTTCACTGCATGTTTAAGTTTTGTAGCAAGTTCATAATAAAAATCGGTTCGAGAGAAATATTTGCTATTTGTCAATTTTCCCAAGGGTATCTTCCAGAACATTTTCTCTTAGAGGTGCTCTTGTGTTATCTAGCTTATGGGTATAATCAGTATATCACATTATACTAGCTTCAGGTGTACAAAATGAAAATTCTGTACTTGTATATATCCTACAATGCTTACCACAATAAATCTAGTTAACATACATAGTAACAAAAATTTTTCCTATGATAGAACTTTTAAGACCTATTCTTTTAACAACTTTTAAACATACAATATAGCATTATTAACTATAATTACCAATGTTATACATTATATCCCCATGACTGATTTGTTTTTCTTTTTAAAACTGTTAACTAACCAGGCCAATTTGTTGTTTGCAAGTCCTGGCCTGTATTTGGAACACTTCTCCCAGACCTTTTTATTGACTTCATGAAACTGTACCCTTTACAACATTTTCAGTTTATCTTAGCAGTTGATTTGTTTTGAGTTCATAGTTTAATATGTGTTTTTGAAATTGATAAGTATTATTATCAAGGGTAATATTATAAATGGTATGTGTATTAGTGAATATTTTTGTGTTATGATGATTTATACTTTTCTTTATAGCCTGTTGCCTATGGGGACTTGGGTTATGAAAACTTGGATAATGAGAAAACTTTATTATTAACTATCACATATTCACCAGGATCATGCCCCAAAAGGGAAATGTGTAACAAAACTGTCCTCAGGGAGAAGGAAAAGAGTAAAGTCTTCATTTTCTGGGACCAAACCCTGTGTGCACATCAAAGACACAACAGAAGAGTACATGAAATGCTGTCTTCACATTTCTCTTCCATACTTGCTCTGCAGAAGGCATTTTCTCAGCAGTGCTCACATCAAAGGCCATAAGATTTGCTGGAAGCATCAGTGTCACTCTTTGGAAGGAAGCCCATATCTCATTACCAATAAAAGAGCATCTTCTTACCCACTGATGTTTTCTGAAGGAAAATAAATAACTTTTTCTAGTTCCTTGGTGGGAACACAATGTGCTCTCCAGCGATCTCCAGTCCCTTTAGCCATCCCTAACCAAAGGGTCCAAGGAGATACTGAATTGCATTAATGTCTTCATTCTCATAAAGATTTAATTTACTGGGTTCTGTGTATTGATCCTCATTTTACACCATTCTTAAAATCTTTTGATTGGTAATGCATTGATCAACTATCTAACTGTCTAATTGTTAGGTTGCCAAGGGAGGGACACACAAGACCTAATGAGTTTTATAAGAAAATTTTTATGCATCTGTGAACAGACAGGCTGAGTACAAAATGGCATCAGCCCTGAGTGTCTGGGGATTTAAGATTTTATAGGGTTAGTGCGCAAGGCTGGCTAGGAGATGAGTTGTGGTGGATTTGCTCGGGTGGGAGGTTGGGTGAGGGAACATGGGGTATCAGTCAAGTTTGCTCAGATGGAGAGTTATGGGAGTGGCCCCAGCACCAGATCACTTGAAGTTTAACCTGGTTTAGGTTTTTTGGTAAGGAGCCCTGGACCTGAACTTCACACTAATTATCTCCCTTCCTCCTTTTCTTTCTGATTTGCTTTTATAAATACGTATTGAGTACTACTATGTGCCAGGCACTAACTAAGCTGGCTGCTGAGGCACCATTGTAGATAGCACCTCAATATGATGGGAAGCATCAGAGGAGAATGAGTGGATCAAACTCCAAATCATTCTTCCTGCCTTGTAAGGCACAAGTTGTAAATAAGTAGTGGTTTTCATAGAAAAGCCTAAGGATTGCTAGCCCTAGCCAAACATTTTATTACATCTTTGCTGGTTGACTTCTTATTTACTGTCCTTAGTTTGATAGGAATCTTTGTGACTGACAGGAGTTCCCAGGAGTAGAGGCTCAGATTGGAGTCACAGAAGTGACTCTGAAACCATGGTCCTGTGTACATGGTCCCAGGAGCTTAGGAAGCAAACAGAGCCAGTCTATGCCTGGGAAAAGCTCAGGAGATTTTATATCATACCACCTAACATTCCCTTTTTTTTTTAAGTGAGTGGCGGGAAGGCTGAGAGAAAGACTCCTGCTTGCATCCCTACTGGGATCCACCCAGCAAGCCCCCTATGGGGGAATGCTCTGCCCATCTGGGGCCTTTGCTCCATTGCTTAGCAACCAAGCTATTTTAGCGCCTGAAGTGAGGCCATGGAGCCATCCTCAGCACCTGGGGTCAAGTTACTTGAACCATTTGAGCCATGGCTTTGGGAAGAGAAGAGAGAGAGGGGAGAGGGGGAGTACATGTAGAGAAGCAGATGGTCTTTTCTCTTGTGTGCTGTGACTGGGAATTAAGTCCGGGACTTCCACACACTGGGATGATGCTCTACCACTGAGCCTACCGGCCAGAGCCTTTTTAAAAAAAAAAAAATTTTTCAGTACTAGATATTTTACACTTTTCCTCTGCTCACCATTTTCCCTCTCTATTCTTTTATTTTTTAAGTCACAGTTGTGCCAGTCTAGCCTCCTTTGCTCCTGGATCTTCCCCTTCCTCACACACCTGTATCTCTCTTTCTTTAAGAAAGCCATTCTGCTCTGGCATGGATGCTCCAGTCTTACACCCTCCAATATTCAATTATATGTACCTCAAGTAGGTTGAAAAATCCCCCAAACTCAAACTACTGCACAGTGATCCATGGATAGCCAACAAAAGATGCTCCAGTTTACAACCTTGGTCCTAATGTCTCCTCTGTGTTACTCACTCATTCATTCATCCTTTCATTCACTGATATCGTGTAGTGGTATCAATTCTGCTGAAAACTGAGCCTGAAACAAGGCCTTGGGTGCAGGGCGTCTGTTTAGGAGGTGATCTTAGAAAGCAGAAGTGAGGAATAGGGAGAGGGAGCCAGGGGAAAGCCTATAGAGTTGCATTATCAAGCTGGTTATTGCAGTGACACCTGAGGCACAATCTTGAGGGGACTCTGAAGAAACATGTGGAACACCCATCAGAATTGTCCTTCTGAAGGATGGGAGGGTGAGGCATTTATCCACTAAGTCTCATCTTCCTTTGGTTGAAGGCTGTTCTTAGGGGCAGTCACACAGCTCCCTTCTGGTCTTCCCTTTCCTGAACTGAGCAAGTTCCCTGAGTGAAAAATCTGGTGGCAGGGAAGCTGTCAGCAGGCCGAGGAGCTGTCAAGAGGAGCTGTACACCACAGCTGTGGCTGAAGGCAGGGAAGGGCTCAGAGCATTTAGCCTGGGCAGCTGCTACAAACAACCTTCATCATAGTTGTATTGTAATCATTCATTCTTGCTTGTTTTTTCCCATGAAATAATGAATTCCACAAGGTTAAGAACAGCTTCCTCATCTTTGTTTCCCCAATGCCTGGCACAGTGCTACTCCTGCGGGAGCCCTTCAGGTCTCATTTGCTGAATGAGCAAAGGAACTAATAAAAGAACAATAGAGTGAAACCAGAAACCAGAGTTTTAGTCCCTGCTGAGTCACTTGTTTTTGTGTGACATTGAATATAGCAAAACCTTGCATATAAAGGTCTGGTTACTTATGAAAGTACAGATCTGTACTACAAATAAATCTATACATCCAAACATTATTGTAATTGTAAAAGGAGAAAACTCCCCAACAGTGACTGATTTTAGAATAACATATTGTTCTCTAACTTCATGGCTCTCTCTAATTCTGGGTTAGGTCTCTCTGAGGTGTAAAGATTCCATGGCTGAAGCAGTAAGGGTGTGTTACAAAGCCTGCTCACCAAAATATGCTTTGCATTCTACTGGTACAGGCCTTGGGAAACCTTCGCCAACACTCTCATGTGAAGAGTGATAGAATGCTCATATCCCACAGAATCATTGTCACCGTGAAATGAAATTTTGGGACACACCAGAGATAAATAAAATGTGCAAATGTAGAATTCAACAATTCAAGTTTTAACTGCCTTATAATTTTATCTGTTTCTACAATACCCTCATTAAGACTTTTCCCTATTATTCCATTTGAAAACTGAAGAGATTATTATAATATCCAGGATGAAGAGATGTTCTTTCTAGTTAACCACTTATAAAGAGAGTCCATCTGTGTATATATTCCTAATTGTTTTATATCTGATGATGAGTATTTATTGCGCTTCTTACTGTGCTAGGCCTTGGGGACACAATCCTGGAAAAACTCATGCTCAATCCATCCTGTTGTGGAGTTTACCATCTAGTAAGAAAGGACTGTATTGATTATTTAAAATGAATAGCAGATTACATTCTGAAATAAACACTTCTGTAAAGGAAATGTAATTTAATTAGAGCAAAATACAATGAAAATCATATGGTATGGAAGGTTAAGGTAGGTTTCCTTACAAAAGTGGGATTGGAGAAGAAAGCTAAAGAATGAATAAGTAAATAAAAAGCAGGACAGTATGTACAAAGGTGCAGTGGTAAGAACAACAGATGCCTTGGGTGAATTGAGAGAAGGCCGGTGAGCTGGTTTGCCCAGAATGAGGAGGAGCGTGGTGTGAGTTAGGCTGGAGAGGTGAGCACAGGCCAAACTAGGCAGGCCTCTTGGGCAGGCTAAGGCTCTGGTCTAAGAGCAATGGGAAGTTATTAAATAGTTCAGGGGACATAACCAGATATGCATATTTTTAAAGAGGTCTTTATTTTTACATCCTTTTATATTTTTCATTATTATGTGAGCAAATCAAACAAAAACATTCATTTTTGCTTGAATTATGCTGTTAATGGCAGATAAATGTATGCACACATGCATGTGTTCACACACATATGCAGGTTATCAGTCCAGTTTGCTATCATATCAATATCTCTCATTCTCATTTGGGTAAAATTTAGTTTGCAATTCTGGGCTCTGACTACATTTACCCAATAACCAAATTTCATGTTGATGTGACATGGAGAATAAATAGAGTCCTATTCAGGTGTTTGAGTGAAATTGCCCTTTTCTGTTGGAAAAGGATGAGAACAACAGCCATTGCATCAAGCTGGATCAAAATGAATTGTCTGGTGGCATCTGCAGGGCTGCCTAAACCATATCTATAGCATCCATTACCTTCCCCAAATATCTTAGCATATCCAAAAACGGATTAAGTTGCTTTGACAGGCTCTATTTTTTATGAACTTCTTTGGCTATTACTTAACTATGTTATTTTCCTCAAAGTGCTCATGGGCTGATTTATGGTTTCATTTAGGGGTTTGACTGGTAGTTTGGATACGCTAACTAGCCCACATTTTCCTGGATCTGCTTTTGGCTGCTTTATCTCCAACACTAAATCAGCCCGCTTAAATTTCCCTGGTGCATAAGTCTTCATGACAAACACTAGTATTGGAGGTATGTTCTGCCTTAGCCGGTTCGTTGAATATGTTCAAATGAATCTCACCCAGCTCTGCTGATTTATAAATATTAAATTGTATAAATATTCTTTTACCTGCTTCTTATTAATTCTGTTTCTTGATACTCCCAGAGACTGATTAATATTTATCTTCCCAAGCTCCTGCTTCCTTCATTTTTTGTGTTGAAGGCAGAGACAAAATAGTAGTTTCGTATTCAGTCTTCTCTGCATCTTTCATAATACGTTCTCACCCCTGGTTTAGCAAAAAATAGCTGTTGTTTTCTTGGGTGTAACATCCTATTGTGTTTTTAGAAGGCTTTGCCATAATTTCTTGCTTCTTTTGCTTCTCTAATTCTGCCTTTTCAGCTGTATCCTGGAGTTGTATTTTTTTTCATACTGCATATTCTTTTCCCCAAGCTACACAATTCTAATCAATTAGATTTTTGCTTTTTTCCCTCAAAAGGAAACATTTATGCTTTAAACTTTGTATACCAGAATATGCTCATTGGTTTTATAATAGCAACCACTAGCCACTTGTGTGTTCTTTTTCTAGAGGATGTACTTGAGTGCCCACACCCATGTTTTTCCTTTCAATGGAACAACACAAGGAGTAATCATTTCATTCCTGAAAGATGGTTGGATGCAGTCCATTAATTTCAGAGCATGTACAGAAAATTGACCTGAAGCAAACAGCAAGTGAATATGAAACCCAGACAAGGGATTTCCAATTATAAGTAAAAAAAAATAGTAATAAAAAGGAGACGAGTCCAGGAATATACTTCATCAGAAACACACTGGAAATTTTCTTTTTTTTTTTTTTTTTCTTTTTTTTTTTTTTTCACACACTGGAAATTTTCATGTGTTTTCAGAAGAGTATATACCATTTACCGCAATTTTTAAAAAGTTCATACACTGTACTACTTTGTTAGTTTCAAGAACAGGCAAAACTGAACTATGGAAATAGAAGTCAGAATAGTGGTTACCTCTGGGGGTATTTACTGGAAAGGCGTGAGGATATAGGAAATCTTCTCTAGCTAGCTTGATCTGGGTATTGGGTACATGAATGTGTTCATATGTGTATATGTAAAAATTAAGCAGCCTGTACACTTGTGGTTAGTGCATTTAAAAAATTAGCATCTTTTATCTGTTATAACTCAATAAAAAGTAAAGCAAAACAATGTGTTTACAAAGCCAGTTCTACAAGGTATACTCTATATTGCAGTAATTATAGATTATCTCTCAGGCTATCTGAAATATAATTGTTTCTAAATTTTGATATATACCCACATATATTTGTTATTGGACAGACTTTCCTGCTCAGGTGGTTGGCAGAAAGAGAATGATCATGGTTACTGTTTCCTGAGTTCCTGCACTGTGGCAGGCATTGTACCCAGTTTGTCCTTTCAACATAGGGAGAGTCACACTGTTTCCATTGTCCAGGTCAGAACGTGAAGCCAGAAAGATCTTAAGTAGTTGCCAAATAACACATAGCTAAGGAGAAGAAATTAGAGATTTAAGTTCAGGTTTCTAAAAATATAGAGCTCATGTGCTTTCTCCCTCTTTATGTGGTACCAGGTCTGCTAAGTGATGAGTTAGTGTTTTTATTAGTCTTTTCTTCTAAAGGCAAGGTACCCTGCTGTGTGTAGCTTTTATACATTTCTATCTCTTCTTTTAGGAAATAAAAGCATGCAGACACAGTTAAATGAGTTATAAATAATATTAGCTGGTGTTTATTTGGTGCCTAGAATGTGCCTGGTCTTATGCCAAAGCATCACCTTAAATTAGCACAGGAAGTCTGTGAGATACAAAATATGTATTTCTTTTCCCAACTGTATATACAAGGACACTAAGACTCAAGAGATTGGCTACTTACTAAACTTCAACCTCTGGTAATCTGACTTCAGAGAACATACCCTTTGCCAATACATTATATTGTATATTAATGATTTTTGAAGAATGCAACTGAAAGAAAAAATAGACCAATCAATTTTTAAAATCTGAAAACAATTTATAGGAATAATAAACATGAGTATAAGTAATATTTGCATTCATTATTAATATGATTTTGTAAAACAATATTCATTTATTGGATTGTTCTGCTGTTTAGAAAGCTTATGAGTTTAGCAATTGCATGGTATCAGGCATTTTTTTGCAAGAGATCATTCAGTTGATGCTTTCAAATGCTGCTCACATGAGATTGAAAACTGAGGTTCCTGGTTCTGCCAGTCATCTCTCTATGGACTCGTCACTTAAGAAGGCAGGCCTAAGATATCTGTTCCTCTCTCTTGTCTTGCTTTAATAACTATTTTCAGTGCTTTTGGAGCTGTCTTGGCCCATTTCACTTCTGTTCCATTATTCTAAAGGTATATTTTATGTGCAAATAAAATTATTCATATATTTAGGGTCAATATTATCTCTGGAGACTCATCTTATGTGTATGCTTTTGGTCCCCAAAGAATTTTTGTGCAATTTCATGAAGGAGAAATAAAAAACTTCCCAGACAAAAACAAAACAAAACAAAACAAAAAAACCTCAAGGAATTCATTGCAACCAAACCAGTACTGCAAAAAATGTTAAGGGGTCTGCTGTAAATAGAGCAAAGGAAAAAAATTGAGAAAAAGAGGATTGTAGATTTAAAGAATAAAATGGCAATAAGCAACTACATATCAATAATAACCTTAAGTGTAAATGGATTAAATGTTCCAATCAAAAGACATAGGGTAGCTGCATGGATAAGAAAACAGACCTGTACATATGCTGTCTACCAGAGAACCACCTAAGAACAAAAGATACACATAGACTGAAAGTAAAGGGATGGAAAAAAGTATTTCATGCAAATGAAAATGAAAAAAAAGCTGGGCTAGCAATACTTAAATCTGACAAAATAGACCTTAAAACAAAGGCTATAGTAAGGGATAAAGAAGGTCAGTCACTACATAATGATAAAGAGAGTAATTCAAGAGGAGGATATAACCACTGTAAACATCTATGCAACTAATATAGGAGCACCTAAATATATAAAGCAGATTTTGATGGGCATAAAGGGTGAAATCAACAGCAATAGTATAATAGTAGGGGATTTTAATACCCCACTAACATCAATGGATAGATTCTCCAGACAGAAAATTAACAAAGAAACAGCCATCTTAAATGACACACTAGATCAACTGCTTTTAATAAATGTCTTCAGAACCTTTCACCCAAAGCAGCAGAATATACATTCTTTTCAAATGCTTATGGCACATTCTCTATGATAGACCACATGTTAGGACACAAAACTAGTCTGAATAAAATTAAGAAGATTGAAAGCATCTTCTCTGATCACAAAAGCATGAAACTGGAATTCAACTACAATAGAAAAACTGAAAAACATCCAAACACCCAGAGCCTAAACAGCATGTTATTAAATAACAAATGGATTAACAACAAGATCAAGGAAAAAATAAAAAATTTTCTTGAAACAAATGAAAATGAACATACAAAAACTCAAAATTTATAGGTCACAGCTAAAGCAGTCCTGAGAGGAAAGTTTATAGCAATACAGGCATACCTTAAAGAGCTAGAAAAAGCTCAAATAAACAACTTAACCCTTCATCTAAAAGAACTAGAAAAAAACAACAACAAATTGTGTCCAGAGGAAGTAGAAGGAAGGAAATAATAAAGATCAGAGCAAAAATAAATGACATTGAGGCTAAAAAAGCAATACAGAAGATTAATAAAACCAAGAGCTTGTTCTTTGAAAAGGTAAATAAGATTGATGACCCTTTAACCAGACTAATCAAGAAAAAAAAGAGAGAGGACTCAAATAAATGAAATTAGAAATGGAAGTGGAGAAGTAACAACTGACACCACAGAAATACAAAATGTTGTAAAAAAAAACTATGAAGATCTGTATGGCAAAAAATTGGACAATTTAAGTGAAATGGATAAATTCCTAGAAACATATAATCCTCCAAAATTCAATCTGGAAGAATCAGAAAACCTAAACAGACCGATTACAACAAATGAAATTGAAACAGTTATCAAACAATTCCCAGCAAATAAAAGTCCTGGACCAGATGACTCACAGGTGAATTTTACCAAATATTCAAAGAAGAGTTAACACCTATTGTTCTCAAGCTATTTCAAAAAATGCAAAAGGAGGAAAGACATCCAAGTTCCTTTTATGAGGCGAGTATAATCCTCATTCCAAAACCAGATAAAGACACTACAAAGAAAGAAAACTACAGGCCAATATCCCTGATGAACATAGATGCTAAAATTATATGCTCAACAAAATATTAGCAAACTGGATCCAGCAATACATGAAAAAAATCACACATCATGATTAAGTGGATTTTATTCTGAGGAGACAAGGCTGGTACAATATTTGCAAATTAATCAATGTGACTCATCACATAAACAAAAGAAAGGATAAATATCACATGATTATATCAATAGATACAGAAAAAACATTTGATAAAATCCAGCACCCATTTATGATCAAAACTCTCAGCAAAGTGGGAATACAGGAAACATACCTCAACATGACTCATCAAGACAAACCCATTTATGAAAACCCACCACTAACCTCATACTCAATGGGCAAAAATTTAAAGCAATCCCCTGAAGATCAGGAACAAGGCAAGGGTGTCCCTTTTCACCACTGTTATTCAACATAGTTTTGGAAGTCCTAGCAACAGTAATCACACAAGAAGAAGAAATAAAAGGCACAAAAATCAGAAAAGAAGTGAAACTATCATTATTTTCAGATGATATAATATTGTACATAGAAAACCCTAAAGTCTCAGTCAAAAAACTACTAGACCTGATAAGTGAATTTGGCAAGGTGGCAGGATATAAAATTAATATTCAGAAATCAGTGGCATTTTTATACACTAATAATAAATTGTCTGAAAGAGAAATTAAGGAAACAATCCCTTTTACTATTGCAATAACAACAACAAAAAGTACCTAGGAGTAAATTTAACCAAAGAGGTAAAGGACATGTACTCAGAAAATTATAAAACATTGATAAAAGAAATCAAGGAAGATACAAACAAGTGAAAGCATATACCGTGTTCATGGATAGGAAGAATGAACATCATTAAAATATCTATATTACTGAAAGCAATCTATAAATTTAAGGCAATTCTTATTAAAATACCAATAGCATACTTCAAAGATGTAGAACAAATATTCCAAAAATTTATATGGAACCAAAAAGGAATTTTGAAAATGAAGAATAAAGTGGGAGGTATTACACTTCCTGATATCAAGCGATACTTCAAGGCCATTGTACTCAAAACAGCCTGGTACTAGCATAAGAACAGGCATATAGATCAATGCAACAGAACAGAGAACCCAGAAATAAACCCATATCTTTATAGTCAATTAATTGACTTTTGACAAAGTACATAAGAGCATACAGAGAAGAGAGTCTCTTTAATAAATGGTGTTGGGAAAATTGGACAGGTACATGCAGAAAAATAAAACTATACCACCAACTTCCATCATTCATAAAAATAAATTCAAAATGGATAAAAGACTTAAATGTAAGTTGTGAAACCATAAACATCTTGGAAGAAAACATAGGCAGTAAACTCGCCGTATTTCCCGTAGCCGTAATTTTGCTGATTTATCTCCACAGGCAAGTGAAATAAAGGACAGAATGAACAAATGGGACTATATCAAACTAAAAAGATTTTGCACAGAAAAAGACACCATGAACAAAATAAAAAGAGAACCCACACAATGGGAGAACATATTCGCCAATACATCTGACAAGCAGTAATAACCAAAATTTATAAAGAACTTCTAAAACATTAAAAAATGGGCAAAAAAACTGAATAGACATTTCTCCAAAGAGGACATACAGATGGCCAATAGACATATGAAAAAATGTTCAATGTCACTAATCATCAAAGAAATGCAAATTAAAACCACAATGAGATACCACCTCATACTTGTCAGAATGGTACACATTAACAAAACAACACACAATAAGTGCTGGAGAGGGTGTGGAGAAAAGGGAACCCTCCTGCACTGCTGGTGGGAATGCAGACTTGTGCAGCCACTGTAAAGAACTGTATGGGGTTTCTTCAAAAACTTAAAAATAGAACTGCCTTTTGACCCAGCTATTGAACTGTTAGGAATATATCCTAAGAATACTAAATCAGTGATTCAAAAGAAGATATGCACCCCTATGTTTATTGCAGCATTGTTTACAATGCCAAGATCTGGAAACAGCCCAGGTGTCCGTCAGTGGACGAGTGGATTAAAAAGCAGTGGTACATATACACAATGGAATACTGTGTGGCCATGAAAAAGAAGGAAATCTTATTTTTTGTGACAGCATGGATGGACCTGGAGATTATTATGCTAAGTGAAATAAGCCAGGCAGAGAAAGAAAAATATCATATGATCTCACTTATATGTAGAATCTAATGAACAAAATGAACTGAGGAATAGAAATATTAGTGAAATTATATATATTTATACATAACACAGAGAGATAGATAACAGGACAGAAAATCCTAGAAGGAAGGGGGAGGGAGTTAGAGAGGTGCAAAGGGCGTATAAAAAGGGTCACAGGTGAGGGAGTTATATTCAGTGGGACAGTTGAATCCATGTAAACACAAATTAATAATAAAAATTTTAATAAAAGAATTTATGTGCAATTTCATACACTCTTAGATCATCACATTCTTATCTTACCCAATTACCACATCTTTATTTTTTTTGCCATTTCTCTCCCTGAAGATTTGAAGCTTGAAGCCTTTCATCATAAGACTTCCCACCTCTCTTTTTTATTTCTAAAAGATAAGTTTTGCAAGAGTAATGCAACAATCAACTTTATACTCTTCACCTAGATTCATCAATTGTTAACATCTGACCACATTTGCTTTCTATCTCTCTCTATATACATATGTGTACAAATGTGTGTGCATATATGTGTGTACAATGTATGTATATAAATGCACACATAATTTTTCTGAACCATTTTTAGATTAGTTGTAGACATTGCAACAAATACTTCAACAGTCATCTCTTGAGAATAATGCACTTCTCCTTTGTGAACAATATGATATTTGGGCCATTTAAACTTAATTTAAGGTCATTCAATATTCTGCCCATATTCAAATTTCTGCAATTGTCCCAATAATGTTCTTTTAATTACTTTTTTTTCCCCCACCTAGGATTCAATTGAGGATCCCACATCATACTTTAGTTATCAGGTCTCTTTGGTTTTCTTTCATCTAGGACAGTTTCTCAGATTTTTTAGTGTTTCAGGACTGAAGGTCTTGTTTTAAATATGTTCATTGAGCCTTCAGAGTTCCAAGCATGGTTCTAGGTACAGTCACTCATCAAATCCCTGATTTGTTTCATGGATTATTCTATTTGAAATAAGAATTATTCTATTGTGAAAATAAGATATTAAATATTCTTATGCACTTTGGAAAAATGGAAATAATTTTGAAATACATCTTGGAACTTCAGTGAATCTCTGTCATTCATTCAGTGAACATGTTCATGAGACTGAAGGACACAGAAGAGAGAGTGTCCCTCTCAGCCTTAAGATGTTCAGTTTCTCATCACCCCTTTTCAGGGACAAGGTGATTTGGGTGTTCTGTGCCAGCCTGAGTTTTAGAAAGAAAGCAAAGTCCTACCCTGTCCCTTTGTTGCTAAAGTCTAAGGACTGTGGGAAATCAGGGACACCGCACATGCATGCTGGTCAGAAACACAAATTTAAATGCTAAGTGTGACTAGTAATAAAACATTTTTCTTTCAAAAGTTACTCTTGTGACGTTTCTATCACCATCATATGCAATTTCTCTCTTTCTCTCTCTTTCTTTCTTTCTCTTTCTTTCCCTCCCTCCCTCCCTCCCTCCCTCTCTCCCTTCCTTCCCTCCTTCCTTCCTTCCTTCCTTCCTCCTTCCTTCCTTCCTTCCTTCCTTCCTTCCTTCCTTCCTTCCTTCTTTCTTTTTGTATTTTTCTGAAGTGCAAAGCAGGGAGGCAGAGAGACAGACTTCCTCATGTGTCCAACCAGGATCCACCCAGCATGCCCACCAGAGGGTGATGCTCTGCCCATCTGGGCTATTTCTCCATTGCAACCGGAACCATTTTAGCACCTGAGGTGGAGGCCATGGACCCATCCTCAGTGCCTGGGTCAACTTTGCTCCAATGGGGCCTTGGCTGCAGGAGGGGAAGAGAGAGACAGAGAGGAAGGAGAGGGGGAGGGGTGGAGAAGCAGATGGGTGCTTCTTCTGTGTGCCCTGGCTGGGAATTGACCTGGAACTTCCACACGCCAGGCCAAAGCTCCACCACTTAGCCAACTGACCAGGGCTTACACAATTTCTTTTGATACCAGAACAAATCTGTTCAGAAAGCAACTCAGGACTTCCTTGCAAAGCAAAGAAATTAGCAATTGTTCAATGACTAAAAAGACAGTTGTATGAGAAATTGCCATAATGACATGATGAAACTATCCCTGTGGCTTAATTTCAGTCAAATTGAATTGAACTAGATGTCATGTTTTAAAATGGGTCAATATTTTAGGAGTTTTGAAGAAAAGATATACATATAAATTGTATGGACTGAGTTCTCTTCAGAATGTGAGTCTGCCAGTAGGAGAGTTACCCATTTACTCTCCTCATTTTTCCATCAAACAGAAGTAGTTTTCTATGAAGCCGAGCTTAAATGCTGTTTCTGGAAATCTACTTCCATTGCACAGAGAATTTGATAAAATATCAAGTTACACATTGCCATTAAGCAAATCAATATTGAGTCTATCATCCATTAACAAATTAATAGAAAATCTGAGTGTGTCTTCTTCAAATGTTGAAGGCAATATCAGTCATGAGAAATTTTGAAGATGCATCATTTTATTGGCTAAAATAGAAAACCACCTTTACAATAAGATTTTTCTATTATTATTGTTTTGAGGAAAATATGTTTATTGAGTGCTTTGGATTATACTGTATGAGTGACATCATTTATGTGCATTGTTTCATTTGATTGCCTACAGCTAAACTATGTTATAGGAATCTGTATTATTATTTTCACTCGCAGGTGAAGAACTGAGGCTCAGAAAGGTTCAAGAGCATGTGATAAGTTTGGGAACTGGGACTCCATCCCAGTGCTACCTGTGTTGGGGAACCGTGCAGTTTCCTATTTCGTAGATGTGGGCTATAGCGTGAGAGTCTACATTTTTTTTTGTATTTATTAATTTTTGAGAGAAGAGAGAGTGAGTGAAAGAAAGAGGGAGAGAGAGAGAATGGGCGAGGAGCAGGAAGCATCAACTCCCATATGTGCCTTGAAGGTCCAGGGTTTTGAACCAGCGACCTCAGTGTTCCAGGTTGATGTTTTATCCACTGCGCCACCACAGGTCAGGCGAGAGTCTACATTTTTAATAAATGCCCCAGTGATGCCAATGCTACTGGTCCAGGGACCATACTTTGAGTAGCAAGCAGTGGTGGGATTCAGCCGGTTCGCACAGTTCAACAGAATTGATACCTAATGTTTTGTTGAGTTCAGCGAATCGGTTGCTAAAACGGTGCTTGTAATCAGGGTTCTCTCTAAGATGGGAAGCTGGGTAACCACTCAATGTGGAAATCACTAATTTATATTTCCTACTCATTTTTTTAAATAATTTTATTTTTTTAATGGGGTGACATCAATAAATCAGGATAAATATATTCAAAGATAACAAGTCCAGGTTATCTTGTCGTTCAATTATGTTGCATACCCATCACCCAAAGTCAGATTGTCCTCTGTCACCTTCTATCTAGTTTTCTTTGTGCCCCTCCCCCTCCCCCTTTCCCTCTCCCTTTCCCCCCTCTCCCCCGTAACCACCACACTCTTATCAATGTCGCTTAGTTTCACTTTTATGTCCTACCTACATATGGAATAATGCAGTTCCTGTTTTTTTCTGATTTACTTATTTCGCTTCGTATCATGTTATCAAGATCCCACCATTTTGCTGTAAATGATCCGATGTCATCATTTCTAATGGCTGAGCAGTATTCCATAGTGTATATGTGCCACATCTTCTTTATCCAGTCATCTATTGACGGGCTTTTTGGTTGTTTCCATGTCCTGGCCACTGTGAACAATGCTGCAATAAACATGGGGCTGCATGTGTCTTTACGTATCAATGTTTCTGAGTTTTGGGGGTATATACCCAGTAGAGGAATTGCTGGGTCATAAGGTAGTTCTATTTTCAGTTTTTTGAGGAACCGCCATACTTTCTTCCATAATGGTTTTACTACTTTACATTCCCACCAACAGTGTATGAGGGTTCCTTTTTCTCCACAGCCTCTCCAACATTTGCTATTACCTGTCTTGCTAATAATAGCTAATTGAACAGGTGTGAGATGGTATCTCATTGCAGTTTTGATTTGCATTTCTCTAATAACTAAAGAAGATGAGCATCTTTTCATATATCTGTTGGCCATTTGTATTTCTTCCTGGGAGAAGTGTCTGTTCATGCCCTCTTCCCATTTTTTATTGGATTGTTTGTTTGTTTGTTGTTGAGTTTTATGAGTTCTTTGTATATTTTGGATTTTAGGCCCTTATCTGATCTGTTGTTTGAAAATATCATTTCCCATTTAGTTGGCTTTCTGTTTATTTTGTTATCAGTTTCTCTTGCTGAGCAAAAACTTCTTAGTATGATGTAGTCCCATTCCTTAATTTTTGCCTTCACTTCTCTTGCCTGTGGAGTCAAATTCATAAAATGCTCTTTAAAACCGAGGTCTAAGTAGAGTACCTATGTCTTCTTCTATGTACTTAATTGTTTCAGGTCTTATGTTTAGATCTTTGATCCATTTTGAGTTAATTTTTATACAGGGGGACAAACTGTAGTCCAGTTTCATTCTTTTGCATGTGGCTTTCCAGTTTTCCCAGCACCATTTATTGAAGAGGCTTTCTTTTCTCCATTGTGTGTTGTTGGCCCCTTTATCAAAAATTATTTGACTATATATATGTGGTTTTATTTCTGGACTTTCTATTCTGTTCCAGTGGTCTGAGTGTCTATTTTTCTGCCAATACCATGCTGTTTTGATTGTCGTGGCCCTATAATAGAGTTTGAAGTCAGGTATTGTAATGCCCCCAGCTTCATTCTTTTTCTTTAGGATTGCTTTGGCTATTCGGGTTTTTTTATAGTTCCATATAAATCTGATGATTTTTTGCTATATTTCTTTAAAAAATTTCATTGGAAGTTTGATGGGAATTGCATTAAATTTGTATATTGCTTTGGGTAATATAGCCATCTTGATTATATTTATTCTTCCTAACCAAGAACAAGGTATATTCTTCCATCTCATTATATCTTTTTCAATTTCCCTTAACAATGGTTTATAGTTTTCATTATATAAGTCCTTTACATTCTTTGTTATGTTTATTCCTAAGTATTTTATTATTTTTTTTGCAATCATAAAGGGGATTATTCTTTTGAGTTTGTTCTCAATTGTTTCATTGTTGGCATATAGAAAGGCTATTGACATCTGTATGTTAATTTTGTATCCTGCGACCTTACTGTATTGGCTTATTGTTTCTAGTAGTCTTTTTGTGGATTCTTTGGGGTTTTCGATGTATAGGATCATATCATCTGCAAAAAGTGATACCTTTACTTCTTCTTTTCCGACATGGATGCCTTTTATTTCTTTGTCTTGTCTGATTGCTCTGGCTAGAACCTCTAGTACCACATTAAATAAGAGTGGAGAGAGTGCACAACCCTGTCTTGTTCCTGATTTAAGGGGGAAAGCCTTCAGTTTAGTACCATTTAATATGATGTTAGCTGATGGTTTATCATATATGGCCTTTATCATGTTGAGATATTTTCCTTCTATACCCATTTTGTTGAGAGTCTTAAATATAAAATTGTGTTGTATTTTATCGAAAGCCTTTTCTGCGTCTATTGATAAGATCATGTGGTTTTTGTTCTTTGTTTTGTTGATATGGTGTATTACGTTAACCGTTTTTGCGTATGTTGAACCATCCTTGAGATTCTGGGATGAATCCCACTTGATAATGATGTATTATCTTTTTAATATGTTGTTGTATTCGATTTGCTAGTATTTTGTTTAGTATTTTAGCATCTGTATTCATTAGAGATATTGGTCTGTAGTTTTCTTTTTTTGTGCCATCCTTGCCTGGTTTTGGTATAAGGGTTATGTTGGCCTCATAAAATGTGTTTGAAAGTATTGCTTCTTCTTCAATTTTTTGGAAGACTTTGAGTAGAATAGGAACCAAGTCTTCTTTGAATGTTTGATAAAATTCACTGGTATAGCCGTCAGGGCCTGGACTTTTATTTTTGGGGAGGTTTTTAATGGTTTTTTCTATTTCTTCTCTACTAATAGGTCTGTTTAGGCTTTCTGCTTCTTCTTGACTCAGTCTAGGAAGGTTGTATTGTTCTAGGAATTTATCCATTTATTCTAGGTTGTTGAATTTAGTGGCATAAAGTTTTTCATAGTATTCTACAATAATTCTTTGTATATCTACGGTGTCCGTGGTGATTTCTCCTCTTTCATTTTGGATTTTGTTTATATGAGTTCTTTCTCTTTTTTCCTTGGTAAGTCTTGCCAAGGGTTTGTCAATTTTGTTGATCTTTTCAAAGAACCAGCTCCTTGTTCTATTTATTTTTTTTTATAGTTTTTCTGTTCTCTTTTTCATTTATTTCTGCTCTGATTTTTATTATCTCCTTTCTTCGGCTGGTTTTGGGTTTTCTTTGTTCTTCTTTTTCTAGTTCCTTAAGGTGTGAAGTTAAGTGGTTCACTTGGGCTCTCTCTTGTTTGTTCATATATGCCTGAAGTGATATGAACTTCCCTCTTATCACTGCTTTTGCTGCATCCCATAGATTCTGATATGTCATCTTGTCATTTTCATTAGTCTGTATATATCTTTTGATCTCTGCACTTATTTCTACTTTGAACCATTCATTTTTTAAAAGTATGTTGTTTAGTTTCCACATTTTTGTGGGAATTTTTTCCTCTTTTTTGCAGTTGAATTCTAGTTTCAAGGCTTTATGATCAGAAAATATGCTTGGTACAACTTCGATTTTTCTGAATTTGCTAATTTTGTTTTTGTGGCCCAACATATGGTCAATTCTTGAGAATGATCCATGTACACTGGAGAAAAATGTATATTCAGTCACTTTGGGATGAAATGTCCTGTAGATGTCTATCATATCCAGGTGCTCTAGTGTTTTGTTTAAGGCCACTATGTCTTTGTTGATTCTCTGTTTGGATGACCGATCTAGAGCCGTCAGCGGTGTATTGAGGTCTCCAAGTATGATTGTATTTTTGTCAGTTTTTGTTTTAAGGTCAATAAGTAGCTGTCTTATATATTTTGGTGCTCCTTGGTTTGGTGCATATATATTAAGAATTGTTATGTCTTCTTGATTCAGTGTCCCCTTAGCCATTATGAAATGGCCATTTTTGTCTCTGTGTACTTTTGCTGTCTTGTAGTCAACATTATCAGATATGAGTATTGCTATGCCTGCTTTTTTTTTTTGGATGTTATTTGCTTGGAGTATTGTTTTCCAGCCTTTCACTTTGAATTTGTTTTTATCCTTGTTACTTAGATGAGTCTCCTGTAGGCAGCATACAGTTGGATTTTCTTTTTTAATTCATTCTGCTACTCTGTGCCTTTTTATTGGTGAGTTTAATCCGTTTACATTTAGTGTAATTATTGACACTTGTGAGTTCCCTATTGCCATTTTATATCTTGCTTTCTGTTAGTTTTGTGTCTTGTTTGATCCTTCTCTTTCATTTTTCTATCTTTTGTTTTTATTTGGTTGTATTCCAAACATCTTTCCTCTGTTGCTATCTTTTTTATCTCATGTGCTTCTCTGGTGGTTTTTTCAATGGTGGTTACCTTTAAGTAATGAAAAGGGTTCCTACCCTGTTCATTGTAGCGAACTATTTTGTGAGTACTTTTGCACTCCATCGTCCTTTGCTACTGTTAATCTCCATCTTCTACCCCCCTTTCTTTTTGTTGTTGTCACAGTTTAAATTTGGTTTTATTGTGTTCTTCTTGGATCTTTTACTTGTGGCTCTGTTTTTTTTTTGTTCTTTGTATCTGATTGGAGAATCCCCTTTAGTAATTCCTGGAGTGGGGGTTTTCTGATGATAAATTCCCTCATCTTTCTGTATCTGTGAATGTTTTTATTTCTCCTTCATATTTGAAGGATAGCTTTGATGGGTATAGTATTCATGGCTGAAAGTTCCTCTCTTTCAGGACTTTAAATATTGGGGTCCACTCTCTTCTATCTTATAGAGTTTCTGCTGAGAAATCTGATGATAATCTAATGGGCCTTCCTTTATATGTTGTATTCTTCTTTTCCCTGGCTGCCTTGAGAATTTTTTCTTTGCTGTTGGTTTGTGCCAATTTCATTATGATATACCTTGGAGTAGGTTTGTTGGGGTTAAGAGAACTCGGAGTTCTGTTTGCTTCTTGAACTTGAGGCTTTAGTTCTTTCCAAAGGCTTGGGAAGTTCTCATCTATTATTTGTTTGAGTATGTTCTCCATTCCATTTTCTCTCTCTTCTCCCTCTGTTATACCTATTATTCTTATGTTATACTTTTTGATGGAGTCAGATAATTCTTGTAGGGCTATCTCATTTTTTTTAATTTTTGAGTCTCTTTCTTCTTCTCTCTGTTGTGCCTCAAGTTGCTTGTCTTCTATTTCACTAATCCTCTCTTCTATCTGACCTGTTCTATTAGCTAAGCTTTTAGCTCGTTTTTCAGCTCGTGAATTGAGTTTTTCATCTCTGTTTGATTTGTTTTTATAGTTTCAATTTCCTTGGACATATATTCTTTGTGTTCATTGAGTTGTTTTCTGAGCTCCCTAAATTGCCTTTCTGTGTTTTCTTGTATATCTCGGAAGATTTTTAGGATTTCTATCTTGAATTCTCTGTCATTTAGCTCCAAGGTTTCCAATATATTAAATGTTTTCTCCATAGATTTTTCCTCATCTAGCTGTGTTACCTCTCTTTCTTTTGTATCCATGATATTCAATTTTCTCTTTCTTAATGGCATCTGAGGGTGGTTTTGTTGATAGTATTAATGAGATTTAATAAAGAATAAAAAGTTAAAAAAATAAAAAATCGAAAAGAGTTGGTTTTTTAAACAAAAATTAATAATAAAATAAAGAAAAATAAAATAAAATAAAATTAAAAAAAAGGAAATTATTCCCCCCCTCCTTTTTTCCTCTCCTCTCCTCTCCCCTCTTTCTTGAAAAAATCTTGTGGTGAACTGTGAATTATAACAAACAATGCCTGTAATGGAGGGCCTGAATTGGGGAAATGTAATAAAGGGGCAAAAAAAATAAAAATAAAAAAAGAAAGAAAAAAGAAGGGGGTATGGACCCACAAAAAACATATAAGAAAAAAATTTGGGTCAAGAATAAAATGATTTGCTTTTAGGTGTTGGTTGACTAAGAGTTATGATGAGAGGAATAAGAGGGAAACAGAAAAATGGGGGGACAAATTAAAAAATTACTATTGTATTTAGTGGAACAAGAACTAGATAAAATGGAGAGCCAGGGATGGGAGCACTGCTAGTGAGTTAAAAAGGTGAAGTAAAAAAACCCCAAAATGCCACAAACTTAAGTTTGAGTCCCAGACAAGATAATTTGTTTGTTATTGAGGTTTGAATGAGAGGAGATGTAAAGGAGAAAGGAAGAAACTAATATAGAGGGAGAAAAGAAAGAGAGAGAGAAAAAAAGAGGGAACCACTAAAATAAGAAAAAAGAAAAAAGAGAAGAGAGGGAGAGTTAAGGGTTTTGGAGTGCAACCCTCATAGAGAGAAAGGAAGAAGAAAGAAAAGATAATGGGAGATGTAACACTTATGGGTAGTGTAGTTCAAGGAGAGGAGAGAGTAAGACCGGCAGAGAGTTAATCGGCCAAATTGGAGGAGGAAAAAAAATATCAAGAATGAAGATAAGAGAAACAAACAAACAAATATAATAAAATGGGATAGGTTAAAAAGTCTGCAGATTATTCTTGATTTTGAGAGGTTATCTTCTTGCTTTTTCTTTTCTCTCCCTCTTCCTGGTCGGTGACTCTGTACCCCGGGTTCTGCCCCTTTGGCACGCTCAGGTAGAGGTTTGCAGTTGATAAGTCTCTATGGCAATGTTATGTATTGTGCTTTAGTCTCGTTGGCAGTCGGGGCTCATTAGCATTTATAGGCTCCGACAGTGAGAGAGTCCGTGTTCCTGGAGCCTTTCTCCTAGTCTTTCCTTCCTCAATTAGTAGCCTGATAATTCAGTTATGGGGTTGCTGCTGCCTCTGCCTGGATAGTAAGAGGCTCAAAGAGCTGGCAACTCCCCACTGTATTTCCACTCAGCACAGGGCTCTGGGTAAGGCTCAGTCAGTCAGAGCTGCTAGCATAATCAGGCAGGGTTTCCACCCATTCAAAGACCTCTGGCTCTGCCACTCTGTCCGGTAACATGGGCGGGCGCCCACTCCCGGTGCGCTTGGAGGAAACTCTTGCTCACTATCTGCCTGCGCAGACCAGGATATCCGGCCGGCAGTCTCACGCTCTGAGTGAAACCCCCAACCACATGGAGAAGTTCCTGCGTTGGAATTGGCTCTTGCTCTGTCCCCGTGCGTGGCTTTTGCAAGGTGCTGGGGCAGCCCGAGATTCCACTTTGGCCCACACAAAGGCCCCTGACTCTGCCCCTCTGTGCGATAACACAGGCACGCACTGACGTGGCACTCGGAGGAATCTCTCACTGTCTGCACGCGCAGACCAGGATATCAGGCCGGCCGTGTTTCCCTCTGAGTGAAACCCCCACCAGCACGGAAAAGTTTCACCGTTGGAATTAGTTCTCGCTCCCTCCCGTGCACGGCTTTCCCAGGGTGCTGGAGCTACCCAGAGATTCTGCTTTCGGCCCACACAAAGGCCTCTGACTCTGCCTCTCTGTGGGGTAACACGGGCACCCACTGTCGGGGCTTTGGAAGAAATCTCTTGCCCACTATCTGCGCGTGCCGACCAGGAGATTGGGTAAAATGGCTTCCCCGCTTGTCTTTCTTTGTCTGGGTTTGTCGCGAGTGTTAGCTTGTATTGCCCGGGTTGCCACAGGGACAGTTTTTCCTCAGCTTGGATCTCCGTGCCGCAGCCTGGATGTATTCACCCCCTTTGCCTGCCGCAGTTTCTATATTCACAGTTCCCAGAGAAAGCCGCCCTGTTTAGGTTAGTGAGGAAGGCGGAGCATTTCTTACTCCCTATTTCCTTCGGGGTTTGGTTATATATTTAGCCAATTTTTCAGTCGACCATACCTTCGGGTGTATTGCGAAACATCTGGAGGCTCCAAGGATAGGTTTTTCTGTTTCTGGTTGAAGATCTTGTTGAGTTTTGGGGGAGATTTATCGGTATCGCTTCCTACCCCACCATTACTCTGACGTCATCTTAGTAGTATTTTTTGAGTTTGCTCACTTTTATTGTTAAAAATGGAGCTGGGCAGCCTCGTGTGTGCTTGCCTTCAGAGCAGGGCAGTTGATTCTTCTTACTCATTTTTAAGATTCGTCTGTGCAACAATGTATTCTAAGTGGCCATAGTAATGTTCGTTCCTTCTGTAGGTGAAAAAAAAACTGCAAGTGAGATGTCAATCAAGAAGGAGTATGGAAATATCTTAAATAACATTTTTATTTATTTTTTGTCAGTTGTTATTTAATATTTTTATTAATATTTTAATACTCTTTCTTATAACATAATCTAGTTTTGTATACCTCTTTATTTTTCTTATTAAGTATTTATTGCATGAAATAATAAATTACCTTCTGGTATATAACTTTTTTTATACTTAAAACAGTCATAACGATATAGAACCCATTGTTAAATTATTTGAATCTCATCACTGGTAGCAAGGGTCTGATGGGTCCCATGCTTGAGTATTTTATTTGTACAGGAAAAAGTAGTGAGCTCCCAGCAATACATCTGAGGACCCTAAATGCAGAAACACAAGATATAAACTAGAATCCAATTCTATTAACTGTCTTTCAAAAAATAAAAGTTATTTTATTTTATTTTTTTTATTTTTTTATTTTTTTGCATTTTTCTGAAGCTGGAAACAGGGAGAGACAGTCAGACAGACTCCCGCATGCGCCCGACCGGGATCCACCCGGCACGCCCACCAGGGGGCGACGCTCTGCCCACCAGGGGGCGATGCTCTGCCCATCCTGGGCGTCGCTATGTTGCGACCCTCCTGGGTGTCGCCATGTTGCGACCAGAGCCACTCTAGCGCCTGGGGCAGAGGCCACAGAGCCATCCCCAGCGCCCGGGCCATCTTTGCTCCAATGGAGCCTTGGCTGCGGGAGGGGAAGAGAGAGACAGAGAGGAAGGCGCGGCGGAGGGGTGGAGAAGCAAATGGGCGCTTCTCCTATGTGCCCTGGCCGGAAATCGAACCCGGGTCCTCCGCACGCTAGGCCGACGCTCTTCCGTGAGCCAACCGGCCAGGGCAAGTTATTTTATTTTTATAACTGGTAAAATATGGTTAGGTTATAATTTAGGTGAAAATATAAAATAGTTGTATAACTCAGGAACTGCAACATGAAATCTATGAGCTCTTCTATCCTCATGAAATCCAAATTGAGAAGTGGTACACTCTGTCTTATATGGCAGTTTGTATATCTGTTGCACTGAATAATCCATATCTGTAAAGTAGCTATCCTTCCATTTTCCCTGGCTGTTGCTACATTAGTAAAAAAAAAAAAAGGCTATTATTTAGAAAACCTTTTATACACAAGTTCTTTCCAAGCAGTTATATTGGATTACTTGAAAAGCAAATTTACATAATCTTCATTTTACATGCTTCCTTTCATCAGTATACATATAATTAGATACCCTACAGATAGGACTAGAAGGCAAGCTTTTCCATTTCTGATAGTCTATTTAGAATGTGCTATTCATAGAAAATTCTTAAACAAAAAGTTCTTATGTCTTTTCTGATTTGTTAGGTTAGAGACCATGGAGCACTCTAATTGCAGGATAAAGCTTTGTCACTGATAGGCAGGTTGCTACACTAACTTATTTGATGGTATTTTAGTGTAAGTGACTGTTTCATTCAGTGATAATGTTTATTGGAGGAAAAGAGCTGGGAAAAGAGAGAACCGAAGAGACCCTGAGCTGCTGTAGAAGCATGTGTATCTCAAACTGTTTTACCCATGATCTCTTGGGGAAGGTTAGTATTTTGGTTTCAGAGATTGGTTTTGGAATCAGACAAGCCTAGATTTGAATCTGGACTTGGGCAATGATAATTGTATGGACTTGGGCAAGTCACTCTGGCCTCACTGACCTCTTCAGAGAAAAGAGATAATAGGTCCCTAGCAGGCAGTCAGTCCTCCCCAACCCCCAACCCTCAGCTGCCAGTGGGCTTTCTTCCCTCCATCCAACACCTGTGCCTCTGAGTCTACATTCCCTTACCCAGACACCTAGCCTTGAGCCAGTGATTGACAGGTATGGGATCTAAATACCGTGGCTCTCTTGCCCAGTTAAGACAACTCTGCACTGTGCTGCACCCACACTTCAGTGTGCATCAGAATCCTGGGAAGGTTTGTTAAAAATGCAATACACTAGGCCCCACCCCAGAGTTGCTCATTCAGCAGGTGGGGCCTGAGAATTTGTACTTCTAACACGTTGCTAGGTGATGCTGCTGCTGCTGGTCTGGGGACCACCCTTTAAGAACCACGGACTGTCGCCCTGGCCGGTTGGCTCAGCGGTAGAGCGTCGGCCTAGCGTGCGGAGGACCCGGGTTCAATTCCCGGCACACAGGAGAAGCGCCCATTTGCTTCTCCACCCCTCCGCCGCGCCTTCCTCTCTGTCTCTCTCTTCCCCTCCCGCAGCCAAGGCTCCATTGGAGCAAAAGATGGCCCGGGCGCTGGGGATGGCTCTGTGGCCTCTGCCCCAGGCGCTAGAGTGGCTCTGGTCGCAACATGGCGACACCCAGGAGGGTTGCAACATGGCGACGCCCAGGATGGGCAGAGCATCGCCCCCTGGTGGGCAGAGCATCGCCCCCTGGTGGGCGTGCCGGGTGGATCCCGGTCGGGCGCATGCGGGAGTCTGTCTGACTGTCTCTCCCTGTTTCCAGCTTCAGAAAAAAATGAAAAAAAAAAAAAAAAAAAAAAAAAAAAGAACCACGGACTGTCTCCACACTCCCTGGAACTGAGCCACTTCCCTATGTAATAAGTCTGCTTATATGGCACGCTTGTTTGGCTCCCTCCTCTCCCCCTCCCTCCTGCCCACTCCCCTCCTCCTCACTGCCCTGTCCCACTGTCTCACTGCACTCCTCATCTTCACCTGTCGTGGGAATGCTTGTGAACACTTCCACGCAAATTCTTAGTTTGGGAACCCAAATTAAGATAAGGGCTCACTTCACAGAGGTGTTTTGAGGGGCAAATAAATTAGCTCTCGTTATTAACATTTATTCTCCTCATCTTTGAAAATCACCATCACGCACACCTTCCCAGCACTCAAGATGATTTCATTATCTTTCACATAGGTTCTATTATAAAACAATATGTAATTTGTACTGTTCCAAATAAAAATAGTACATATATATTTCAAACTACCTCTACAACGACAATATCTATATATCAGTATAAATAAATGTTATATATAATTTATATATATCAAACTACCTCTTTCTGTAGGTGTGTTCTCTCTTCCTCGGCAGCTGTCCCAACCCTCATCGCAGCCCTTCCTGGCAATCACTAAAGCAGATGGCCTGGGTCATAAGAGGAAGATCAGCCCCCTTTGTCGGTGTGCTGTGGGGGTGTGCCTGACCCAGGAATAGTGTCGAGCTTGAAGGGAGTTTACCTGGAGACAGGGAGATAAGGGGTAGTGGTTGTTTTTCCTCCAGTGTGGGAAACGGGAAGGTAGGGGACATGACGAGGTTTGGCCTGTCTGGACCTTTGTGTTTGGAGAGTATGTTACACCACAACTGGGCCCATCTTTGAACACTTGGAACTTACTTATTTGTTGATAACTGCATATGAAGACTATTCTGTAACGGGGAAAACATGGGCTCTGGAGTAAGATTGCCTGGATCACAATCCTGACTTTACCACCTACTTCTTTTGGGATCTTGGGCAAATTTAAAATCATTCTGTCTTTATTTCCTCTCCTATCAAATGGAAATGATGCAAATCCTGTCATCTGTAAAGTGGTAACCTAAGAGGGTTTCTGTTTTTCACTTCACTCATCCATGTAAAGAGGTGAGTACATTATCTAAAAAGTAAGAAGTAATGTTAGCACTGTTGTTTTTATTATCTTTATTGTCAACATTCATTGTGTTACTATTATTAGAACTAATTGGGTGCCAAACATTACAAAGCTGGACCATAAATCCCAGCACTGAAATAAATGTCTAAAACCTGAGGTGCTGACATATAATTTGGGTAGTCAGGCAAGGAGGGGCTGGAGAAACTGCTGGCTGTGGCTCCCTGCGGAGCATCCTGCCCTGGGCTCCAGACTGTAGCTTCATGTGAGCAAAGTCACAGGAAACTGTCCCACAGCACGGTTGATGTTGGCATCAACCTGCCAGAGCTGCCCTTGCTCAGCTCTGCGTGGATGCACTCCCTGCTAAGAGCTATTTACCAACTCACCTGGCTTTATTGGATGATAAATGAAGCACCAATTTAGATTTTTATACTTGTTGTTTGCAGTTTGTAAACCAATCTACTGTAGCAGGCACGACTCTCTACCTACAATCCCACAGGTGAGAAAGAAAATATTGCATTTTCTCTTTAAAAATTTTTTAAAAATATTTTATTATATTATTTTTTAAGATTTTATTTATTGATTTTAGAGAGAGGAGAGAGAGAGAAAGGAGATGGGAAGAGGGAAGCATCTGCTCCTAGTAGTTTCTCATATGTGCGTTGACACAGGTAAGCCTGAGCTTTTGAACCTGCAACCTCAGCATCAGTGTTGATGCTTCATCCACTGCACCACCACCTTAATTTTGTTTAAGGTTTTTTTATCCTGCCAGAATGAGTCCAATTTTAACCTTGGTCATGATTAGAAAACTTTCCTTTTCCATGTTCTCTTTCCCCACCCTCTACCAAAGGTGCTGTGCAAAAGCCTCCCGAGTCTCTCATTGTGCCCCAGAAAGCATGGAGTGCCATCCTGTCTTACCAAATGACCTTCTTGGATTTGGGGCACTTGAATCTGGGCAGTGGTTAAACCAGGTGGCTGGCTTCCATCCTGCTTAAGCATTCCAGAGTAGTCCCCTCTGAGGTCGTAGCGCCCCCAGAGTGCGGCCATGGTTAGCTGTAGGTCCTGGCTATACAGATGATCCCCAATATTTGTCCTCTTCTTTATATAATGCCTCCCTTTCCCCTTCTATGACCTTTAAAAGTACTCCTCCCTCCCCACCTGCTTCAGAAAACCCATAATAATTATTTCAGTGATGTTGGGTTTCAACACAAGAAGGAATTGCTGCTGACTTCATGCTTCCCCTGGAAAAAAAGAAAAAGGTGGCCAAAGTTTAACTCTCTATTTGAAATGAGAGCCATAAAATTATAGTAAGAACCTACAGAAATGAATACCATCCCAAATTATCTTTCATTTTTCATGGGATTCATTTTTCATTCATTTGCTTGATTTATTGAGCTCCCACTCTATGCCAGGCAATGTGTTGGGCACTGGGGGTACAGTAGTGAACCAGACATAGATCCTGCTGTCATAGACTATTTAGAAACACAAGGCAGGATACCCTGGACTGTGTCCAAATCCCACAGGTGCTGGATACCAGAGCCAGCTGCCATTGCCAACTTGGCCATAGTCTGTCTTAATGTTAAAGAAACTCATGGTTGCTTTTAATTTTTTGGGTGCCACTTGTAGAAGCAAAGCTTGTGAAGACAAATGTTCCGAAAGTCACATCAGGTTATTATCAGGGCTTTATTGAGCTGGAAGTTCCTGGCTGAAATATGCCACTTTTGAAAGGTGGCACTAACTGAATTTCACGACCTCTAGGCAGTAGTCCAGATTTTCTTAGAGTTTTCTTGAAGGAGCTAAAAGATTTAGGCCAATTATTAACCAACATTTTCTTTCTCACTCTGAGGCTCCTAAATTACTTATTGTTTGTGCTTAATTATGTTTGAATGATTTTTTTTTGCGCCCTTACTAGTTCATTCTGGAGAGTTTGTTTTTCCAATGAAAGCATAGAGCACATTGTTTCCTTGATTCACCCTTACATGCATTCTTCAGGAGTGGATTATTTGCATTTATATGCAAGTTAGACTTCGGGTGATTGCAATTTTTAAAGTGAAATTTATTAGGGTAACATTGGTTAATAACATGTTTCTGGTGTACAATTTAAAAAATTTTATGAAATTTATTGGGGTGGTTAATAAAATTATTTCAGTTGCACAATTCTACAGTACATCATCTGTATACTGTCATGTGTGTTCACCACCCAAGTCAAATGTCCCTCCATCATCATCTAACCCCCTTTTACACTCCTCCACCTCCCCCAATCCTTTTCCCTCCTGCAATGCCCACACTGTTTTCTGTATCTAGGAGGGTTTTTTGTTTTTTTACTTAATTCTTTCAGCGATTTCACACAGCTCCCCAGTCCCTCTGACAGCTGTCAGTTGGTTCTCTGTATCTGTGGCTCTGTTTCTGTTTTGTTTACTAGTTTATTTTTTTCATTAGATTCCACATATAAGTGAAATCATATGGCACTTGTCTTTCTGTGACTGGCTTATTTCACTGAGCATAATGCTCTCCAAGTCCATCCCTGCTGTCGCAAAGGGTAGGGTTTCCTTCTTTCTTACGGTTGAGTAGTATTCCATTATGTAAATGTGCCACAGGTTTTTTTTTTTGTATTTTTTTAATATTTTTCCTAAATGAGAAGAGGAGGATGGCAGACAGAAAGACTCCCACATGCACCCAACGGGGATCCACCCGGCACGCCCACTAGGGGGCAATGCTCAGTTCATCTGGTATGTTGCTCCGCTACAATCAGAGCCAGTCTAGCGCCTGAGGCCGAGGCCATGGAGCCATCCTCAGTACCTGGGCCAACTTCGTTCCAATGGAGCCTTGGGTACAGGAGGGGAAGAGAGAGACAGAGAGGAAGGAGGGGGGGAAGGGTGGAGAAGCAGATGGGCACTTCTCCTGTGTGCCCTGACCAGAAATCGAACCCGGAACTTCCACACACCAGGCCAACGCTCTACCACTGAGCCAACCAGCCAGGGCCGCCACAGCTCTTTTATCTACTCATTCACTGATGGGCACGTGGGCTGCTTCTGAATCTTGGCTATTATAAAATGCAATGAACATAGGGGTGCATATATTCTTTTGAATTAGTGTTTCAGGTTTATTCACATAAATTCCTAGAAGTGGAATCACTGGGTCATAGGGCAGTGCCATTTTAAATTTTTTGAGGAAACTCCATACTGTTTTCCACAGTGGCTGCACCAGTCTGCATTCCCACCAGCAGTGCAGGAGGGTTCCCCTTTCTCCACATCCTTGACATTTGTTGTTTGTTGATTTATTAATGGTAGCCATTCTGACAGGTGTAAAATGATATCTCATTGTGGTTTTAATTTGAATTTTTCTGATGATTGGTGACATTGAACATCTTTTCATATGTCTATTGACCATCTGTATGTCTTCTTTGGAGAAGTGTCTATTCAGGTCCTTTGTCCGTTTCTTAATTGCATTGTTAGGGTTTTTTTGGTGTTGAGTTTTACAAATTCCTTGTAAATTTTATTTTATTTATTTATTTTTAAGTGACAAGAGGGGAGATAGTGAGACAGACTTCTGCAAGTGTCCCGACAGGGATCCACTCGGCAACCCCGTCTGTGACTGATGCTTGCAAGATAGCTATCTTTAGCACCTGAGGCTGATGCACTGGGACCAATCAAGCTATCCTCAGTGCCTGGGGCCATAGTTGAACCAATTGAGCCACTAGATGTGTGAGGGGAAGTGGGAGAAAAGGGGGATGGAGAGGGGGAAAGAAGCAGATGGTTGCTTCTCCTGTGTGCTCTGACTGGGAGTTGAACCTTGATGTCCATAGCCGGCCAATGCTCTATTCACAGAGACAACCAACCAGGGCCTCCTTGTAAATTCTAGATGTTAAGTCCTTATCGAATATATTGGTGAATATGTTCTCCCATTCAATAGGTTGTCTTTTCATTTTGTTGATGGTTTCCTTTGCTGTGCGAACACTTTTTAGTTTGATGTAGTCCCAATTGTTTTTTTCTTGTGTTTTTTTTGCCTGAGGTGATATATCAGAAAAAATATTTCTGAGAGAAATGTCAGATTTTACTGCCTATATTTTCTTCTAGAATTTTTACTTTTTCAAGTTTAACATTTAAGTCTTTAATCCATTTTGAGTTTATTCTTGTGTATAATGTAAGCCTGGTGTACAATTTTATTATACATAATCTGTGTATTGTGAGTACACCACCAAAGTCTAGTCTCCTTCTGTCACCATATACTTGACGTTCTTTACTATCTTCATCCCCACCACCCTTTTCCCCTCTGGTAACGACCATTCTGTGTCTATGAGTTTGTGGGTTTTGTTTGTTTGTTTTAAATCCTATGTATGAGTGAAATAATATATTTCTTGTCCTTTTCTGTCTGACTTATTTCACTTAGCACAATACTCTCAAGATCCATCCATATTGCTGCAAACATTTCATCTTTTTTATGGCTGAGTAACATCCCATGTCTTGGCTATTGTGAATAATGCTGCAATGAGTGTGAGGGTACATATATATTTACAAATAAATATTTTTAAATTTTAAATACCCAGAAGAGTCATATGGTAGTTCTAGTCTTAATTTTTTGAGGAACCTCCATACTGTTTTCAATAGAGGCTGCACCAATTTATTTCCCCACCAGAAGTGTACAAGGGTTCAGTTTTCTCCACATACTTTTTAACACTTGTTACTTCTTGTCTTATTGATAATACAGCCATTTTAAAAGCTATAAGATGGTATTTCATTGTGGTTTTGATTTGAATTCCCTTATAGCTAGTGAAGTTGAGTATCTTTTCTTATATCTGTTGGCCATCTGTCTATCTTCTTGGGAAAAGTATCTAATAAAATCCTCTGCCCATTTTTTTAATTGATTTTTTAAAATTTTATGAGTTTTTATATATTTTTAATATTAGCACCTTATTGAAAGTATTGCTTGCAAATATTTTCTCCCATTCAGTTGGTTGCCTTTGTTTTTGGTGATGGTTTCTTTTGCCATACAGGGGCTTTTTGTGATTACATTTTTTATGCCTTTCCATGTCTGGTGTCCCATATCATACATGTTACATTTAGCCTACCTGATCAATATTGACTGGCTGGGCAGTTTAAACCTAAATTGCCTTTCTGTACCTAAATGATTATTGTATTTTCAGAAACTGTTCAAGGAAATAAGTAAGAAAGTGACTTAACATAATTGGCATGCAGTAGATGGCTTGGTTGGGTTTCTATAGTATGAAAACAGAGGAGAGAGAGAGGTAAGGAGCAGACCAGCAACAATCCTCAGCACATCATTTCCTATTTATTTATGACTCAAGTAGCACAATTTATTTGTAGCACACAATTAATATGTGTTTGGGAATTAATGAAGGAAAGCAGAGATACAGTCTACCACAATATATATAAATGTGGGCTTTGGGATTCTATGGACAGGACTATGAGTCACTATTCTGCTTCTTCTTTTTTGGGGGTGATCTTAGGCTGAACCCTTTACTTCTCTGATCCTCACTTTCTTCATCTACTTCAGAGGGTTATTAGGAGGATGAAATAAATTAAAGCATGGAAAATGTCTAGTTCTCTATCATTATCCATTAAGATATCTTTCCACCATTTCCCAGACATTTCACAAGGTTCCCATGATGTTTTGGACCGCATAAGGAGATATTTAAACCAGCTGTTTAAGAGAAAACTACCTAATCTAATATGCATAATACTAATCTTTCTGCCTTTTCCTCTCTTGCCTTGACATGTGTAGTGGCTAAAAGATATATTAATATTTTTCCTCCCACCTTTTATGTTCTTCTAGCTGAGCTAACATCCAAATTAATGAGACATTAACAAGAGAAAATAAATTTACATACAGGCACATGGGAAATTCACATGTACTTGAAAATTCCAAAGACAGTGAAGCAATATTGGATATGTCTGACATTTTAGACACAGGATGAAAAGAGGATATAGGAATTAGATTTCAGAAGTGAGAATGAGCAATTTATAGGTAGTTGAGCAAAAGCAGAACATACATGGCAGGCAAACCCTTACTAGGAGACTCAGAAACAATGGTTGGTACACGAGGGCTCTTGCTGAAAGTCCAGTGCCTAGAGCCCTTCTATTTACCAGTCTTAATTCAAATCAGGCTATGGCGAACATCCTAGGATCTCGTTTCTGAAGCAGGTTTTTCTACCTGAATCTCTTGAACAGGAAAGGCAGAGGGTCAAAGGTTCTTCTAAGTTTTTTGTTTCTTAATAACTAGCTTAAAGTCAATACTCAAAAGGCAGTTTCAGGATGGCAAAACTGGTCCCTTTCACATGTTAAGGCAAAGCAGATGAGCTTGCCTTTTAGCTCTCTTTCCTATGTTTTTATTTATGCTGCTGAATATTATGAGACTTCTTCAAGAATGCTCCACCGTATCTGTGATGGTTAATTTTATGCATCAATTTGGGTAAGTCACAGTATTCAAGATATGTGGTTAAATGCTAATCTAAAGGTTACATGAAGGCATTTTTTAAAGACGAAATTAAAATTTGGATCAATAGACAGACATTAGATACAGAAGATTATCCTCCAAAATGTGGGCAGGCCATACTCAATTAGCTGAAGGTCTTAAGAGAGAAAAAAACTGGCCTCCCCCAAGCAAAACTTGTCTCTAACCTTCCTTTAGATTGGGGTTAGGGAGGTAGTTTTAAATAATTATGTATTTTCTCCCACTTCGTAAATTCTTCTAGCTTGGCTAATAATCAAATTAACAGAGACAGATTAACAGGAAAAAAATAAATTTTAATATGTCGACATGGGGAATTCATATAAGCATGAAAAATCCAAAGACAGTGAGGTAAAATTGGGTCTGTATGATATATATATAGTATTTTGGACAAAGGAGAAGGTCAGGCTGTTGGGATTTCAAAGGAAGAGGAAATTTACAGATAGTTGAGGATGGACATAACGTATAAGGCAGGTAAATTATTGCTAGGCAACACAAGCAATGAGAGCCAGGATCACCTGGTAAAGAGGCCCCTCCTAGATGCCCTCCCATCCACCACACTGAATTCAAGTTAGACTGCTAGGGCAAACATCCTCAGATTTCCTTCCTGAAGTAGGTCTTTGCCTCTGAATCTCTTAAGCAGGAAAAGGGAGAAGGTCAAAGCTTCTTTCTGAGTCTATTTCTTGATAACCAGTTTAAAAATCAATATCCCCAAAGTCAGAACTTTTGGACCCCTTCCTACTCAAGCTGCAGTGTAACTCTTCCTTGAGTTCTGCCTGCTTAGCCTTAGATTTTGGACTCACCAGTCCCCCAAATTATGGGAACCAATTTCTTAGAATAAATCTCTATATACTTCCTGTTGGTTCTGTTTCTCTGGAGAACCCTGACTAATGCATCACTACCTCTATCCTTAATTTTTTTAAAAGTCTGAACCCAACTTGGTTAGGCAGGTTTTTTATGTATCAATTAGACAAGGGAGAAGATGAAGCATGAGTGTGTCTGTATTCAGCCCCTCATCTCAAACAGGGTCTTTTATCTGCACTCATGCCATTGAATTTTTGCTTTGGTTTCAGAGCTGTGTGTGATGCTCGATCATCCAAGATGACATATTCACAAAGAAAGATGAAGTTTAATACACTTCCCTTAAAAAGACATTCAAGTAAGAATTTCAAGAACAAAGGTTGAAGCAAAAATTAGATTAACTAGAATGTATCATTCCTGAAGCTCTCTGGTTAATCTATTCCTTAATATACATGGTTGGGCAAAAGTAGGTTTATAATTGTTGATGTGGAAAATAACAAAATAATTAATAAATAATAATATAATATAAGAATGAACTGTTTCATGTACTTATAACCATAAACCTACTTTTGCCTCACTTTGTATTTTGAAAAATATTCACAAGAAACTTTGGGTATGTTTAAAAAAAATTCTAATTTGGAAAGCACAAAAGTTAAGCTACAATACAAATGCAAGTTTTTCAATATGATCATATTGATTCAATTTTCTAAAATTCTGGCCAATTTCTTCTATTTCAGATTTTATTTTAATAGTACTAACCTATCACTTGTTTTTAAGACTAATTTTCCAACTGGTATTCTCCACAAATAATTTAAACTACCATTGAAACATCTTCCATTTCAAGGTGCATAATCACTTGATATTTTCTTCAGAGGCAACATTTGTGCGTGGGTAAGCTTCTTGAACTTATATACATCTTCAACAACCCAACACCCAGTTACGTGGCTTTACACTTTGACTAACATATTTCTTAGCTCCTTAAAAAAATCATGTATTTTTGATGTCTAAAATATTAGGATAAGATTCTTTTTACATTAAATTAATTAGCTTAATATGATATAATATTTTCTAAGGAAGGAAAAGAAACCTTGCTCATCTTTTAATTTCTTGACGAGCTGTGCATGGAGTTTCAACAAAATACTGTGACACTTGGAGAAAAAGCCACTTCCTTAAAGACTGCATTTATTTTCAGAAAGGTTACCAGAGCATTGCTGAATTTAGTGGGCCATCATGACTACCCTTACTTATTATTGACTTTCATTAGTATTTTCAGCATGGGCTCTTCTTGGAATGTTCTTCAGATTTTAGGTGCAAATGGGGTGAAGCTAATATCTGCTTGATGGATGACTCTAGGTAGAGAAGAATGAACTGCTGGCTGGTGTGTGATCTAATCATGGAGGAACAAGTGGCAAAAAAGCAAGTGGAGGAACCGGGAAGACTGTCCCAGGCAGAACAGAAACAACTCAGTGAGGTACTTCTGAGCTGCATATAGGATCTCCCAGGCAATAGCATGAAGATCAAGAAGCAACAGAATATATCACACTTCTGACAGATCAAAGACAACATGGCTTAAGTTCCCAGCCCTCAGGATTATTTATTTTAGGATAACATACTTTTTTATGAAAGCCTTGGTGTTACTACTAAATAAACTACAGTTCCCATGCCTCCCTGTTCCAGAAAGCCTCTCCAATCCCCTTTGGCAGCAAAAGCACTGATTTTCCCAAGCACTTGGCTCCATGAAGGAGTAAGGTATACTGTTTTCTACTCAAAATGTAAAAGAAGTATGTGTCTATCCATTTAACTTTTTATCCAGTTTCAGAGGTTTTCCTGCTTTGCTTTCTCCTGCCTCCTTAATCTATCACCAGTGGATTTCATGTAACCCCTTCCACCTTCCCCTTTGATTCTGATGTATAAAATAAGTGGTAAAACTGCCCTTTTCTGGAGCATTTTTTTTTCTCAATCCACTGAGATTTTGCTTCCCAGCAATTGTCTGTTTGGCTCAAATAAACTCAAAAATTATCTAAAGGCTTGAATGTTTTTTACATTGACAATCTTGATAGTGAGATTTTTTGGCACTTATTTAAAATTTTGTTGCTGAGAGGAGTGCCTCCTTACTAAACCGGGTCTTACTGTGTCTCTGCTGGTTAACAGCCTTTGGGAAGAAAGCTTTATGGGGTGAATGGTCGTATTTATTCACCAGCTACTGTCTGCCTTGGTTGAGTTTTTTCCCAGGGACATTAAATTCCCAGCATTTCTGAATGCCTTGCTCAAGGGCTAGGTAAGCTCCCTGGGTATGGGAGAAACCTGCTGGTCAGAGAAGTAGAGAGGCTGGGCACAGGGGTGGGACCTGTCAATGTGTATGGTGATCCAAGAGAAATGAGGGTGAATAGTCTGAGGAGACACAGAGTAGCCAATGGCCAATATCTAGATCATTGTCTCATTTAATCTTTCTGATAAGGTAGGTACTAGTGAGAGTTGGGGCCAGGCTAGGTAAGGTGAGTGAGTACCAAAGAAACATTCAGTAATCAAGATTAATCATATTTTAATACAATTCTTTTAAAACCCGAAACTACTACAAAATGTTATGCTAAACGAATACTTTTAAGAAAAGATATACTCAACCACACACTTGCCTGACACTGCCTCATTCATTCCCTCACCTGGAGACTCTGGTTCCAATTGAATTTTATTTACAAAATACATGGTGGTCAGTTGCCAATTTGATTTCCTAGACTGGTGCATTAAAGTGTCATTTCTTTTGACTACTGGGTTTTGGACACACTCTTAATGTTTCTCTTGAAGCTAATGCCTCCCTTGCTACACGCTACTCCTAACCATGGTACAAATAGTATCTTTATCTTCCAGATGAAGAAGCTGAGACTCAGACACATGAAGTCAATGGCTCTAATCACATAGGTGACCCCAGATGCTGCCAGAGTAAGCATAACCACCAATGCAACCTCTCTCCCAGTCATTGCCTTTTGGTGGGTATGTCAAGAAAGTGAAGAATTGGCATATGGTTCCCCACTTTGGGCCACCCTCCTAAACTCTCTCCTACTTCTGGCAAATTTGTGGATAGTAGGTGCATAGCTTGGTGAAAAAAGTGTGGTGGAGTTCAAGATAATACAGAAGTTCTAACTGACTGATTATCTTACTACATGTAGATGCATCTAACTGAAAACTTGCCAGTTATACCATAGTTTATTGACATGTCACCGCTGCGTGTGTTAATTTCACTACTGCAGAGTAAAACCTGGGAGTATGTTTGTGCGATAAAAAGAAAAGTTGGACATTTTATAATTTTTCAATATCTAATAATTGCATATGAATGTACCTGATTTGACTAAATGGGATTGCCAAAAAAGAGTAATAAATATTGCACGGTTGAATTCTGTCATTTTTTTAAAAAAAAAAATTTATTTATTCATTTTAGAGAGGAGAGAGACAGAGAGGGAGAGAGAGAAGAGAGAGAGACAGAGAGAGAAGGTGGGGAGGAGCTGGAAGCATCAACTCCCATATGTGCCTTGACCAGGCAAGCCCAAGGTTTCGAACCGGCGACTTCATTATTTCCAGGTCAACGCTTTATCCACTGCGCCACCACAGATCAGGCAAGTTCTGTCACTTTTTAAAGGAGGGACTGGACATGAAATCATTTCTTTTAATACAGAGACAAAGACAAGTGACTTTGGAGTTTAATGAAAGCCACCAGTTTGTACAGCTTGCTTTTGTAGCCTCACCTCCTTTCCACATTGACTTACAGAAGGTTCTTGATATGGGTTTGTGTATTGATTGACAGTCTAATTGATATCTTGTTGGGCACAGAGCTTATACAAATCAGGTAAATTGTACAGGTTGGTTCAAAGTACTTTATACGACACCCAGCTCTTTTGTTTTGAGGTCCTCACAAATAACAAGTGTGGGCCAAGTTTTTTCCCACTGAAATGTCACAGATGTTTCTATGAAATTCTGAAAGATTTGGAGAGAACTCTTCTGGTATTTCTGGTCTGGCTCTTTTCATGGCAATACTTACTGTTGCTGGTCACCAACTCTCTTCTTCTTTAGTGACCATGCCATGCCTTTGTTTTCCTGTTGATGGGTGTGAAAACATTTTCCTCTTAATATTCAGACAGTGATATTTTTATGTTGCCAATTTGGGTAGGGGTTTATTTTACCCTTTACTTGAAATGATTTTACAAACCCCTAAAAGAACTGCTTTCTTTATGTCTGTACTGTAGATGCCAAAGTGGACAGATGTCCACTGGGTGGGTTACTGGTTGTGTTTAAGTCCCAACTTCTTAGATGTGGGACAGCTTACAGTCATTATTCATTGGGATTTTAAAATTAATTTGAAATGTTGGCCATTAAAGGTACAGAGAATAAGTGAATCCTAATGCATTTTAGTAGCATAAAATTAGAATATTATAGCTTGACTGACAGTATCCTAATGTTATTAGCAATTCTTATCTAGTTAAAAAAAGGAGGGCACATGTTTCTTCAAAGTCACAATCTTCATTTTTGTACTTTGTAAATTATTAACCATCCTATTAGAAAAATAATGAGGAGCTTCAGATTAAATGGCAAAGCATAGTTAGTAAAAAAAGTGTCTTTTGATAATTTTGACCTTAGGAATGTAATGAGTATAGATTAGAAGTAGTCTGGTTGGTTCCTCATCTTAGTTCTTTGTATTGCAACATAGGTTAGGCCTGGCACTCAGCTGAACACCTGAACAGTAAGCCAGTAAGCCTATCCCATAGCCTAGAATTAGGATGATATAAATGAATGGAAATGTCAGGATCAATTTACTTACCTGCTGAATGACTGACTACTATGGGAAGAGAAGTACATTGTGCTGTAATCTTTAGAAGAGAGGAGCTACAAGCGCTGGTCATTGTCAGTGGGGAAACAAACAGAAGTATATAGTAGATGGGCCATTCTATAGAGCTGCAGCATCTATATGGGTAAAATGAAGAGCTAAGTTGTATGTTGGAGATGATTTGAGAATAATGGTATTTTTAAAAGGTGCTAATTGTGATTATGATTAATTAATGGAGTTTAAATGGAAAGAGCAATTGTATATAGTCAGAAAATATGAAATACAATATGAAGCGCTGAAAATGTGTAGGGCATGTATGACTATCTCTGGCAGCTTCTTCTAGCCCCCTTTTCAGTTTTGATCTCTGACCATTGAATATTGGAGTTCCTTAAATCATCTCCTTTTCTTGGTCTTTACTTTCTTTATCTAGAAAATCTCATGTATGCCCATGGCTTCAATGACCTCCTATAAGTATAAATTTCATAGATTCATGTGTTCATCCCAGATCACTCCTCTCACTCCAGACCCAAAGAGCCAGCTGTGTCATGCATATTGCTTTGTGGCTATCTCAAAGACTAAAGAAACATGTGCACTAAACTGGATTTTGGTTTTATTTTCTTCCAAACTTAGTCTCTTTCTAATGTTTCTTAGCTTGAAAAATGGCCTCAACACCTATCTGACTTGTTCAGGCAGATGTGAGGCAGGACACTGGAGGTTACTGCTGGTGCTGCTATCTTCCTCAGGACATTGTCCCGTCTGTCATCAGAGCCTATTGATTTTACCTAAATACCTTGCAAATCTGACTACTTCTCTGCACTGTACTGCACTATATGTCCTATTGTTTTGTTAGTTATTTTTGTGGAAGTTTGTTTTCTCTTTTGTATCACTCTGTTTGTAGTTAGCAGTTAGCCGCATCAGGCACAGAGAGTTCCCTACTCATCATTCATGCCCACCTTTTCCTTTAGCAACAAAACCTGAATTTTGTTCAGGTTTCTGCTTCTCCCTATTTGACTTGGGTGAGGATAACCTTATTTCCATCTCACAGTACATTTCCTTGCCAATGGTTGGTTACTGGGTGGGCACATAACCCAGTTTGGGCCAATGAAACAAAAAGAGATATGTGCCAGGGGATAGTATTTCCTGCCATTAAAAAGACAATTATGGAGAGTGACATCAGAGAAATGGTGCCATGAGGGGTGCTTTTGATATCTCCACCTGAAATTTCAACAAATTCAACAACTAGAGACAGAGAAACACTCTCAGGAGCATCAGAAATATACACACACCAGACAAAGGTACGATTGGGCGAAAAGGTGGTTGAATATATAATCCACTCTGAAGGAAATGAGATGGAGAATGGAGTATTCTGCTTTTCTCACTGACCTGAGGAAGGGCCGCTATCGCCTGGAAACGAGAAACGGAGGATCTGGGGCAGAGGGAAGAAGCTGGGCTAGGGTGGATGATCAAGCAGAGGAGAGAGCGTGCTGGCTCAGCCCAAGATCACGAACGGCGGGGGGGGGGGAAGGGGTGAGCATGGGCGGCAGACTCTGATGGAGGTGGCCAGAGCAGGTTGCCCACAGAGGCCAGCACTGGAGTGGCTTTGGGCTTTGTGCGCTCCTGGTCTGCAATTGTGGGCAGTATGCGAGTGGCTCCACCTGGCGCCTCTGGCGTGGGTGCATGTGTTCCTGGGCGCAAGGGCTAGGCCCGAGATTGTCAGCAATGGACTTCTGCATGGGCTGTAGCCAGAGTTTCTGTGTGGTCCCGGCTCCCCGACCAACAGCACGAGAAGTGCACAAGGGCCAAGATCCCTAGGCCTGAATCTGTGCAGGCAGGGCACCTCTGTCAGCTGATATAGGTCATGAAGTGCATTCCTGCAGAGCAGGCCTCCGAGTGCACTGCGGAAATCGTGGAGGCTGGGCTGTGGGCTTCCAAACAGAACAAGGGAGAAGAGCCTGTGGAGATTAGTCCCAAGGAGCACTGAGGCAAACTAGATATGCCCAGGGGCCCTTAAAAAGGCACCTGATCAGCAGTCGGCTCCCTGCCTTGCTTGCTCTCGCTGGTGGCTCTGGTTGGCACAGCCTTACCCAGAACTGTGCTTTGAGCAGTGCTGGAGGAAGGACTTGGCAGCTCTTGCAAGCAGTGGCTGAGGCAACTTCACAGCTGAGTCTCCAAGCTGCTGGCTCAGGAGGGAGCATCGTGGGGAGAGGCACCTGGAAAACTAACTGACTCTCCCATTGTCGGAGCCTGCAAACCCTAACAAGCCCCACTTACCAACAGGATTGAGGCCCAATTTACGTCATCGCCATAGTGACACATCAGCAAATCTTTACTCAAGAATGCCACAGGAGCAAAACCTGTAGTACAGCACCACCTGCTGAAAAGAAAAAGAAAAAAATGAAGCTACCTCTCAAAACTAGGAAAAAATTTCATTTTTTATAACTTTTTTTCATTTTATACTTTTTTTTATCTTTTTTTTTCCACTTTGGTCATTTTATCTTCTTTCTGTCTTATTCTTTCCTTTTCATTTTGAACTTCATTGTCCATAAGTGTTACATTTTTCATTCTTGTTCTTTTTATGATGGTTACATTTCAAAATCCTTAACCATTTTTTTCCATTCTTTTCTCTTTTTTTTTCTCTTTTTCTTTTTCTCTCATTTGATTATCATTTATCAACAAATTATTTTATTCTGGATTCATATTTTTCTTTGTGGCATTTTGTGTTTTTTACTTCACTTTTTATCTCTTTGTCATTTTCCCCAGCTCTGGCTCCCCATTCTACATAGTTTTTGCTCCACATATTATAATAGAATTTTCATTTTTTCACTGTATTTTTCAATTTTTATTTTATTTTTAAGCATCACTTATTAGTGTTATTAATAATACTGATCTCAAATGCCATTAAGAAAAAAAATCTAATATAATGGATACAAAAGAAAGAGATGTAGTTCAGATAGATGATGAAAAATCTGTAAAAAAAAAAATTTCAATTGCTTGGAAACCTTGGAGTTAAATGACAGAGATTTAAAAATTGAAGTCCTAACACTACTCAGGGAAATACAAGAAAGCATGGAAAGGCAATTTAGAGAGCTCAAAAAACAATTCAATGAACAAAAAGAATACTTCACCAAGGAAATTGAAACTATGAAAAGAAATCAAACAGAAATGAAAAACTCAATACATGAACTGAAAAATGAGGCAACAAGCTTAGTTAATAGAAGAGGCCAGATAGAGGAGAGCATTAGTGACATAGAAGAGAGACAACTAGAGACACTACAGAGGGATGAGGATAGAGACTCATGAGTTAAAAAAAATGAGAAAGCCCTACAGGAATTGTCTGATGCCATCAGAGGGAGCAACATAAGAATAATCAATACATCAGAAGAAGAAGAGAGAGAAAATGAAATGGAGAACATATTCAAACAAATAATAGACGAGAACATCCCAGCCTGTGGAAAGAATTAGAGCCTCAAATCTAAGAACCAAACAGAACACTGAGTTACCTTAACCCAAGCAGATCTATTCCAATACACATTGTAATGAAATTATCACAAACCAATGACAAAAAAAGTCCTCAAGGCAGCCAGAAAAAAGAACACTACAGCATATAAAGGAAGGCCCATTAGGTTATCAGCAGATTTCTCAGCAGAAACTCTACAAGCCATAAGAAAGTGGACCTCAATATTTAAAGTACTGAAAGAGAGGAACTTCCAACCAAGAATACTATATCCATCAAAGCTTTCCTTCAAATATGAAGGGGAAATAAAAACATTCACAGATAGAGAAGATGAGGGAATTTGTCACCAGAAAACCCCCACTTCAGGAAATACTAAAGGGGGCTATCCAATCAGATACAAAGAACAAAACAAAACAAAATTATAAGTAAAAGCTCCATCAAGATCACAATAAAAACAAGATTAATCATGACAACAAAAACAAAAAAAAGAGAGAGAGGACAAAGAATAATAGTAGCAGAGGAGGAAGGAGTGCAGAAGCACTCATGAGATAATATACTACAATGAATATGTTATATATTTTTTCTATTACTCAATGGTAACCACCCCTGAAAAAACCACTACTGAAACACATGGCTTAAAAAAAGAAGAAACAGAGGAAAAAAGTATGGAATACAAGCAAACACAAACAAATGACAGAAAAACAAAAGAGAAGAACCAAACAAGATACAGAGCTATCAGAAAGCAATATATATAATGGCAATAGGAAACCCTCAAATGTCAATAATTACACTAAATGTAAATGAATTAAACTCACCAATAAAAATACACAGAGTAGCAGAATGTATCAAAAAAGAAAATCCAACTGTATTCTGCCTTCTGGATAAAAACAAATTCAAAGTGAAAGGCTGGAAAAAGGTTCTCCAAACAAATAACATTCAAAGAAAAGGAAGTGTAGACATACTCATATCTAACAATACTGACTACAAGACAGCAAAGGTAATAAAGACAAAGATGATCATTTCATAATGATAAAGGGGACATTGAATCAAGAAGACATAACACTTCTTAATATGTACACACCAAACCAAGGAGCACCAAAGTATATAAGACATCTATTAACTGATCTAAAAATAAAACTGACAAAAATACAATCATACTTGGAGACCTCATACACCACTGAAAGCACTAGATTGTTCATCCAAACAGAAAATAAAAAAATATGGATCTTAAATGAAACCCTAGAACAATTAGGTATGATACACATCTACAGAACATTACATCTCAAAATACCAAAGTATATATTTTTCTCCAGTGTGTACATAAAACATTCTCAAGAACTGACCATATGTTGGGACACAAAACTAACATCAACAAATTCAGAAAGATTGAAATTATATTAAGCATATTTTCTGATAATAAAGCTTTGAAACTAGAATTCAATTGCAAAGACGAAGTAAACAAACCCACAAAAATGTGGAAATTACACAACATACTTCTAAAAAACAACTGGATCAAAGAAGAAGTAAAAGCAGAGATTTAATAATATATACAAACAAAAATGACAATATGACATATCAGAATCTCTGGGATGCAACAAAAGCAGTAATAACAAGAAAGTTCATATCATTACAGGCTTATATGAATGAACAAGAAAGAGCCCAAGTAAACAGCTTAACATCACATCTTAAGGAACTAGAAAAAGAAGGTCATAGGCAACTGAAAACCAGCAGAAGAAAGGAAATAATAAAAATTAAAGCAGAAATAAATTAAATAGAGAATAGAAAAAGTATAGAAAGAATCCATAACAAGGAGCTGGTTCTTTGAAAAGATCAACAAAATTGACAGACCCTTGTTAAGACTCACTAAGGAATAAAGAGAGAGGACTCATATAAACAAAATCCAAAATAAAAGAGAAATTACCACAGATATCATAGATATACAAAGGATTATTGTAGAATACTATGAAAAGCTATATATCACCAAATTTAACAATCTAGAAAAAACGTATAAATTCCTAGAGCCATATAATCTTCCTAGACTGAATTGTGAAGAAGTAGAAAGCCTAAACAGACCAATTAGCAGGGAGGAAATAGAAACAACTGTCAAAAACTTCCCAAAAAATAAAAGTCCAGAGCCAGATGGCTGTACTGGTGAATTCTATCAAATGTTTAAAGATTTGGTTACAACCCTACTCAGTGTCTTCCAAAAAATGGAAGAAGAAGCAATACTTCCAAACACATTTTATGAGACCATCATAATCCTCCTACAAAAACCTGGCAAAGACAACACACAAAAAGAAAACTACAGACCAATATCTCTAATGAATACAGATGCAAAAATCCTAAACAAAATACTAGCAAACCGAATACAACACATTAATAAAATAATTCACCATGATGAAGTGGGATTCATCCCAGAATCACAGGGATGGTTCAATATATGTAAAACAATGTAATACACCATATCAACAAAACAAAGAACAAAAACCATATATTCCTATCAATAGATGCAGAAAAGGCATTTGATAAAACACAACATTATTTTATGTTTAAAACACTCAACTAAATGGGTATAGAAGGAAAATATCTCAACATAATAAAGGCCATTTATAATAAACCATTAGCTATCATCATATTAAATGGCAAAAAAATTGAAAACTTTTCTTCTAAAATCAGGAACAAGACAAGGTTGCCCACTCTCTCCACTCCTATTCAAAGTAGTGCTGGAAGTTCTAGCCAGAACAATCAGACAAGAGAAAGAAATAAAAGGCATTTATATTGGGAAAGAAGAAGTAAAGGTTTCACTTTTTGCAGATGATATGATCCTATACATCGAAAACCCCAAAGAGTTTACAAAAAGACTATTAGAAACAATAAACCAATAAAGTAAGGTTGCAGGATACAAAATTAATATACAGAAGTTCTATATGCCAACAATGAAACATCAGAAAACGAACTCACAAAAATAATTCCTTTTAGGGTTGCAACCAAAAAAATAAAATACCTAGGAATAAACATAACAAAGAATATAAAGGACCTATATAATGAAAACTACAAAGCATTTTTAAGGAAAATCAAAAAAGATACAATGAAATAGAAAAATATGCTCTTGGATAGGAAGAATAAATATAGTCAAAATGACCATTTTAGCCAAAGCTATATACAAATGTAATGCAATTCCCATAAAAATTCAAATGTCATTTTTTAAAGAAATGAAACAAAAATCATCAGGTTTATATAAAACTTTAAAAAATCTTGAATAGCCAAAGTAATCCTAAGGAAAAAGAACAAAGCTGGGGGCATTACAATACCTGACTTTAAATTATATTATAGAGCCATGACAATCAAAATAGCATGGTATTGGCAGAAAAATAGACACACAGACCAATGGAACAGAATAAAGAGCCCAGAAATAAAACCACATATGTATGGTCAGATAATCTTTGATAAAGGAACCAAAAACACACAATGGAGAAAAGAAAGTCTCTTCAATAAATGGTGCTGGGAAAACTGGAAAGCCACATGCAAAAGAATGAAACTTGACTACAGTTTGTCCCCGTGTACTAAAATTAATTCAAAAGGAATCAAAGACCTAAATATAAGACCTGAAACAATAAACTACATAGACAGAAACATAGGTACTAAACTCATGGACCTTGGCCATAAAGAGCATTTTATGAATTTGACTCCAAAGGCAAGAGAAGTGAAGGCAAAGATAAATGAATGGGACTACATCAGACTAAGAAGCTTTTGCACGGCAACAGAAACTGACAACAAAACAAACAGACAGCCAACTACATGGGAGACAATATTTTCAAACAACAGCACAGATAAGGGCCTAATATCCAAAATATACAAAGAACTCACAAAACTCAACAACAAACAAGCAAACAATCCAATAAAAAAATGGAAAGAGAACATGAACACTTGTCCCAGGAAGAAACACAAATGGCCAACAGATATATGAAAAGATGCTCATCTTCATTAGCTATTACAGAAATGCAAATCAAAACTACAACAAGGTACCACCTCATGCTTGTTAGATTAGCTATTATCAACAAGACAGGTAATAGCAAGTGTTGGAAAGGCTGTGGAGGAAAAGAAACCCTCATTCACTGTTGATGGGAATATAAAGTAGTACAACCATTATGGAAGAAAGTAGGATGGGTCCTCAAAAACTTAAGAATAGAACTACCTTATGACCCAGCAATCCCTCTACAGGATATATACCCCCCAAACTCAAAAACACTGGTACATAAAGACCCATGCAGCCCCATGTTCATTGCAGCATTATTCACAGGGTCCAAGACATAGAAACAACCAAAAAGCCCTTCAATAGATGATTGAATAAAGAAAATGTGGCCCTGGCCGGTTGGCTCAGCGGTAGAGCGTCGGCCTGGCGTGCGGGGGACCGGGGTTCGATTCCCGGCCAGGGCACATAGGAGAAGCGCCCATTTGCTTCTCCACCCCCACCCCCCTCCTTCCTCTCTGTCTCTTTCTTCCCCTCCCGCAGCCAAGGCTCCATTGGAGCAAAGTTGGACCGGGCGCTGGGGATGGCTCCTTGGTCTCTGCCCCAGGCGCTAGAGTGGCTCTGGTCGTGGCAGAGCGACGCCCCGGAGGGGCAGAGCATCGCCCCCTGGTGGGCAGAGCGTTGCCCCTGGTGGGCGTGCCGGGTGGATCCCGGTCGGGCGCATGCGGGAGTCTGTCTGACTGTCTCTCCCCATTTCCAGCTTCAGAAAAATACAAAAAAAAAAAAAATAGAAAATGTGGTACATATATACTATGGAATACTACTCAGCCATAAGAAATGATGACATTGGATCATTTATGACAACATGCATGGACCTTGATAACATTATACTGAGTGAAATAAGTAAATCAGAATAAACTAAGAACTATATGATTTTATATATAGGTGGTACACAAAATTGAGACTCATGGACATGGACAAGAGTGTGGTGGTTACCAGGGGGAGGGGAAGGAAGGAGAGGAAGGGAGTGAGGGAGGGGAGGGGCACAAAGAAAAGCAAATAGAAGGTGACGGAAGACAATTTTACTTTGGGTGATGGGTATACAACATAATCAAATGTCAAAATGATCTGGAGATGTTTTCTGTGACTCCATAAACTCTAATTGACCAATGTCACCCCATTAAAATTAATTGTCTAAATAAAAAAAAATAGATTTGTGAAGGAAACAGGCTATTTTCTGCCTCTGCTGACCAAGATGAGTGCCTGGAACAGCTGCAGCCACTGCTACCAGCCTGAGGATGGAGACCACAGAATGAGGTCAGCAGCCCAGAGATGTCTGCAAGTGAGTGGAGTCCCTTACTGTTGAAAATTCCATAAGAAGGTGGAAATACATGTATTTTTTTTTTTTTGCCAATTTGAGGTGAAGATTTTTTATTACTTGAAGTTGGACCTATCTTAATGGACACAATTATTTTGTTCTCAACTGTATGGTTATTTGGTTAATAAAAATATCAGTTCCCACCTGACTCCCTAACTAGACTATATCAGTGGCTGACTTGCTCACTGTGGGGACATGCTGTGAAAACATGCAGAGTTAGGATAACAATTAGAGACAGCAAGGCACCCTAGGACAAAAGCCCTGAGCATATGAAAGTCTAGGGGCATCTCTGACCCCATACTGGTAACAGTACTTGCTGGAAACAGCAAAACAGCAGGATAATATTTAGGACCAAAAAAAAAGAAATTATTGCATGAGGCCCCAGGTTCATTCCCTGGCATCTCCACCAACAAAAAAAAAAAAAAAAAAAAAAAAAAAAAAAGAAAAAAGAAAAAAATATTTAGGCTCTCAGAACAGAGATTAGTAGTCAGCATGTTCCTTGTCCTTTATTTCACCCCCTGAAAATTTCTTCTTCCTGCTTCCTTGAGTTATTTGCACTTCCTAATAAATAGCTGAGTAAGGCTGTGGATGGGACTCCAGTTCTTTAATCTGCTGACCAGGACTGTTGCCACTCCTTGGTCCCTCAGGGCATTTGGTCCCTCATTCCTCTGGTCTCTGAGTAGTATATGTTACTATGACAAGTAGTGTCCCCTGTGAGGTACAGGAACCAAATGGCAGGTTTGCTACTCATTGTTATAGCAACAGCTCACTATTCAATTCTCTATGGAGGACCACATCTGCACACAGTAGGAATTCAGGGAATGCTTGATGGATAAATGAATACCCTAATCATGAAAGTGGTAGGTGAATGTATAACAAGAAAAGTAATGACACAAAATGATGTTTATCAATGCAAGTGTCGAGTAAGAGGAGCATGAAAGAGAAAAAACCAGGGTGGTCTGGGTGGTGGCAGTGATCTTCGCAGAGGTGATAAACTCTGAGGTGATCTATAGGCACTGGCCAGATTTAGACAGACAGGCAGACAGACAGAAATGGTGGCAGTAGGGCAAGAGTACACACGGAAGGAATTCAAAGTCAAACAAGAAGGATTGGGTACATTTTGGTCAGTACCTCAGCTTGAAACTTGAGAGGCCTTGTGAATTGATGACAGATGTCCCTGAAAACTACATATAAAGAGTGTGGACTTTTTCTAAGAGAAATGGAGAATCCTTAAAGATTTTTGAACAAGAGCATGACCTGATGTTATAAATCTGTATGGTACTTAACTCCTGGGTGGGGGTGGCTCTCACTTTGTAATCCCTGATTCTTAGAGAAAGAGAAGGGCCCTGTGTGTCCATGAGTGTATAATTTTATATACAATGGGTAACATAACTTTTAAAAAACACCTTTTGTTTTAAGCTTTTAAAGCCTGTCTCTCCAGTGGAAATTGAAAGAATAATTGCATACATCATGTCGTACCTGTAAGGCAGATTTCATAGTCATTCATTTTCAAATATCTGATGTCAGTAATTTAAGTAAGACTTCCAGAACATAATTTCTCTGTGCTATAATGTTGGCCGCTCAATGATTTCAAATTGATTTTATTACTATACCTAATGGAAAGAATTATTTTAAGTACTCTTCCCATTTCCCCTATGGGAAAACGCTTGAGGAGCCCACCTTTCACTAGTTCTCCTGATGTCATGGTCCATTTTACAAACCTCGGCAATATGTTTTTAAAGGATTTGAAGTTGTGTTTTAAACATCTTCACATGCTAGTTGTGAAAACGAGTATCCTTCCAAGTTAAATTACTTTGAGCCTTAAAAACAGAAATTCCACAAATAATTCTTTTGGAATGATTCCTTTGAAATAGTTACAAATGATTGTTAATTTTTTTGTGCCAGTTTTAGGACTTTTTAATATTTGCATTTTAGTACATACTCTTCAGAAACATGACATATGTATGTACCTATATGTACATATGTGAATATAGTTATATTCCTAGTCATAGTTCTTAATCAAAACTAGTTTGAACCCATTCTAACATGAAGCCTATCTTAAAAAAAGTTTCAACCACAGAAACTGTCACCTGATTATTTTAACTACTTACTATTTCTCAGACCTTTACTAGTCTGACTTCTTAACTGCAAGTAACAGAATGGGAATTTGGCTAATTTAGGCCAGAAATAGGGAGGCCAGGGTCTCAGAATCCAGGGGAAAAGTGAAGCCTGATGAGTGACAGGCAGGGGTGTAGAAAGAGGGTTCAGAAGATTGAGGGGACAGGAAGCAGTGCAATCCCCTGATGACACTGCCTTAGAAATAAAGAGGCTCATTTGTTTCTGGTTTATTTGTCCTTTTGGCTCATGATTTAGATCCAGAGAGAGAGAGAGAGAGAGAGAGAGGAGTATTGTTTGCTTAGCTCAAGTCTCCTGCCCAAATGTCTCAGTCAGGCCTGAAGACACTGGGAAAGGGTCTTTTCCAAGGGAAATCTGGGTGCTCTTTTCACCTGGATTGGGGCAGGACATAATTATCACATGCTGAGATTCCTAAGCAACCTCCCCACTTGTCTCCTAATACTCCATCTTGAGCCTCTAAAACACATTCTCCACAGTGCAGACTGAATTACGTATAAAACACAAATATGACCTCATATTTTCCCTGCCTAAAACCCTCAGATTGTTCCCAGGAAAAGTTCCAAACTCTTCACCAGGCACCCAAGGACCCTACTCCTCACTTCTTCTCATTTTCTCCCCTGAATTCCATACTCCGTGCAAGTCACTCTCCTAGTGCTCACCTGAGTCTAGCCCTTTGAATGACCTGTTTACTCATTACTCACCACTTGTAATTCCCTCACCCCCTTCATAAAATGTTCTGATTGACAAGACATGGATGATAGGCCCATACTTGGAAATGGGGATTGGGGTAAGTCTACCTCCCATAAAATGTAGGCCCTACAAATGAGGGAAGGGTAATTTCCCAGTGAGAGTAGGGGTCCCCTTTCTGGAACAATTGGAAGTAGATGCTGGTCAGGAAAGCACAATAAGTGCACATCTTTCATTAGCTATCAAGGGCGTACACTAGGCACTCAATAAACAACTTATTTTCTTAAGGGTAATGAGCATGTAATAGACATTATATAGGGCTTTTTATTTGAAAATCACCAGCCACTTTAACTGATTTATAATGTTGATTAACTTCTTTTGAATAATTTTGAATAATCTCTTTAACCAGTAAATTGAATTAATATATAGGGAGAGCGACCTAAGAAGATGTTGGGTGATTGAAAATCATGAAAATGTAAGAAAGAAATTTGAATTTTCCTTGCAAGGAACATCTTTGAGACAGTGCATTATTCATATCGGATATTACAACTCAGGAAAGATACTTAAAATCACTCCTTAGCCAAGGTATGGGTATGGCACTCCTGCTCATCTCCTTGAGGATTTATCATTATGATGAGACAAGTGTCATGAGTAAACTGGACCTAGAACTGTAAAATTCAGTCTGTTTTGCCCGAGCTCATCCTAACGCCATGTGGAAGTTATCTAAATGGATGAGGTCAAGGTGCTTTGTCATTTATCATTTGGAAATGCTCACCAACCTTGGGCAATTCTTAGCTTCATTGGTAAATCAAGTGAGAACCGAAGCTCACAGAATCTACCTAAGCATCCCACATTTATGCAGGATAAATTTAGGTTTGGGGCTTTAAATGTCTTATAACAATCAGTTATATTGATGAACCATGGACCATTAACCAAGTTTTATCATAAACCCTGCTGTCTCTAGATGTGCCTGTGTTATTAGCCTTCGAAATGTTTGTATTTTGGGTAAAATACAAACCCCCCAAGACTTCATTCTGACCTTGAATAATACAGACAATGAAAAATGTTAAGGGATAAGAAAAGACATGAGCATAATTTCTATTCTCAAGTGAGGTATTTCTATGCAGTCAGTATTCTCAACCCTTGAGCATGTCTTGAACGACGGCTTCTTCTGTGCTGATTGCTTGTTAAAGCAGCGTTTGCTCAGCTTTCATGAACAATCAATCGTATTGGCTGGTGAAGGAGACCAACAATTGTTCTTGAAGTTATTGGCATCTCAATCTTTTCTAGCCCAGTTTAAACTCTAGATTTTAGTGTCAATGGGCTATTGAGAATCCAGAATTATCAGAGCAGGTTGGAAAGATGCCAAAGGTTTTTTAAGGAATAAAGGTAGGTTGCTGGTTCTAGATTTTATAGATATTAAAAAGCTGAAGCATTATGTCTGTTTTTCATAATTTGAGTAAGAGTGCTTTGCTTATTATTACCTAGTAACAAATTGCCACAAACTGCAAAGGTTAAAATAACCAGTTTATTTTCGCCAACATGAATTGGGTCAGGAAATAGGGAAGGGCTTAGTTCGGCAGTTCTCATGTCAGGTCTTTCATGTGGCCATAGTCAGTTATTGATGAAGCTACAGTTATCTGGAGGCTTGCTGGGCAGGATTTCTAAGGTGACTCACTCACACGGATGCAGTGGATGCTGACTGTTGTCTGGGAGCTCAGCAAGGCTATCCACCTGACTGTGGACACATAGATCTCCAGCGTGGTGGGCCCAGTGGAGTCAAGTTTCTTACATGTCTCTTGGCTTTCTCCAGAGTAGGCTTCCCAAGAGAGCAAAGCAGAAGCTACATGGCCTTTTCTGACCAAGCCTCAGAATTGTGCACATCCCTTCCACTGCCTTCTGTGGTGACAAGTCCCTAAGACAAGTCTAGATTCAGAAGTAGGAGACGTCGTCCTCCATCTGTCAGGAAGGAGTGTCAAAGAAATCATGTACATGTTTTCATAACCATCACAAAGGGTCTTTATTGGGCACTTGGAAATACCTTTCTTTTGTAATTTCCAGAAGTATCACTGTCCAGATAGTTCAATGTTCTTCATAATAGTGGGAATCATGGAGACATGCTTTTTGCCTCAGTGTTCCTCATTGAGACCTAGCATCAAGTATCAACGTATTATTTCTCTTCTGAAGCAGAGCCAAAAATTTTATCCTAACTGCTGAAGGGGGAGATGAAGAACTGAGCAGCATTTGGATCTGACTCAAGAAATTGGGATGTTAAATCCACCTGTAATGCAAAACCAATCTTACACAGTGCTCTGTAATTCTCTACTGAGTTTGATGATATTTTATTTTTAACCCAGCAATTGAAAACCCCATTTGAACTACCTCGTTTTTTAATAGCCTCCCTCATGTTAAAGATAAGAGGCTAGGAATGATATGTTGTCTGTTTTGTAAAATCAAGATAATACAAATTGTGCAGTCTTTTTTTTTAATAAGCAATTTCCTTCTATAGACCTTTAATACTGGTGAATCTTCAAAGGTTTCTTGCTGACCTAGATTATCCTATAGAAAAATGAAATCTTTTCAAAGTCCACATTAAAATTTACATTATTCAGGGCTTTCTTTTTCAAGGTTTATATGAGAGCATGCCTATAGGAGTTGTTTTGCTCTACACACAATAGTATCACTGCTGGCTTTAGCTTAGGGGGCCCTGTGGTATTATCTGTTTATTATACAGAAGAATTTGCTAATTCATTAATGAACTCATAAGGGCTCCAATACCTGCCCTCAATTTCATTTCTCTCCTCTGAGACACAGTCTTTCAGATATGATACAGTTTGCTAATGCTATTCTACATATGATGGTGAGGCAACTACTTCTTTGCAATTATAGTAGTGGATTATTTCTAGCTCTAAGAAGAATAAATCTCAGAGTAGACATATATACACTTTATTTTAATGGCATCCTAATGAATAATAGGGTTTATATTTCAAGCAAGTGAATTAAAGTATGCTGTTGCATTTGTATCTGTTGAAAGAAAATAATTCTCCTTGACTTAGTACAAGTGGAAATTAAGATAACCATGAAAATTATTTAATATTGCTTTTTTTCTCTGGTTCTCAAGCCAAAATAAGGCTGGTAAGTTCTTTCGAAGGTCCTTCTATTAATGTACTTCCTGCTACCATGCTGATTGAGAAACAAAACAAAACAAAACAGTCCTCTCTCCTTATTGTTTCTGTGTTTCCATTTAAAAAATGATACAACTTTAAAATGCAGTGATTTTTCTGCTTGCAAGGGTAACACTTTCAGCAAAAAGTGACAAGAATTAAATTATAACCTCATCTCACTACCCTAAGATTGTTTATATACTTTAAACTAAATTCTTAATATATATATATATACAAGCACATGAATTATATTTGAAAAAGTAATGCTGTTTTATGTATGATTCAAAATTTAAAAGGTAAAAAGGTTATAAAATTAAAAAAAAATCTTTCCCCTTCAGAAGCTCAGCTGCCCAGTTCCCTTCCATGTAGTCCTCCAATGCTCTGTTCTCTTTCCTTGCAGAGATGTTTTAGAAAGATTTAAACAATTATATGTATGATTTTTCCTCCCCCTGCCACTCAAATGGTAATAGTCAAACCTTTCTGTGTTTTTTTGTTTTCATTTAACAACTTATCTTGGAAATATTTCTATAGTAATACAAAAAGCATTTTCTTTTGAAAATGATAGCATTCAATATATAAATATGTATAACTATAACAAATACATATAAATATATAAATAACTTCAAAATAATCTTAATTTATTTAATTAATTTCCTTTTAATGGTTATTTAGGTTGTTTTCAATCTTTTGTTTTTACAAATTTACAAATAGTAATCTTTTTTTTCTTTTCTTTCCTTTTTTTCTTTTTTTCTGTTAAGTGAGAGGCAGGGAGGCAGAGACAGACTCCCACATGTGCCCTGACTGGAATCCACCTGACAAGTCTTCTACCAGGCAATGCTCTGCCAATGCCATCTGGGCCGCTGTTCTGTTGCTTGGCAACCGAGCTATTTTAGTGCCTGAGGCAAGATCATGGAGTCATCCTCAGTGCCTGGGACCATCCAAGGCATGGCTGCAGGAGGGGAAGAGAGAGAGAGAGAGAGAGAGAGAGAGAGAGAGAGAGATGGGGTAGGGGAAGGAGTAGAGAAGCAGATGGTTGCTTCTCCTGTATGTCCTGATTGGGAATTGAACCTGGTACTTCCACACACCAGGCCGATGCTCTACCACTGAGCAAACTGGCCAGGGCCACAGTTAGTAATCTTGTGTGTTAGTTTACTAGGTCTACCATTACAAATTACTACAGTCTGGATGGCTTAAATAATAGAAATATATTGTCTCACAATTCTGAGGCTAGACATCTAAAAAGAAGTGTTTGTAGCCTTGGTTTTTATTGAGGGCTGTGAGGGAAAGACCTAGTTCCACACCTCTCTCCTTGGCTTGTAGATGGTCATCTTTTCTCTGTCTCTTCACATCATGTTCCCTCTGTATGTGTGTCTCTGTGTTCAATTTCCCCCTTTTACACAACACTAGTCGTATTGGATTAGGCTTCCTCCCTCTCAATTATCTCATTTTGATTTGATTACCTTGTAAAAATTCTATTTTAAAATAAGATCACATTCTGAGTTTGAGAATCTTAATATATGAATTTTTAGGAGGACACAATTCAACATATAAAACTTAAATGCAAATGTCATTTTGCAAATAATAAAGTGTATCTTGGAATAAATTTCTAGAATATGAATAGTTGAATCAAAGGTTATATCCATTTGTGATTTTTATTTTGCTAAATTAGCCTCCATAAAAGTTGTACTAATTTATAGCTCTCATGAGCAATGGATAAGCACACCTTCTCCTTCAACCCCTCATCATATACATAATGTGTTATTGAACTTTGGATCTTTGAAAATTGAATATATGAAAATAGTTCTTGATGTAGTTTTAATTTAAATTTCTCATAAAAGCATGAGTGGAGTATTTTTTCACATTTTAAATATTTGTTTTTTTAAAAAAAATAGGGAATCAAACTGCAAATAACATTTTATAACTTTTTTCTATATAAGAAACATATAATAACATACTTCCATATTCAATATTTTTCTACAATTGGAGTTATACGATGTTACACTATTCTATTATGTATCTTTATCAAATTATTTCATTAACTTTCTATTATTGTATATGTATGTTGATTTCAACATTTTAAATAACAGTCAAAATAACTTTTTGTGTATAGTGGAATGGAAGTTAACTCTCTTTTTTGTAGATAGGCTTTAAAGTCGAATTAATACTTCAATAAAGTCATATCAATACCCTACCTTTTAAGTCTCTTATTTCCCCTACAAAATGTGCCTGCCTATGATTTTAAGAAAGTTACTTCTCAGGAGTTGAGGCTGGACTTATATATTTTTTTTCCTGTACTACATCCTAGTTTTCCTGTAATGATATTCATTTGTCTCTGAAATAAGTGGTGTCACACACCATACCATATTGTGAGTATGAGTGAATGGTACTACTATGGCAGAGCAGTGGATAACACATTTTGTATTATCTCCATTTTGGGGTTTTGTATCTCTCTATTTATAGCCTATATCTATATTCAGTGGTACCTTGAGATACAAATTTAATTCATTCTGTAACCGAGCTTGTAAGTCAGTAAACACGTATATCAAACTGCCGATACTGGACCCGTGCGCCAATGCGACAATCAGCGGCAGCTTCCCGAATCACAACTCGTATCTTGGAATTTCACTCGGATCTTGTACAAAAATATGGACCGAGTCGCAGCTCATATCTTAAAAAAATCATATATTGGTCTGTTCATATCTCAAGATAACACTATATAGGACTACACAGAACAACAACAACCAGTACTGATTGCTTGAAATATATTAACTTATCTAACCTCCTCAACAAAGATAGGAGAATGAATGGAAGGACATTGCAATAGACAGCTATTACTACCATACACCATGTAACAAGCTACCCCAAATCTCAGTGCCTTACAATAGCAAGCAGTTAACTTTGTTTTGCTCATGGATCTACATATGGTTAGGGTTTCATTGTGCTTGGCTAGCAGCAGCTGAACTTGATTCCAATCTACATGTTGAGACTAGATTTACTCCACATCTCTCATCCCCATTCAATCAGCATCTAGCTGAAGAATGTTCTTCTTATGGTGAATAATAACAATGTAAGAGACAAGCCAACTCATACAAGCACATCTATGGCCTCCAGTAACATTTCACTGGCCAAAGCAATTGTGCCAATGACCAAGTCTGATATCAACAAAGCAGAGAAGTATGTTTCACTCATAATGAGAAAGAACTGTGAAATTACATGTATAATTCTATCACAAGAGAGTGAAGAATTGGAACCAAGAATTTAATCTACCATAGATCCTCAAGAAGGATGGATGAGTGATAACTTTCAAAAGTTTCATATACGGACCAAACTCATTTATTTTCTGTTAACATAAAGATCTTTTTTAATTTTAGAGATACTTAATTTGAGAGATTCAGTGAAAACCTAAAGAAGATCCAAATATTTGAAAGAAAAGTCCTGCTTAAACATTGATTATAATGTACTGGAGAAGAAAATAAAGCATTTGTATAAATCATTCTATAGCAAGGTATAAGATGGTAAGTGTCTGTCAAAGACCAATTACAGGTAAAAGGGTAGAGAAACTTAATATACAATATTTGGGTTTTCTTGATCTCCCAGTTATTAAGTTCTATTATAATAAAAAGTGTAGAAGAAATTGCCAAATAGCTAAATTGGGGAAAAAAATTTTATTTCCAAGAAATACTATAGATGTACTTTTTATTATGCATATTTTAAGAGAAGACTTTAGGAGTGCCACAGTTTTAGAAAAACAAATTAATATGTTTCTTAAGCCTCTGTCTTTCAACAAATTGAACAGCCTGGAGTGTCAAATTAAAAGAAAGGAAAAAATCTGCTACCATGAAGAATCATAGTAATAAAATTTTAAGACAATGAGGCTCATTTTTTTGAGAAATTTAAAAATCTCTTTATACTTTCACTGAATTAAGAAAATGTGAAGTTACAGAAACAAACACAATAATATAGCTCTTTGGAAATAATTTATTTTGGGTCACTTCTTTTAAAAATTAGAGTAAATCATTCACTTCCTAATGTAGAAAACCATTGCTGATCGTTAGTCTTGATATAAAAAGGATTACAACAGTTTGAGAAAAAAATTGACAATAATTTCAATTTTTATTTTGTTATTTTGACCTAAATTATCTGAAAGATCATTTTGTTGGTGGAAAAAAAGACGATTTGAAGCTGAGATTGAGTACATTCCCACATAGCTTGTTCAGAATTGGAAACAGTATAGCAACATTATTTTTATCTTTAATGATATAGATGTTTGAATTAATTTTTCCCAACAACTTGCTAAGATTTTTATAGCATATGTGAGCATAATAGAGAATGAAATTGGTGAGCAATGAAACCAGTAAACTCATTGTAATATAAACAAATTTCACCACAGGAGGAAAATTTGGGGCACATCTGAGGTGAGAAGTTTTCACACCAGTGTGATATGTTCTGATGTGTTCACAAGGATGCAAAAATATCCTAAATGGACAATGATAATAATATAATAATTCTGGCTCTTGACTACCATGTCGTTGGAAGACTGTGAGGTACCTTGTCTGATAAGATACATGTTTAAGTTCAAAGTTCATGTATGTTTACTAGATTATTTTTTGAATTGGAAGTTTTAAAGAATCTTTTATGGTGACACAGAAAAACAATAAAGTTTAGTCTTTCAAGATATGGTTTTGAGGTCTAGCTTTGCCATTTGTTAATAGGTTACTTAACTTCTCTGAGAGATTTACTTTTCTCCTCTATAAAATGAGGATATAGCTGTCAATTAAAAAAGATAAGCATGGAATGAAATAATTTTATAGTATATTATAATAAAGTTATATATAAATATAGTGTAGTTTATAATGTATAATTATGTTATATAATAATCTCACACATATGGGTATTCAGTAGATGACAGTTACTATTATAAGTATTTTCCATCAAAGAAATAAAAAAAAAAATATATATATATATATATTTTGCGGGTTTAGTCTCAATGTGGCTTATTCTTTACATTCTTAGTTCTAGGAGTTCTGTAAAGCCAGTGTTCAGGTGGTTCTCAAAGGTGAGTGTTCTATAATTTAGCTGTAATCGTGATGCAGTCATAAGAGGAGGTGAACACAGTCTTTACTACCACCTTGACCGGAAGTCCCCCAAAATATTTTTAAAAACCCCACACAGATTACTATATACTTTTGAGTCAATTAACTCTTGTACAAATATTCTGTGCAATAGTCAATGTCATGATTAGAGAGCCTTACAGAAATGTAAGTGTAAGATCACAGTTACCTATGTAAGATCAAGTAGAGAAGAGGGTAGGTAGTATACCTGTGAAATAATCAGTATATCAATTATTTATTGTTGTCTAATAAATTATCTCAAGACGTATTAGCTTAAAAGAAAATATATTTTGCATATCACCGTTTTAAAGGGTTAGAAATTAGGGAGCACCTTAACTGGGTGTGTGTGGCTCAGGGTCTTTCATGATGTTTCAATTAAGCATTAACCAGGGCTGCGGTCATTTGAAATCCTGAGTAGGGCTGGAGGATTCACTTCTAAAATGGTTAATTTACATGGTTTCTCACAGAAAGCCTCATTTCCTTCTCATGTGGACCTCTCCAAAGGGCTGCTTGAGTGTCTTTGTGACATGGCAGCTGGGTGTCCCCCAGGGGAAGCAGTCTAAAGGAGAGCCAGGTGGAAGTTGCAATGTCTTTCATGACCTGATTCTGAAAGTTATACACAGACACTTCTGTATATTGTGTGTGTTAGCAGTAAGTCACTAAGTCCAACCCACATTCAAAGGAGGAGTATCAAAAACTTTATGGACATATTTTAAAATGACACAATCTGTGGAAAGTGTTATTAGATGCTATGTGTTTTCTCTGTCACTTTACTGTTATTTTAACATGCAATTAATACATAAAATGAGAATTAGAGTTTAAAGGGCAATGAGAATTTAGTGGAGCTGATAAGAGTTACTTTTTTGGAAGTAGGAAAGTAAGAGGAAGGTGAGGACTAGAGGTTCAATTTGTTAAAAGAATGAAACCTTCAGTCTCTAAGATTAGAGAATCAGTAAATTATTTATTTATTTATTTATTTACAAATATTTAATAAATTAGTTTTGATGAGACAGGATGTTTATTGTTGACCTAAAGATAAAACCAAAACCAGCTAAATGAGGACAGTGAAACCCTATAATGAAAGGCTCAAACCATCACATCTAGGAGGAAGACGAGATTATGTGTCACGCATAAGGTGGTTTTGCAATATTGTGTTTGAGAGATCTCTAAAGTATGGAAGAAAATCTATGATTTAAATGTCTCAGAAAACATAAATCAAATACTGATTAGCTGTACTAATTGAAGATGTTTGGATTATTCCCAGGTGTTTTGTTTGTTTGTTTGTTAGTTTGTTTGCATTTGACCCTGGATAGTACTATTTAAAGAAATCACAGTTTCTTTGTTTTGTTTTCTTTCCTTGTTTGAAATGTGTTCTGGAGCTGTATCAGGAGATTGCCTTCCGTGGTTTTGTATGCATTACAGGGGCCGGAGTGGAGGTGGATGGATGCAGTGGGACACAAGGGGAAGCCAGCCTGTGCTTTCTGTTCACTTTGCATTTGCACTTGTCATCATTCTCCTTTATTCAGTTGCTACTGGTGGAGAAGCATAGGGATACGTGTAGGGTCTGAGCCACAAAGTCTTCTGACATCATTAAACAACACTCCATAACCATATTGAAGAGAGAAATGCTAGTGGACACTCTGGAAGTGAAAAAAAATAGATATTTAAAGAGAAAAGTTTTAATTTTAGGTATGCCTTTAAAAAAGGATGTAACTTCAATACCCTCCACCCCCAAATTGGAATAAGAGAGCAAACATAGTAAGAAGATGGCATTCTAGATTAACTTGTTTTCAAAATGGAGAAAGCAAAAACAAAACAAACAAACAAAATATATAATCAGGTTATAATAAAATGGTGGGGAAGAAGCAGATGGGCTAAGGTTGCTAAGAAAGGAAATGTAGCTCCATTCAACACTGACTGACCTCAGTCTACTGACTTTTCCTACAACTGTCTTTATCTGCAGGCGGGGAACCTTGCCTGGAACGTTGATAGTGGGTCTGTTAGCCACAGATTTAATGCATAAAGACATCCCGTGGGAGGTAAGATCTATTTTTATGGTGGTAAAGCATTTGCACTGGCGTGTCCTAATTGTGTTTGCAGTAAAGTTGAACACTATTATGAGAGTGGGAAATCGGCTGCATGATCATAAATAATTGGTCAAATGAGAGGCAGTGCTGCCCAGTCAACAACATCGTTTTGTGGCCAGTGGTGTTTAGGGAGTATCCGCGGGGTGCCTGGCATAAATAAAGCACAGGCCGCAATTCTGAGAGAATGAGTAGGCCTAATGTCCTCGAGGCTCCACTGTGCTCTTGCTCAGGGAGCACCTGACTCCTTTGTGCCACAGCTCCTGAAAAAAGAACATTTCTGCTCCTGGTTGCACCCCTGCTTCCTGCTTCCTGCTTCTCTCCTCAGCTGAGAAGCTTAACTGATAGCTACTCTTCAGTGTGTGGGGCTAGATTTGCCCTTGTTTGATGGGATGGGAGGTACTCAAGGTCAGTGCTGGGGTGTCTCAGTCTTCACACTTTGACCTGCCTTTGTCAGGGCATGTGAGTCCCTGTGCCATCCTGCCTTTACCTTTGGGGTGCTGGGAGACTTCCAGTGCCAACCAGAGTTTCAAACCTAATAGTCAACTTCTCTGTTCCTCTTTCTTTTACACCCCCACATCCAACCATCAGCAGATCCCATTGCCCAGACCTTCCAAACAGATTCTGAATCTGACTACTTCTCCCCATTTCCAGGGTTACTATCCTACCTTTTGCCTGGATTATTGGAATAACCTTTACTTTCATTTTGACCCTCTTGCACACTGTTCACCACAGAATGGTTAGAAGAGCTTTTAAATATATATGTTTCCTCACTCTCGCTGCTTTAAAGAGAACTTGAATAAAATAAAGGTTCATTATCTGGCCTATTGTTCCCAATGGTAGGCTCTGACTCCCTCTTGCATAATCTTTTTTCTTCTTCTTTTTCCAAATGAGAGGAAGGGAGATAGAGAGACAGACAACTGCATGCACCCCGACAGGATCAACCCCAGGATCCATCCGGTAACCCCTATCTGGGGCCAATGTTTTGCCTATTTGGGGCCGTGCTCACAACCAAGCTATTTTTTAGCACCTGAGGTGGAGGCATCACAGAGCCATCCTCAGCTCCTGGGGCTGATGTGCTTGAAGCAATCGAGCCATGGCTGCAGGAGAGGGAGAGAGGAGAGAGAGAGAGAGAGAGAGAGAGAGAGAGAGAGAGAGAAGGGGGGAGGGAAGCAGATGCTTCTTCTGTGTGCCCTGACCAGGAATTGAACTGGGACATCCACAAACCGGGCCAAAGCTCTACCACTGACCCAACCAGCCAGGGCTCCTCTTGCATAATCTCTATACCCCAGTTACATGTGAAAATGTTTGTTGCTAGACTGTGAATGAGCTGAACTGTACTCCACCTCAGACCTTCACTAGGTAATTCCACCTGCCTCCAACGCTCTCTTCTCAGCTCTGCCATGGCTAAGCCATCAAATCACTGGGCTCTCTGTTCACATGTCACCTCCTCAGAAAGAAAGGTCTTTTTAGTTTTCTTAACTATACTATTAAATAACATTTACATGCTCTCATTTTCTATATCCTCACCCTGCTTTAATTTCTTCATAGTATTTATAACTGCTGTCATTATAATAATGTCCAAACCTGAGAGAATTCTTATAAGACTTTATTTGAGGCCCTGGCCAGTGGCTCATGGATAGAGCATTGGCTGGCTTATGGACCTCCCAGGTTTAATTCCAAGTCAGGGCACACAAGAGAATCTACCATCTGCTTCTCCCACCCCCTTCTTTCCCTCTTCGCCTCCTGAAGCCAGTGACTCAATTGGTTCGAGTGTGGCTCCAGGATCTGAGGATAGTTCCCCTGGAACGCATCAGCCTTGGGTGCTAAAAATAGCTTGGTATTCGAGCATTAGCCCCAGTTGGGTTTGCTGGGTAGATCCTGGTCTGTCGGTGCATGTGGGAGTCTGCCTCACTATCTCCCCTCCTCTCACCTAAAAGAAAAAGAAAAGAATTTATTTGACCAAACTCATGGCATATCTGGAAGCAGATCTCAAATGCTCTGGCAAATGACATTTTTACATTTAATTTTCTTCATTTGGAATTAGAAGGAAATGTAAGGAAGATTACAAGAAAGTGGGAGGAAGCAAGAGGGAGAAATTTCTATGATTAGATTATATGGTAGTTAAGATTGTATGCTCCCTGAAGGTGTTTATTTCTCCCAGGGGTCTGAAAAACAGGATTTCTCTGGTATTTCAAAGATGTGTTAACTAGATGTGAAAGAGCAATGGACAAAGCCCGCTTAAGGCAAAGATAAACCTTTTACTCAGGAAGTGATAGCCTGGGGCATGACTACCTGCCACAACGTGGCTTAGGAGTTTATGATTAAATCACTCTGTGAGGTTACTTCAGGTCACTGATTTATTACAAAGTTCACAATACCAATGAGGTATTAAATATTTGTTTATATCTTTCTCCCCTTCTGAATACAATTACCATGAGGGCAGGGACTCAGTTTTGTTCATTACTGTGGGAAAAGGTTACATTATAATAATTTATTATAAGGACTGAGTCACAGAATTTCCTGTAAGGAGTTAAGACACTATAGGTAACTAGAAGCTTGGTTCACAAACCTTAATCTTTACTTTGTTGCCTAAGAAATACAAGTCCTCTTGCAGAAAATTCCCAGCGGCACCAGACTCTGGCCATCCAGGAGCAACATCAAGGTTGCCAGACAGACCTGTGCTAGTGTCAAAAGGACCTTCCAGGGAGGCATTCCAGCAGCCCTATCTCCCACCTCCTGCACACTGCTGTGAGGCTAACTGTATGGACACCATTACTGCCTCTTACACCATTACTGACAGCCCTTGATCCCTATAAATATAGTCAGCACTAGGAGAGTGGGGAGGCAGTTTTTTTGGACATTAATCCTGTTGGGCAGATAAAATATATACTCACTTTGTTAACGATGGCCGCTGCCTACATGGGAGCCCGTCGCTCAGGTGATAATATTAGTTGCCCTTATGCTTGGAATGGGCGTAATTATATTAATGTGTGTTGGGGGTGGGCTGTGGGCAGGCAGGATCCTTGTAGCCTGGGGCTTGGTTTTAGAACTAAGCCTTTCCCACCCTTTTTGATGTGGGGTGGTGCAATCCCATCATGCCTCAGATAAGTGACTTTGTATTAGAAACTTCCCTATTTTGTATATTGGATTAAAGGTTTTGATTTCTGCACTATAAAATGGGGCAGACTGGGAGCTTGCTCTCTGGGTTTCTGAGATTAGCATGAGAGGAGAACAGAGAAAGGCCACGTGGAGGAGAGGAGAAGCAGCCAAGATGGTGGAGTGTTTAAGGAGAAGCGAGTTTGTGCAGAGTTTGTGCAGAGAGAAAGAGATGGGGAACAGAGGTGAATAAGGCTGGTGAGGTAGAAACCTTTGATTCTAGGAAACTCAGATAAGTCAGTAGCTTTGTGAGCACTGAATGAGTGGGTTTTGGAGCCCAGTGTATGTTTTTAACTTGCCCACTGCGTGCAAGCTAGGATTAAAGATGATGGCCCACCAGTTCATGGCTCTGTTGTTTCATTACCATCTGTCCAAATCTAATGCAAACCTGCATGGGCCAGGTGGTTGTGATGGTGGCCATGGATCCTGGCTTTACAAATCCCCTGCCTTCTCATGTTGCTGGCAATCTGAATAAAAGACACTTTTTATACCACTCAAACCCTGATTCCATGACTCAGTGGCAATGGGCATCTTGAACCCCAGCTTATTTCAGTAACACTGTATCCCTACAACCTAGAATGGTGCCTATATGGTGGGCATTTGAAAATTATCTGTTGGAAGTATAAATGAACAAATAATTCCTACCATAAAGTTGCCATATCAATCACAGACCAGTTTTCTCAGATTGTACTTTTCAAAAATGACCATTACATTGTTCCATCCCATATGATCTTCTTACACTTTCTTTAAAATTTCTCTCATTGAGAGGTGGGGTTTATATTCTCTCTTGAATTTGGGCAGGTTTGTGACTTCAGTAAAGGTTCTATATATGACCTCTGTGGCAAAGTCATAAATAGCTTCCACCAGGTTCTCCTGGGTCATTCTTTCTTAGAACTCAGCCATGATACAATTAGGAACACAAGCAGCTACATAGAGTCCATATGTAGGTGTTGTGGTTTATAGCCTTAGCTGAGATCCCAGCTGGTAACCAACATCAACTGTCAGACATATAAATTAGGAATCCTTAGAGATGGCCGTGGCCCTCAGGCACTGAGTCACTCCTCACCTCTGAATCTTCCCAGATGAGGTCCCTGTCAATGTAAGAAACATCCAAACCTGTAAATAATTTTTTAAGATTTTATTTGAGCCAAAACTGATGACAATTGCTGAGAATAAGATCTCCGAAGCTTCAGAGAATGACAGTTTGCAGTTTCTTTTGTGCATTTGGAATTAAGGAGTGAATTTAAAGATTACATGAAGGTGGGAGAAAGAAAGGTGGGACTACAGGTAGGTAGCAGGATTACATACTCTTTTGAGGGTGGTTATTTTAAAAGTGTGTTAACTAACTTAGATACATAGAAACAATGGACATGGCTTGCTTAAGGCAAAAATAAACTGTTTACTTAAGAAGTTATATGCTTAGGGCATATCTGCAAGAAGTTATAAGCATGAGATGACCACCTGCCATGACCTGCCCAGTTAGGAATTTATGATCCGATCCCCCTGTGAGGTTACTTTCCATAGAAGCCCTTTATCATCCATGCACTTGACACTGTAGACCAGAGATGAGCCATTCTGACTGCAACTGTGCCTTCCTCTTTCATAGAAACTATGAGAGATGATTCATTTTTGTTTTATGTCACTAATTTTTGGGTTATTATACAAAAACAGGTAGCTAAACAAAGAGTGAACAGTAATTACCGAACTTCTTTCCACCTTCCATTTGGCCGAGGCGAGGATAAGATGGCAGGTGTTGCAGTAGCTGTCCTGTACTCAGAGGTGGAAGCTGCCACTTGACTATGGCAAAGTACAGGGAATAAGGAGCCAGGGTTCCTGATAACACAGAGCTACCATATCAGTTCTGAGGAGAAACAAAATCTTGTTTTATTTAAGCCTTTGTTATATTTGGGTTTTCTGCAGCAATGAAAACCCATGTCCTGTCTCCTGCAAAGCCACCAGACAACATTTTGCTAAGGGCTTCCTGTGTGCTAGGCACTACTCTTTACATATGCTCTCTTTCTTAGTCCTCATTACAAATGTGTGGAGGTAGGTCTTCATTACTGCCTTCTTGCCAAAGGTTAAATGATGCCCAGAACATAAAAGTGAGACTAAGAGACATTGGTAAGAGTGTGGTGGTTACGGGGGGAGAGGGGAGAGGGAGAGGTAAAGGGGGAGGGGGAGGGGCACAAAGAAAACTAGATAGAAGGTGACAGAGGACAATCTGACTTTGGGTGATGGGTATGCAACATAATTGAATGACAAGATAACCTGGACATGTTATCTTTGAATATATGTATCCTGATTTATTGATGTCGCCCCATTAAAAAAAATAAAATTATTAAAAATCTGAAAAAAAATGACGCCCAGACTAAGTAAGTAATTTAGCCATGGTTTCACAGCTAGAAAGTAGCAGGTTGGATTTGAAGGCTAGTCAAAGGGGCTTCAGAGCTGGAGCAATTTTAGTTCACTTTTCTGCCTCCATGATTTCAGCTCAAGCTTTCTTTCAGGGAATGAAAAATAAGCCTGTGAAGAGAAGAGGCAGAGAAATAAATTGTCTGTAATGGCTGCTTGGGCAGCAGAAAGGGCAGCTCATAGGCGCTAAGATGCCCCTTTTGTTTTCTTAGCCACATTGTATATATGAATAACCATGTCTTAGCGCCTATGAGCAGAAAGGGCAGCTCATAGGCGCTAAGATGCCCCTTTTGTTTTCTTAGCCATGTTGTATATATGAATAACCATGTCTTCTTCAAAACAGAACAACAAAAATATAAAAATATACAATAATAGGCCTCAGTATAAATATTTCTTTCTCTACAACATGCTTTGTTGGTGTTTTGCCTATATGCAATTGTGGGTATACACAAAAACATTTTTTTCACATATGTACATACAAGAATATTCCTGCATACTTCCTCTTATAGTGCTGCCCATTGCATCTTGGGGTGCTGAACTCAGTAGCTGCTCATAATTCATAATCTAAAAACAATTCAACAAAAAGCTTTTGTTATGCTTGTTTTAGGTAATGAGGCACAAAGGAAATAATATGAACTCTTTTAAAAAAGGAAATACAATGAATTCTATTCATGTCTGGAAGATATTACAAGTAATACTACCTATATTGCTGGGAAAGAGTCACACATTATGTCAGTCATCATGACAATCCTAAGGTAGGAACATTTATCCTACTACAGATTAGAAAGCAAAGGCATAGAAAGGTTAAATATTTTTCTAAAGGTCATACAGCCAGGCAGCCTTCCATTTGAGTGAAACAGAAGGAGGAGAAATACTCTGTTATTTGCTTTGCCTATGAATAAATTTGTTGTATCAATTTATATTTTATTTATTGATTTTCTAGAGGAAAACATTGGATATGATATCTTAATTACAGTTAGGTATAAAGTCAAAGATATTCTTGCCATTTCTTTTTAAAAGAGGTAAATGCTGCCTATGATTTAGTTAAATGAAGTCTACATGACCATGCTATATTAAATGTTTGAAAGTTGCAAATTAAATGGAAGTAGTAAAAGGAATATGAAAGTGAATTGTAAATTGATATAAAATAACAAAAGACCAGTCATGCTCTGGAAGGAAATTCTTCTTTGCTGTACCTGACTAAATAGTCTGGGAAGCAAGAGCTATAAGAACTGGGTGGTTGAAGGGATGTCAAACACAACCAGACTCTATAGTCAGAAAGAGTGGCAAGATCCGATCCCTCCTCAAATGTGTGATGGATTCACTCCTTGGACATCCTAACTCTTCATTCTCAGCCTTTGTTGTTCTTTCCAAAGACATAAATTTCATGTAAATCTTTGCTTACATTTGCCTAGTCTGAAAAATTTTCATTTTTTACCTTTTAACACAGGGATCTCTGAAGGGTCTTCCTGGGTTTTCTGCTTTCATTCTCACTAGGCAGACAGTGTATTCCAGAGTCTCACAAATCCCTCCAGTTTTTATTGGGGTGAATAGGATAGCTGTTGGTTTTTAAAAATTTAGGATTGTGTGTGTGTTTATTTATGGAATTATTTCAGTAACAAAGTAAATAAAAACCAGACAGCCTGACCAGGCAGTGGCACAGTGGATAGAGCGTCAGATTGGGATGAGGAGGACCCAGATTCAAAACTCTGAGGTTGCCGGCTTGAGCACAGGCTCATCTGGTTTGAGCAAGGCTCACCAGCTTTAACCCAAGGTTGCTGGCTTGAGCAAGGGGTCACTCGGTCTGCTGGAGCCCCCAGTCAGGGCACATATGAGAAAGCAATCAATGAACAACTAAGGAGCCACAACGAAGAATTGATGCTTCTAATCTCCTTCCTTTCCTGTTTGTCTGTCCCTATCTGTGCCTCTCTCTATCTCTGTCACACACACACACACACACATACACAAACACACACACAAGAGCAGACATCCTTGCACTCAGCTTTAAATGAACTGATCCTCTTTATTGCATCTTCTGTATCTTAGGCTGCCAAAACAAAGTACCATAAACTCAGTGGCTGTTAAACATCAGACGTTCACACTGTACTGGAGGCTGGAAATCTGAGATCAGGATGCGACATGGTTAGGTTTTGGTGTGGCTTTCTTCCAGGTTGCAGACTGCTGACTTCTCTCTGTGTCCTCACATGACAGAGAGGGCTAAAATTGTCTCTGCAGGCCCTTTTATAAATTCACAATGACCAAGACATAGAAACAACCAAAATGTCCCTTGACAGAGGATTGGATAAAGAAGATGTGGTGCATAGATGCAATGGAATACAACTCAGACATAAGAAATGAAGACCTTGCCATTTATGACAACATCAATGGACCTTAAAAAACAAAACAAAGACACGCTTATCCTGCCTGGCTGGATAGCTTGGTTGGTGCATTGTTTTTCTTTCATTTTTTTTTTTCAGTAAAAGTCAGGGAGATAGAGACAGACTTCCTCCTGCACCCCAATCAGGGTGCCAAGCACCCTACCAGGTGATACTCTGCCATTCCAGGGTCACTGCTCTTTTGCTTGGCAACTGAGCTACTTTAGCACATCCTCATGTGCTATACTCATGACCCCATGGAACTATCCGCAGTGCTTAGGGCCAACTTGCTCAAACTGAGCCATGGCTGTGGGAGGAGAAGAGAGAGACAGAGACAGAGAGAGAAGAAGAAGGGGTAGAGAAGCAGATGGACGCTTCTCCTGTGTGCCCTGACTGGAAATTGATCCCAGGACTTCCACACACTGGGCCAATGCTCTACTGCTGAACCAACTGGCCAAGGCTGATGCATTGTTTTTCAACGACCAGTGTGCAGAGCAATGTTGGTCCACAAGTGAGCTGTACAACAACAGGGTGGTCAACTATATTGGAGACCAGCACAGAATTTCTGGTGGACAGGCACTGGTCTGTGGACCTATGATTGAAAAACAATGACTTAGAGCACCATCCTGATATATAGAGGTTGCTGGTTTGTTCCCTAATCGGGGAAAATACAGAAACAGATTGATGTTTCTCTCTCTCTCTCTCTCTCTCTCTCTCTCTCTCTCTCTTCTTCTTCTTCTTCTCCCTCTAAAATCAATAAATAAAAAATTTAAAAATTCACAGTGGCCAGGACATGGAAACAACCAAAAAGCCCATCAATAGATGACTGGATAAAGAAGATGTGGCACATATACACTATGGAATACTACTCAGCCATAAGAAATGATGACATCGGATCATTTATAGCAAAATGGTGGGATCTTGATAACATTATATGGAGTGAAATAAGTAAATCAGAAAAAAACCAGGAACTGCATTATTCCATACGTAGATGGGACATAAAAGTGAGACCAAGAGACATTGATAAGAATGAGGTGGTTACGGGGGGAGGAGGGAGAGGAAGAGGGAAGGGGAGGGGGAGGGGCACAAAAAGAACTAGGTGACAGAGGACAATCTGACTTTGGGGGATGGGTATGCAACATAATTGAACGACAAGATAACCTGGACATGTTATCTTTGAATATATGTATCTTGATTTACTGATGTCACCCCATTAAAAATAAATAAATAAATAAAATTTAAAAAAAATTTAAAAAGACAAAAACCCCACTAATCTTACTTGTGAGGGTTCCTAATTACATCACAATGAAAGTTAGAATTTCAACATATAAATTTTGAGGTAAAACAACCATTCAGTCCATTGCATTCTGTTTTTCCTTGACTTTAATATGTCTGAGTATTAATGGGACCAATCAGTTTTTTTTATAACAAAAAAGAACATTACAGATGCAGTGAAAAGATAAAATTTTCTTGTATTGAATATCAAATAATATAATTAGTAAAATATCTTATAAAATTTTAATTTCATCAACTCTAGGTTTTAAATCAAGGTCAAAATAGTTCAAAGTAAAATGGAGAGCTGGCTAAAAATTACTAGCAACAAATTACCCAAATTACCCAAGGTACTGCAATAAACTTGGAGGAAAGTATTTTGCTCAATCTTTTTCTATAGTTAAAAATTTTTAGGTCCAGGAGTCTGCAGACAGACCACACCTAGGGAACACAGAGGCCACACTCAGTGGACTCCAGTGGCCCAAACCTTCATTTGCACAGACAAAATGAGAAGGCAGAGAAATGCAACACAAATGAATCAAGGCAAATCCCCAGAAAAGGATCTGAATGAGTCATAAATAACCAAGTTACCAGAAGCAGAGTTTAAAATAACAGTTGTTAGGATGCTCAAAGATCTTAGAACAATAATAGATGGTCATTACAAATACCTAAATAAAGAGATAGCAAATGTAAAAAAGGACATTGAAATAATAAAAACAATCAGTCAGAAATGACAAATACAATATCAGAAATGAAGAACACAATGTAAGGAATTAAAAGCAGGATGAATGAAGCTGAGAATCAAATCAGCAAGTTACAGAACAAGATAAATGAAGACATGGAAGTAAAGCAGAAAAAAGAAAAGAGACTCAAAAAAGTCTGAGGAAACTCTGATAGAGCTCTGTGACAACATGAAAAGGAATAACATCTGCATCATAGGGGTTCCTGAAGAAGAAGAGAAAGATCAAGGGATAGAGACTTTGGTCAAACATATCATAGCTGAAAACTTCCCTCAATTAAGGCAGGAAAACATGTCACAAGTTCAAGAAGCACAGAGAACTCCATTAAACAGAAACCAAAAAAAATTGACACCAAGACACATCATAATTAAAATACCAAAGCTAAGTGATAAAGAGAAAATATTAAAAGCTGCTAGAGAAAAAAAGGCTACTACCTACAAAAGAGCCCCCATAAAGATGACTTCTGATTTCTCAACAGAAACACTTGAGGACAGAAGGGAATGGCAAGAAATATTTAAAGTAATGCAGAACAAGAGCCTACAACCAAGACTACTTTATCCAGCAAGGCTATCATTTAAAATTGAAGGAGAAATAAAAAGCTTTCCAGACAAAAAAAAAATCAAGGAATTGACTAGAACAAAACCAAGGCTGCAAGAAATGCTTAGGGACCGGTTGCAAACAGATCAAAGGGGAAAAACAATATAGCAAAAGAAGAATACAGTTTTAAAGAATAAAATGGCAATAAACAATTACATATCAATAATAACCTTAAATGTAAATAGATTAAATGATCCAATCAAAAGACATAGGATAGCTGCATGGATAGGAAAACAAGACTCATACATTTGCTGTCTACAAGAGACACACCTTAAAAAATGCACATAGACTGAAGATAAAATAATGGAAAAAAATATTTCATGCAAATGGAAAGGAAGAAAAACTGGGGTAGCAACATTTATATCAGACAAAATGGACTTTAAAACAAAGGCTATAGTATGAGATAAAGAAGGTCACTACATAATGATAAAGGGAGCAATCCAACAGGAAGATATAACCATTATAAATATCTTCGCACCTAATATAGAACCACCTAAATATATAAAGCAGATTTTGATGGGCATAAAGAATGAGATCAACAGCAATACTATAATAGTAGGAGATTTCATTACCCCACTAACAGCACTAGATAGATCCTCAAGAAAAAAAAATTAAGAAACAGCAGACTTAAAGGACACATTAGATCAACTCGATTTAATAGATATCTTCAGAACCTTTCACCCTAAAGCAGCAAAATATACATTCTTTTCAAGTGGTCATGGTACATTCTCTAGAATAGACCATGTGTTAGGGCACAAAAGCGGCCTCAACAAATTTAAGAAGAATGAAATCATATTGAGCAATTTCTCAGATCACAATGGCATACAACTAGAAATCAACCACAACAGAAAAACTGAAAAATACTCAAACACATAGAAACTAAATAGCATGTTATTAAATAATGAATGGGTTAACAATGAGATTAAAGAAGAAATAAAAAAATTCCTAGAAATGAATGATAATGAGCATACATCAACTCAAAATTTATGGGACACAGCAAAAGCAGTCCTGAGAGGGAAGTTCATAGCATTATAGGCATACCTCAAGAAGATAGAAAAAGCTCAAATAAACAACTTTACCCTGCATCTAAAAGAACTAGAAAAAGAACAGCAAGTAAAGCCCAGAGGTAGTAGAAGGAAGGAAATAATAAAGATTAGTGTGAAAATAAATGATATAGGGGCTTAAGAAACAACACAGAGGATCAATGAAACCAGAAGCTGGTTCTTTGAAAAGGTAAACAAGATCGATGAACCTTTAACCAGACTCACTAAGAAAAAAAGAGAGAAGACTCAAATAAATAAAATTAGAAATGAGAGTGGAGAAATAACAACTGACACAACAGAAATACAAAATATTGGCCCTAGCCAGTTGGCTCAGTGGTAGAGCATTGGCCTGGCATGCGGAAGTCCCAGGTTCGATTGCCGGCCAGGGCACACTGGAGAAGCACCCATCTGCTTCTCCACCCCTCCCCCTCTCCTTCCTCTATGTCTCTCTCTTCCCTTCCCGCAGCCAAGGCTCCATTGGAGCAAAGATGGCCCAGGCGCTAGGGAAGGCTCCATGGCCTCTGCCTCAGGCGCTAGAATGGCTCTGGTCTCAACAGAGCGATGCCTCTGATGGGCAGAGCATCGCCCCCTGGTGGGCGTGCCGGGTGGATTCCGGTCGTGTGCATGCGGGAGTCTGTCTGACTACCTCCCCGTTTCCAGCTTCAGAAAAATACAAAAAAAAAAAAAAATACAAAATATTGTAAGAAAATACTATGAAGAAGTGTACACCAAAAAACTAGACAACCTAGATGAAATGGACAAATTCCTTGAAACATATAATCTTCCAAAAATTAATCTGGAAAAAACAGAAAATCTAAACAGGCCAATTACAACAAATGAGATCAAAACAGTTATCAAAAAAACTCCGTAAAAGAAAAGTCCTGGGCCTGATGGCTTCACAATGGAATTCTACCAAATATTCAAACAAGAACTAACTCCTATCCTTCTCAAGCTATTTCAAAAAATTCAAGAGGAAAGAAGAATTCCAAGCTCCTTTTATGAGGTGAGCATAATTCTGATTCCAAAACCAGGCAAAGACAATATAAAGAAAGAAAATTATAGGACAATATTTCTAATGAATTTATGCTAAAATCCTCAACAAATATTAGCAAATGCATCCAGCAATATATGAAAAAAATCATACACCATGATCAAGTGGGATTTATTCTGGGGAGGCAAGGCTGGTATAATATTCACAAATCAATCAATGTGATTCATCACATAAACAAAAGGAAGGAGAGAAACCACATGAGAATTTCAATAGATGCAGAAAAAGTATTTGATATAATCCAGCACCCAATCATGATCAAAACTCTCAGCAAAGTGAGAATACAGGGAACATACCACAACATGATAAAGGCCATCTATGACAGACCCACAGGGAACATCATACTCAATGGGCAAAAATTAAAAGCAATCCCCCTAAGATCAGGAACAAGGCAGGGGTGCCCCCTTTCACCACTCTTATTCAACATAGTCCTGGAAGTCCTAGCCACAGCAATCAGACAAGAAAAAGAAATAAAAGGTATCCAAATTGGAGAAGAAGAAGTAAATCTATCATTATTTGCAGATGATATGATATTAGATATAGAAAACCCTAAAGTCTCAGTCAAAAAACTACTGGACCTGATAAATGAATTCAGCAGGGTGGCAGAATATAAAATTAATACTCAGAAATCAGAGGCATTTTTATACACTAACAATGAATTGACAGAAAGAGAAATGAAGGAAACAATGCCCTTCAACATTGCAACCAAAAAAAATAAAGTACCTAGGAATAAATTTAACCAGGGAGACTTGTACTCAGAAAATTATAAAACATTGATAAAAGAAATCAGGGAAGATATAAACAAGTGGAAGCATATACCATGCTCATGGATAGGAAGAATAAACATCATTAAAATGTCTATATTACCCAAAGCAATTTATAAATTCAATGCAATACCAATTAAAATACCAATGAGTTACTTCAAAGATATAGAACACATATTCCAAAAATTTATATGGAACCAAAAGAGAACACGAATAGCCTCAGCAATCTTGAAAAGGAAGAATAAAGTGGGAGGTATCACACTTCCTGATATCAAGTTATACTACAAGGCCATTGTACTCAAAACAGCCTGGTACTGGCACAAGAGCAGGCATATAGATCAATGGAACAGAACTGAGAACCCAGAAATAAACCCACACTTTTATGGACAACTGATATTTGACATAGGAGGTAAGAGCATACAATGGAGTAAGGACAGCCTCTTCAATAAATGGTATTGGGAAAATTGGACAGCTACCTGCAAAGAAATAAAACTAGACCACCAACTTACACCATTCACAAAAATAAACTCAAAATGGATAAAAGACTTAAATGTAAGCCGTGAAACCATAAGCATCTTAGAAGAAAACATAGGCAGTAACATCTCTCACAGCAATATATTTGCTGATTCATCTCCATGGGCAAGTGAAATAAAAGACAGGATATACAAATGGGACTATATCAAACTAAAAAGCTTTTGCACAAAGACAATAAGAACAGAATAAAAAGACAAACTACACAATGGGAGAATATATTTGACAATACGTCTGATAAGGGGTTAATAACCAAAATTTATAAAGAACTTCTAAAACTCAACACCAGGAAGACAAACAATCCAATCCAAAAATGGGCGAAAGAAATGAATAGACACTTCTCCAAAGAGAACATACAGATGGCCAATAGGCATATGAAAAAATGCTCAACATCACTAATCATTAGAGAAATGCAAATTAAAACCATAATGAGATATCACTTCACACCAGTCAGAATGGCATTCATCAACAAAACAACACAGAATATGTGCTGGCGAAGATAAGGAGAAAAGGGAACCCTCCTGCTCTGCTGGTGGGAATGCAGACTGGTGCAGCCTCTGTGGATACAGTATGGAGATTCCTCAAGAAATTAAAAACGGAACTGCCTTTTGACCCAGTTATACCACTTTTAGGAATATACCCCATGAACACAATAGCACTGTTTGAAAAGAAGAAATGCACCCCCATGTTTATGGCAGCATTGTTCACAATAGTGAAGACCTGGAAACAGCCCAAGTGTCTGTCAGTGGACGATTGGATTAAAAAGCTTTGGTATGTATATATATATATACATATATACATACATACATATACACACACTATGGAATACTACTCAGCCATAAGAAATGATGACATCAGATCATTTACAACAACATGGATTGACCTTGATAACATTGTACTGAGTGAAATAAGTAAATCAGAATAAACTAAGAATTATATGATTCCATACATAGGTGTGACATAAAAATGAGACTCAGAATCATGAACAAGAGTATGGTGGTTACAGGGTGGGGGGGAGGAGCGAGAGGTGGTTGGGGAAGGGAAGGGGCACAAAGATAACCAGTTATAAGGTGACGAAAGACAATTTGACTTTGGGTGATGGGAATGCAGCATAATCAAATGTCAAAATAACCTGGAGATGTTCTCTCTGAACATATGTACCCTGATTTATCAATGTCACCCATTAAAATTAATAAAATAATTTTTAGGTCCATACTTTCCCAAAGTTTGTTCTATAGAAAAAAAATAGTAAATTGAAGGTTTAGAATGCTGCAATTTGATGTCATTGTGGATTTATGGGATTCGAAAGCACATCAGATTATTAAAGTATACTTACAGGTAATACAAGTTCTTAAAGTAGTATCAAGCACTAAAGTCATTTCTTTTTAAACAAATGTTTGTCCTGAACTGTTATAGCTTATAACCTTTTTGTGAGCTCCCACTAGGACGTGTCCAGACTACTTTGCCAGTGTTTCTAGTCTTCTTTCTACCTTTCCAGTTTACACTCTGTATTTATGTTAAGCCTAATTCAGAGGGACCCGAAACATGGAAGACATGAACAAGGTCCATTGGTTACACATCAAAGCTTTATTGTCTAGCTTGGCCAAAGGGCGGGAACTCCGACAGAAATCTGAAGGAGAGTGCGCGCTGGCCCTTTGTTCTACCTAGTTTTTATAGTTTTGTAAGTGGGAAGTATAGAAGCAAAAATTGCAATTAGGAGCCCCTTACCACTATTGGTTATAGTCATATGTCTTTTAACATGATAGGACCATGTTCAATTTGCAAGCCATACATTCTTTTGGGGAAAACAAAGTTTACAAGTCAACACAATGGTAGAAAGATGTCTCTTTACATATTAAAAGGCATTCCTATATTATCTAGTGTTCATCTGCTATCTCTCTGTCCTGAGTCACACGTGTTAACCACACGCATTTACATAGGAGAGGTAGTTTCGATGGGGACAAATGCCCGCAAATGGCTCATTGCTATGAGAAAAGGTTTATTTTGGCTTTTCTCTCCCTGCACCTGGCTAGCCATTCACCCTTTTCCCCACAGGCGTGGTGGAATGTCTGGGGATCCATGTTTTCCTCCCCTTTGCTTTTACAATACAATGCCAAGGGCTATCCTGACTATGCCAATCACACAGTACAGAGACTATTCTCACAATTTCTCTGCACATCTTAACCCAAATCAACAAAATGTTTCTCAAGCCTCCCAAAATATTAATATTAATTCTGTAGCTTTTGGTACTTTACAACACCTGCAGGTGAAATGGCTCAGTGGCTCCTCAATTTACTGAATATAGATGATACTACATGCAGTAAGAGCCTTAAATATTAAGCCATGACTCCTACCTTCAAGGAATAGTCAGCTCTTTACATTATCAAATTAATCAAAACTGGTTGTATTAGTTAACTGTTGCTGTATAGCAAATTATAATTTAGCAGCTTAAAATAACAAAATTTATTATCTCACAGTTTCTGTGTGACAGAAATCCAGGCACAGTTCAAAGGGTAGTTTGGCTTGAACGTCTCATGAGTTTAGAGTAAGATGTTGACCAGGGCCACAGTCAGCTGAAGGCTTCACTGAAGCTGAAGAATGTGCTTCCAGCCTCTTCCCTGTGGTTGTTGTCAGGCTTCAGTTCCTTGTCTGCTGTTGGTTGGGTGCCACAGTTTCTCAATATGTGGAACTTTCCATAGGCTGAGAGTTCAACCCAGCCCCTGGCTTCTCCCAGAGAGAGTGCTCACCTCTGAAGTGATGTACCATCATGTCTGCTTCTGCAGTATTACACACTACATAAAATCCTGACCTTGTTCATAGGAAGAAAAGTTCTTAAGGGTGTGAAAACCAAGAGGTTGGGATTATTTGGGGCCACTGTAGAGGATAGCTACTGAACAGTTTTTTCTGATTCCTTGTCTTAAATAGTACCACTGTGATCACCCAGTTTCTAAATGCAGAAACTGGATTCATTTCCTAGATCCTCTTTCTTATTCACTAATACTATCCTATCAATCACCATATTACAGAATCTGCCATCTTAATAACCTTGGCATCTTTGATCTTGTCTTATTGTTATTGCTTTATATCTTGTCATTTTGGGGGGTCAATTTCAGTAGTGTATTAGTCAGCTTGGGTTGCTGTAACAAAATACCACAGACTAGGTGGCTTAAACAACAGAGATTTATTGTTTCACTGTTCTGGAGCTAGAAGTGCATAATGGTGGTGCTAGAACGATACAGGACTGGTGACACTCTCTTTCTGGCTTGTTGTAGATGGCCACTGTCTTACTGAGCTCACATGACTTCTTTGCACACTCATCTCCAATGCCATCATCATATTAGGAGGTAGGGCTTCAACATATGAATTTCGAGGGGACATATGAATTTATTCAGTCCATAGCAGGCAATTTCAAATGGTTTACACTTCTTTTATTTTTCACATGCTGTTCTGACATGAATGCCTGTCCTCTCTTGCTTCATAGCACTAAAAGACTGCTTAGAGAGAAGGCAGGAAATGGATCTTATGTTACTTTGCCCAAACTCTCACTCAGCATGGGAAGTGGTGTTGCTAGTACAGGGTCACATTATGTCTGCTAGCATGGCTTTCATTGTTAGAAAAGTTATCCCTCCTGTTGTATAGAAAATTTCAATGACAAGCACTTGTGAATTTGAATTTTAACTCTGCAGCATGAATCCAACCCCTTTTTCACAAAATCGAACTTCACATAGTTGAGTCCAGTAAGCATGTTCTTCTTTCTCTTTTTTTCAGGCTGAATATCTCCAGGCCTTTAGATGACTCAGGCACAATTTTGGGGCTGGTGGAGCTGAGGCTGTGACTCCAGGTTTTGAGAATTTCTAAGTTACAATGGAATGAAACAGTATTTTTCTTTATCTCTGACCAAATAGCTCAGCTGGTTAGAGCATCATCCTAATACACCAAGGTTGTGAGTTCGATCCCTGGTCAGGGCACACACAGGAATCAACTAGTGAATGAGTGAGTGAGTGGAACAACAAATCAAAGTCTCCCCTCTTTCTTTCCCTGCACACACTTACTTTCTCTCTTTAAAATCAATTATTTTTTAAAAAAGAGTTTTAGCCCTCTCATTTCACTTTCCTATTCTGGGTAATTAAAGGGTTTATCTGTCAGCTGAACTTTATGAATTAGTCATAATTTAAAGGACTCATTTGGCTGTAAGTAACAAAAACCTAATTCAAACCAACAAATAAGAAAAGGCTCATTGAACTGGCAAATCTAAGGTGTGGCTTCAGACAACATCAGTTTCTGGAATACAACACGAGCTGGGCCTATTCCTCTCGCCACCTCTTAGCTCTGCTTGCCCCTGGTTGACAGGGTTCCACTGTAGCCGGCAGCTCCACACTTGTAGCATCACTAGAGAAAAGGAGGGACCATCTTTCTCAGTCTCTCTGACAAAACACCTGAGAAGACTGGCTCAGCATGGGAATGGTGAAGCAATCATGTGGCCAAGTAGCTTGGAGCGATTTGGTCAAGCATGTTTCTGTGAAACACAGCCCCCGCCCCTTGCCACTCTAGGTGAGAGTAAACATGATCAGCTCCATCAGAACCACTTGGATTGAGAAAGATTATTGTGGACTGGGTCAGGGTTGGTTACCCAAGGAGGTCATTCTAGAAAGACAAGCAGACATCTGCCAAGATACTTAACAGTCTATTCTAGAAAGGCCATGACTTAAATATTTAAAGTCCAAAGTGCAGAACTGATATGGCTGGACAAAAACAGATGCAGTAGTCAGATGAAGCACCTTTTTAAAATATGCATTCCATTTTCTACACAACGTTTTCCCAAAGGTACCTTGCACAGTATTAGGACTCAACCCATATTTTATTGTAATATTGAGAAGCTGCCTACAATGTGCTTAGGTTAATATTTTTAAAAAGTCACTTTTCCTCAGGAGCACAGTATATTGTTTTATAGTCACAATGCTCCTTTGCTTATGTGTCTGAGTTGTATACTTCATTGCTTCCATTTCTAAATCTATTCTGATCTGAAAGATTCCCTGTTGTGAGACTCTTCTTTATGATATTTAAAAACTACATGGAGGGATGGAGGCTGAGCTAGATTAAAGTTGTGCAAATCTGGCCCTGGCCGGTTGGCTCAGTGGTAGAGCGTCATCCTGGCGTGCAGAGGTCCCGGGTTCGATTCCTGGCCAGGGCACACAGGAGAGGCGCCCATCTGCTTCTCCACCCCTCCCCCTCTCCTTCCTCTCTGTCTCTCTCTTCTCCTCCCGCAGCCAAGGCTCCATTGGAGCAAAGATGGCCCGGGCGCTGGGGATGGCTCCTTGGCCTCTGCCCCAGGTGCTAGAGTGGCTCTGGTCACAACAGAGCGACGCCCGGGAGGGGCAGAGCATCGCCCCCTGGTGGGCGTGCCGGGTGGATCCCAGTCTGGCGCATGCGGGAGTCTGTCTGACTGTCTCTCCCCGTTTCCAGCGTCAAAAAAATACAAAAAAAAAAAAAAAAGTTTTGCAAATCTGATTAACATATTATAATGCTCTGTTTCAAAGGTCAGGTGCACTCAACGAATTTACATAGAAATTATTTTGTTTATTTTGTGGACATATAAATCATGAGCTTTCTAAAGGTCAAAGTAGAGTTTGTTCTTGGATTCTAAAGCAATCTGATTTCCATTTACAATATGCTTTGGTAACCCTAAATACAGAAGTAGGCCCCGTTAAGTCATATTTCCAGTTTGTGTTTGGTTTAATTTCTCATGAAGAAAATACTTGTAGATTAAGGCAGTGCTGAAATATCATTGTCCCTAAATTACTTTTATTTTCAACTAGGTGCATAAAAGAACGCTACTTATAAATGACACCTGAACTCTGAATGTCATTTTCATGCCTATGCTGTTTTCAAAGACATAGAAGCATTTTAGCTAGTTTTGGATCTGGAAACTGGAGCAAAGTTCAGAAAGTTAGGACTCCTGGAATTTATTAACATTTACCTGGTATAGGTCCTGCAGCTTTATTAATTAATATGCGTGGAATCACTGTGTGCTTCATAGAGAAGAGGCTCCAATAAATTATACAGTTTATTTAGAATTCAGAAACTCAAGGACCTAGTTATATACACAAAGTATTTTTTCATTAATTATTTTAAATAATTTTTTCTTTACCGTATGTACTTTAGCAAGATAAAAAGAATCTCTCAGAGTATTTTGTATTCATGTTCATTAACATTCCAGTTGAATAATAAACCTCAAAACGATTCATGTGTGAATCAGTGAGGCATGGCTAATTACAGTTTTCAGCCACACAGCCAATAACATTCACCATGAAACACAGTGTCTGTTAAGTACATCTCTGAATTTTGTTGGGGGAGAGTGGTAGGAAATAGGGAGGTTGCAAATTGAAGTTTAAAAATGTCTAAATATTTTAGGGGCTTGTACATTATAAATATCTTTCAGGCAAGTATTTTTCACAAACATGACATACTGTTATCAAAATGGATAAAAAAAAACCCATAGATTTGTTTTAAAAACAAAGCAAAGAAAACAAAAACAATCTCAAGTCCTGAGAGTGGACCATGTTCTATAAGGAAACAGAAGAAACTTTTTGGAATACTAGAAAATATGATTTAACATTAGTTAAAAAATACATTTTATATGGAATTTCAGAAATGATTTTTCCTACTCCTTAAAGAATCATCTTGATACTACCTTTGACTGTCTCAAGTCCACAAATATGTTTAAAAGATGGAAATCTGGAAAATAGAGGACACAGTAAAAGCTGAATGTCATGACTAAAATACTTAAATTTTGAAGCAATTTTATAATGTATATTCAAAATTTTTTCTATTTATTTTTGGCTTAAAATATTTCTCCTTAATACCAGCCACACTGCTGAATACTCAAAGACTACATGAATAAAAGAATTGGCATTCACATTTTATTTTTAAAATTAAATTAGTGTTATTTCAATGACATACCCAATACATGGTAAAAAAAAAAAAAAAAAAAGTCCAGAAGTTCTGAATAGTGTGAAATAGAGTAAGATGCTCCTGCCTCCTGCCTCACCTCTTCCCCCAGTCATTGTTCACGGCACTTGGGGTGCTTTCAGAAGTTCTCTCCACAAGCCCAGATCAGGTCCACAGTCTCTTAGCTGCAATTCTGAAATCCAAAAAGCTCTGAAAACCAAAAGGCTAATCTGATACAGGCTATTTTTAGTGTTTGTTTATCCTATATATATTTTGTTGCAGAAATATTAAAGTTTGATTGCAGAATGCTCTTCCAAAAATGCTTTAGGAGAGTTATACATACATAGTATAGGTGTATATTACCTTTCTAAAAAACAAAACCCAAAATTATTAATTTCCAAAACACCTGTCCCAAAAATTTTGGATGAGTGATACAAACTTCAATAATTATGTGTGTACCACAGTCTTCATATTTACACAAACAGATTGTACTCTATATACTGTCTGGCAAATACATTTATGAAATTTCTTCCCTTAAGACCTTACTGTGGATCTACACAATCACGCTTCTTGTTACCTTTGACTTCATTTCCCATGACTTTCCTCTCATTCTTTTGCAACATAAGCAGCCTTGTTATTTTGCCACCATATCTTTATATTTACTGTTGCCTCTGTCTGGAAGAATCATCCAAAGATTTCTTTATTGGTGGTCCCCTCACTTCACTGAGACCTTTGTTCTGATGACATGTCTCCTAAGAGGCCTTTCTGACCACCCTATCTGAAGTAAGACCACCCATCATTCTATAGCCCCTCACTCTGCTTTTTTTTTTCACAGAATTTCTCAACACCCATGATATCCTATAAGTTTGGATATTAAGTTTGTATTCTGTACCAGAAGTTTCATGAAAGTAGGACTTTTTTTTTTTTAATTTAGTGAGAGAAAGGGAGACAGAGACAGACTTCCTCATGTGCCCTGGTCAGGATCCACCCAGCAAGCCCACTAGGGGGCCATGCTCTGCCCATCTGGGGCCCTTACTCTGTTGCAACTAGAGCCATTTTTTAGCGCCTGAGATGAAGGCCATGAAGCCATCCTCAACACCCGAAGCCAACTCGCTCCAATCAAGCCTTGGTTGCAGGAGGGGAGGAGAAGAGAGAGATAGAGAGAAGTGAGAGGGGAAGGTGTGGGAAAGCAGATGGACGCTTCTCCTGTGTGTCCTGACTGGGAATTGAACCTGAGAAATCCACAGGCCAGGCCAATGCTCTACTACTGAGCTAACCGACCAGGGGAAAGTAGGGTTTTTTAAACCTTTTTTAATTAAAATTTTTTATTTATTGTGTTAACATGAATTCAAGTGTCCCACTCAATCTAATAGTCTCAACCCCCCCAACAACATGCTCCCCATTACATCCCCCTTGTACTCTACCCCCTGACTCCCTACCCCTTCCCTTGGGATTTGCTGTCCTGTAATCTGTATCTATGTGTTATGTATATATAGTTTCACTAATCTCTTCACCTTCTCTGATCCCATCCCCTCAGCGCTCTTTCCTTGGACAGCTGTCTCTCTGCTCCCTGTGACCCCGCCTTTGCCTCTATTCCATTCCTCAGTTTACTTTGTTCATTAGATTCCACATATAAGTAAGAATATATGAAATTTTTCTTTCTCTTCCTGACTTATTTCACTTAGCATAAAGATCTCCAGGTCAATCCATGCCATTGCAAAAGGTAAGATTTCCTTCTTTTCTGTGGCTGCATAATATTCCATCTGTGTAGATATACCACTGCTTTTTAATTCACTTGTCCACTGATAGACACTTGGACTGTTTCCAGATCACGGCTATGGTAAACAATGTTGCAGTGACTATGGGGGTGCATATCTTCTTTGAATCTGTGTTTTGGGATTCTTAGGATATATTCCTAAAAGTGGGACAGCTGGGTCAAAAGGCATTTCCATTTTTAAGGTTTTTTTAAATTTATTAAGTTAAATGCAGTGACATTGATAAATCAGGGTACATATGTTGAAAGAAAACATCTCTAGATTATTTTGACATTTGATTGTGCTGTGTACCCCTCCCCCAAAGTTAAATTGTCTTCTGTCACCTTCTATCTGGTTTTCTTGTGCCCCTCCCCTACCCCAACCCCTCTCTCATTCTTTGCCCCATCCCCCCTCCCCCCAATCCCCACCCCTGTTGCCATCACATTCTTGTTCATGTCTCTGAGTCTCATTTTTATGTCCCTTCTATGTATGGATTCATATAGTTCTTAGTTTTTTTCTGATTTACTTATTTCACTCCGTATAATGTTATCAAGGTCCATCCATGTTATTGTAAATGATCCGATGTCATCATTTCTTATGACTGAGTAGTATTTCATAGTATATATGTACCAAAGCTTTTTAATCCACTCGTCCTCTGACGGACACTTGGGCTGTTTCCAGACCTTCGCTATTGTGAACAATACTGGCACAAACATGGGGGTGCATTTCTCCTTTTGGAGCCGTTCTATGGTGTCCTTGGGGTATATTCCTAAAAGTGGGATAGCTGGGTCAAAAGACAGTTCGATTTTCAGTTTTTTGAGGAATCTCCATACTGTTTTCCACAGTGGCTGCACCAGTCTGCATTCCCACCAGCAGTGCAGGAGGGTTCCCTTTTCTCCACATCCTTGACAGCACTTATTCTGTGTTGTTTTTTTGATGAGCACCATTCTGACTGGTGTGAGGTGATATCTCATTGTGGTTTTAATTTGCATTTCTCTAATGATTAGTGATGTTGACCATTTTTTCATATGCCTATTGGCCATCTGTATGTCCTCTTTGGAGAAGTGTCTATTCATCTCTTTTGCCCATTTTTGGATTGGATTGTTTGTCTTCCTGGTGTTGAGATTTACAAGTTCTTTATAAATTTTGGTTATTAACCCTTTATCAGACGTATTGTCAAATATGTTCTCCCATTGTGTAGTTTGTCTTTTTATTCTGTTCTTGTTGTCTTTAGCTGTGCAAAAGCTTTTTAGTTTGATATAGTCCCATTTGTATATCCTGTCTTTTATTTCACTTCCCTGTGGAGATAAATCAGCAAATATATTGCTCCGAGAGATGTCAGAGAGCTTACAGCCTATGTTTTTTCTTCTAAGATGCTTATGGTTTCACGGCCTACATTTAAGTCTTTTATCCATTTTGAGTTTATTTTTGTGAGTGGTGATCTAGTTGCATTTTTTTTGCAGGTAGCTGTCCAATTTTCCCAACACCATTAGTTAAAGAGACTGTCTTTACTCCATTGTATTTCCTTACCTCCTTTGTCAAATATCAGTTGTCCATAGAACTGTGGGTTTATTTCTGGGTTCTCTGTTCTGTTCCATTGATCTATATGCCTGTTCTTATGCCAGTACCAGGCTGTTTTGAGTACAACGGCCTTGTAGTATAACTTGATATCTGGAAGTGTGATACCTCCCACTTTATTCTTCTTTTTTAAGGTTGCTGAGGCTATTCATGTTCCTTTTTGGTTCCATATAAATTTTTGGAATATGTGGTCTATATCTTTGAAGTATGTCATTGCTATTTTAATTGGTATTGCATTGAATTTATAGATTGCTTTGGGACATTTTAATGATGTTTATTCTTCATTCTTCCTAACCATCAGCACAGTACATGCTTCCACTTGTTTGTATCTTCCTTGATTTCTTTTATCAATGCTTTGTAATTTTCCGAGTACAAGTCTTTAGTCTCCTTGGTTAAGTTTACTCCTAGGTACTTTATTTTTTTGGTTGTAATTGTGAAGGGGATTGTTTCCTTAATTTCTCTTTCTGACTGTTTAGTGTTGGTGTATAAAAATGCCTCTGATTTCTGAGTATTAATTTTATATCCTGCCACTTTGCTGAATTCATTTATCACGTACAGTAGCTTTTTGACTGAGACTTTAGGGTTTTCTATATACAATATCATATCATCTGCAAATAATGATAGTTTTATTTCTTCTTTTCCAACTTGAATGCCTTTTATTTCTTTTTCTTGTCTGATTGCTGTGGCTAGGACTTCCAGGACTATGTTAAATAAGAGTGGTGAAAGGAGGCACCCCTGCCTTGTTCCTGATCTTAAGGGTATTGCTTTTAATTTTTGCCCATTGAGTATGATGTTGGCTGTGGGTTTCTAATAGATGGCTTTTATCATGTTGAGGTATGATTCCTGTATTCCCACTTTGCTGAGAATTTTGATCATGAATGGGTGCTGGATTTTATCAAATGCTTTTTCTGCATCTATTGAAATTATCATATGGTTTTTCTCCTTCTTTTTGTTTATGTGATGAATCACATTGATTGATTTACAAATATTGTACTAGCCTTGCCTCCCCAGAATAAGTCCCACTTGATCATGGTGTATGATTATTTCCATATATTGTTGGATCCGGTTTGCTAATATTTTGTTGAGGATTTTAGCATCTATATCCATCAGAGATATTGGCCTATAATTTTTTTTCTTTGTGTTGTCTTTGCCTGGTTTTAGAATCAGAATTATGCTCGCCTCATAAAAGGAGCTTGGAAGTCTTCCTTCCTCTTGAATTTTTTGAAATAGTTTGAGAAGGATAGGAGTTAGTTCTTCTTTGAATATTTGGTAGAATTCCGTTGTGAAGCCTTTGGGCCCCGAACTTTTCTTTGTTGGGAGTTTTTTGATAACTGTTTCGATCTCATTTGTTGTAATTGGTCTGTTTAGGTTTTCTGATTCTTCCAGATTGATTTTTGGAAGATTGTATGTTTCAAGGAATTTGTCCATTTCATCTAGGTTGTCTAGTTTTTTGGCATACAGTTTTTTATAGTATTTTATTACAATATTTTGTATTTCTGTTGTGTCAGTTGTTATTTCTCCTCTCTCATTTCTAATTTTATTTCTTTGAGTCCTCTCTCTCTTTTTCTTGGTTAGTCTATTTAAAGGTTCATCAATCTTGTTTACCTTTTCAAAGAACCAGCTCCTAGTTTCATTGATCCTCTGCGTTGTTTCTTTAGCCTCTATGTCATTTATTTCTGCTCTGACCTTTATTATTTCCTTCCTTCTACTACATTTGGGCTTTACTTGCTGTTCTTTTTCTAATTCTTTTAGATGCAGGGTTAAGTTGTTTATTTGAGCTTTTTCTAGCTTCTGAAAGTGTGCCTCTAGTGCTATGAACTTCCCTCTCAGCACTGCTTTTGCTGTGTCCTATAAATTTTGAGTTGCTGTTTGCTCATTGTCATTCGTTTCTATGAATTTTTTTATTTCTTCTTTGATCTCATTCTTAATCCCTTCATAATTTAACACCCTGCTATTTAGTTTTCATGTGCTTGAGAATTTTTGAGCTTTTCTGTTGTGGTTCATTTCTAGTTTCATGCCATTGTGATCGGAGAAAATGCTTGATATGATTTCAGTCTTCTTAAATTTGTTGAGAGCACTTTTGTGCCCTAACATGTGGTCTATCCTAGAGAATGTACCATGAGCACTTGAAAAGATTGTATATTCTGCTGCTTTAGGGTGAAAGGTTCTGAAGATATCTATTAAATCGAGTTGATCTAGTGTTTCCAATAAGTCTGCTGTTTCTTTGTTAATTTTCTTTCTTGAGGATCTATCTAGTGATGTTAGTGGGGTATTGAAATCCCCTACTATTATAGTATTGCTGTTGATCTCATCCTTTAAATCCATCAAAGTCTGCTTTATATATTTGGGTGCTCCTATATTAGGTGCATAGATATTTATAATAGTTATATCATCCTGTTGGATTACTCCCTTTATCATTATGTAATGGCCTTCTTTATCTCTTACTATATCCTTTGTTTTAAAGTCCAATTTGTCTGATATAAGTATTGCTACCCCAGCTTTTTTTTCATTTCCATTTGCATGAAATGTTTTTTTCCATCCTTTTACCTTCAATCTATGTGTATCTTTTGTTCTAAGGTGTGTCTCTTGTAGACAGCATAAGTATGGGTCCTGTTTTCTTATCCACGCAGCTACCCTATATTTTTTGATTGGATCATTTAATCCATTTACGTTTTAGGTTATTATTGATATGTAGTTGTTTATTGCCATTTTCTTCTTTAAAGGTGTATTCCTTTTTTGTTATATTCTTTTCCCACTTTGATCTGTTTACAACAGGCCCCTTTACATTTTCTGCAGCATTGATTTGGTTGTAATGAATTCCTTGAGTTGTTTTTTGTCTGGGAAGCTTTTTATTTCTCCTTCAATTTTAAATGATAGCCTTGCTGGATAAAGTAATCTTGGTTGTAGGTTCTTGTTCTGCATTACTTTGAATATTTCTTGCCATTCCCTTCTGGCCTCAAGTGTTTCTGTTGAGAAGTCGGATGTCATGCTTATGGGGGCTCCTTTTTAGGTGATAACTTTTTTTTCTCTTGCAGCTTTTAATATTTTCTCTTTATCGCTTAGCTTTGGTATTTTAATTATGATGTGTCTTGGTGTAGGTTTCTTTAGGTTTCTCTTTAATGGAGTCCTCTGTGCTTCTTGGACTTGTGAGATTTTCTCTTGCATTAATTTAGGGAAGTTTTCAGCTATGATATGATTGAACAAAGTCTCTATCCCTTGTTCTTTATCTTCTTCTTCAGGAACCCCTATGATGCAGATGTTATTTCTCTTCATGTTGTCACAGAGCTCTCTAAGGGTTTCCTCTGACGTTTTGAGTCTCTTTTCTCTTTTCTTCTCTGCTTTCATGCCTTCATTCCAGTTGTCCTCCAACTCGCTGATTTGATCCTCAGCTCTATGTATCCTGTTTTTAATTCCTTGTGTAGTGGTCTTTATTTCTGATATTTTATTTGTCATCTCCGACTGATTAGTTTTTATGCTTGCTATTTCTTTATTTAGGTGTTCATAATGACCATCCATTGTTGTTCTCAGATCCCTAAGCATCCTTACAATCATTATTTTGAACTCTGCATCTGGAAGTTTGATTATTTCCATATCACTCAGTTCATCTCCTGAAGGTGCCTCTTGTGGTTTCATTTGGATTGCACTTCTTTGTCTTCTCATTGTTTGTTTTTGGGTGTTTTATTTGTAGAGTTGGTTGAGTCTAGGCTTGGTGTGGTCTGCCTCCAGTTTTCAGTTGTGTGATTTCTAGGTCTTCTTGGGTTGGTATCAGCTGTTATCTGTAATCCACTTCTGGATTTGGGTAGCTTTGAAGTCTTGACTTGTTTGTTTTCTTAACAGGTGATAGTCTTTTTACTGATCTCAGCAGGGGGCTTCCTTGAAACTATATCCAGGAATGTGATGGGTGTAACCTGAGACTCTGAAGGCCTCTTTAGCCAATTAATCTCTCTGGGGTCAGGGTGTTTTCTCAGCTTCAGTAGGGGGAGGTGTATCTCAGATCTCCATGGAGACCTGAGTTACTGCCCCTCCTCCCCACTTCTTGTTTTCAGCTGTGTCTTTTTGTGCTGATTGGAGCTGGATAGCTGTCCCAAGATCTCTGATCCGGAAGCAATTCAGCTCTGTTTTTTGAAAGTTTCAGTCCCTCCCCCAGCTATGGCTGCCTCTAGCACGGATGAGTCAGCTTTTTTAGGTCGTCTCCTTCATTCCTTAGCCCCTCACTGTCTGTCCCTCTCTCTTTCCTTTCCGCTTGGGAGATAAGCTGGTCTTTTCAACACACTTCGCTCTCTGGTCACCAGGCAAGTGGCTGTGAGCAGTAGTTTCTGCTCTTTTTTCTTGTTTGAGATCCCCTCTGGGCTCTTCTCTTCCTCACCCCCCCCCCTCTGTTCCTGTAAGCAGGGGAGATTCAGGCGCTCTCTACCAGGTTTGTTGTGGCTTCTTCTTTGCTCCTTGGTTTTTGAGAGCTGTTCTTCTAGTTCAGAGTTGGTTTTTCATGCTAATTTTTCTCAATTTGATTTGTATTCCCGTTTGGTGGTGAGAGCTGGGCGTCTGTGCATCTGCCTACTCTGCTGCCATCTTTTTAGTCCTCTCACTCTTCTTCTTGTGAGGCTCAGCACTGGCCATGCAGGCTCCGTGGCCCCATTTTCAAGTTTTTGAGGAAACATCATACTATTTTCCACAGTGGCTGCCAAGTCTGCATTCCTACCAGCAGTGCAGGAGAATTTCTTTTTCTCCACACCCTCTCAGCACTTGTGTGTTGATTTGTTAATGAGAGCCATTCTGACAGGTGTGAGGTTGTATCTCATTGTGGTTTTAATTTGTAATTCTCTGATGATTAGTGAAGTTGAACAGTTTTTCATATGCCTATTGGCCATCTGTATGTCCTCTTTGGAGAAGTGTCTATTCAGTTCCTTTGCTCATTTTTCAGTTGGATTGTTTATCTTCCTGGTGTTGAGTTTTAGAAGTTCTTTATAAATTTTGGTTATTAAACCCTTATCAGATGTACTGGTGAATATGTTCTTCCATTTTGTGGGATGTCTTATTATTTTGTTCATGGTGTCTTTTGCTGTGCAAATGCTTTTTAGTTTGAAATAGTTCCATCTGTTTATTTTGTGCTTCATTTCACTTTCCTGTGAAGATATATTGGCAAAAATATTGCTACGAGAGATATTGGAGAGTTTACTTCCTATGTTTTTTTCCAAGATGTTTATGGTTTCTCGACTTACATTTAAGTCTTTTATCCATTTTGAGTTTGTTTTGTGAATGGTATAAGCTGGTGATCTAGTTTCATTTTTTTTTTTTTTTTTGCATGTACCTGTCCAAATTTCCCAGCACCATTTGTTAAAGAGACTGTCTTTACTCCATTGTATGCCCTTGTGCCTCTTTTGTCAAATATCAATTGTCCATAAAGTTGCAGGTCTATTTCTGGGTTCTCTGTTCTGTTCCATTGATCTATATGCCTGTTCTCATGCCAGTACCAGGCTGTTTTGGTTACAATTGACTTGTAGTATAACTTGACATCAGAAGTCTGATACCTCCCACTTTGTTCTTTATTTTCAAGATTAATGAGGCTATTCGGGATTCATTTGTTTGTTTGTTTGTTTTTGGTTCCTTATAAGTTTTTGGAATATTTGTTATAGATCTGTGAAGTATGCCATTGGTATTTTAATAGGAATTGCATTGAATCTATAGATTGCTTTGGTTAGTATGGGCATTTTAATGATGTTAATTCTTCCTATTTATGGGCTCAGTATATGCTTTTACTTGTTTGGATCTTCCTTGATTTCTTTATTCAATGTCTTATAATTTTCCAACTACAATTCTTTTACTTACCTAGTTAAATTCATTCCAAGGTACTTTATATTTTTTGTTGCAATAGTGAAGAGGATTGTTTTCTTAATTTCTCTTTCTGACAGTTTATTGTTGGTGTATAAAAATACCACTGATTTCTGAGTATTCATTTTATATCCTGCCACCTTGCTGAATTCATTCGTCAGGTTTAGTTTTTTTTGACTGAGACTTTAGGGTATTCTGTGTACAGTATCATGTCATAAGCAAATAATGACAGTTTCATTTCTTCTTTTCTGATTTGGATGCCTTTTATTTCTTCTTCTTGTCTGATTGCTGTGACCAGAACTTCCAGAACTATGTTGAATAAGAGTAGTGAAAGGGAGCACCCCTGTCTTGTTCCTGATCTTAAGGGTATTGCTTTTAATTTTTTCCCATTGAGTATCATTTTGGCTACTGGTTTGTCATATATAGCTTTTATTATGTTGAGGTATGTTCCCTATATTCCCACATTGCTGAGACTTTTTATCATAAATGGATGCTAGATTTTATCAAATGCTCTTTCTGCATCTATTGATATAATGATGTGATTTTTATTCTTCATTTTGTTTATGTGATGAATCACATTTATTGATTTCTGAATATTGTACCAGCCTTGCCTCCCTGAGATAAATCTCACTTGACCATAATGTATGATCTTTTAATGTATTTCTAGATCCAGTTTGCCAAAATTTTGTTGAGAATTTTAGCATCTATGTTCATCAGGAATATTGGCCTATAGTTTTTTTTCTTTGTAGTGTCTTTACCTGGTTTTGAAATGAGGATAATGCTTGCCCATGAGCGTAGAATTTCTTTTTAATTAAGTGAAAACAGGGAGGCAGAGAGATAGACTCCTGTATGTGCTCCAACTGGGATTCACCCACAAGCCCCCTATGGGGTGATTCTCTGCCCATTTGGGGTGTTGTTCTGTTGCTCGGCAACTGAGCTTTTTTTTAGCACCTGAGGTTGAAGTGACAGAGCTATCCTCAGCACCCAGCCATCTCGCTCAAGTCAATTGTGCTATGGTTGTGGGAGTGGGGGTGAGAGAGAGAGAGAAAGAAAGAGGAGGGAGGGGTGGAAAAGCAGATGGTTACTTCTCCTGTGAGTCCTGTCTGGGACTCGAACCCGGGACTTCCTCATTCCTGGCCAATGCTCTACCACTGAGCCAACTGGCCAGGGCTGAGTGTAGGAGTTTTTTATGACTTACTGACTGCTGCATCTGTAATACCTAGAATAATGGCTGACACACAGTTGGTGTTTGATAAATATTCATTGAATGCATTTTTCCTTTGCCTCAAAGTTAAGCAATTCAGTTGATAGAAGGCTCTCAATTGCTCTTATGGCAAATTAAGAAGCATGGCTATGAAATCTTCATGAACTGCCCATGGGATACTGCCAGCCTCTTCTACCTCTATTCTATTTTACTCTAGGTTATGGACTGATAAGTCTACCTCATCTGAGCTCTGGCACTTACTCTGTGCTGTTCCCTCGGCCTAGAACTCTCTTTCTCCTCCACTGTAGGTAATAAAATTCCCTCATTCTGGCATTGACTTCTATGCTATTGCACTGATTTGTTCACCTTTTTACTTGTTCATGGTCTTCATGACAGTACCGTAGTAGGGACTATGTCTGAGTCATTGGTAAGAACCAGCATCAAGTACAGTGGTTGGCCTAGCATAACCCTCAATACATGAAAAACTGAGCTGAATTGAAGTTATATCCCATTCTGCACTAAGTCCTCTACTAAAGAAATATATTTTTTAATTTTTGGAAATGCTTTTAATGGGTCTTCCTCTGAATGATGAAATGCCTTTAAAGCTTCAGAAATCAGGCAATGTTTTTAGAAGCTTAATTTCTTGAAAGAGAGTGATGAAGAAAAATGTAGCTTATCTCTGAGCCACCCTAGTGAGATCACAGCTTAGACACTGAGCTTAGTTTTATGCACTTATATTCTAGGTAACTGGAAGATGATTGCAAAAGATGGCAGTAAGAAGAATTAAGTGTGATTATTTATGAGACATAGTTAAAAGAAGACAGCATGCATGTGCTCACTAACTATAGAAAATAGACCAATCTCTAAATACACAATGAACAAATCCATCCAAGGGCTACATTTAACAAAGAACAACAAAGGGATAAATAAGATTAGAGAATAAGAAAAAGGGAAAAATTTAGAAAATTTTCAGTATATTTTGAGATGGTCAATTTTCCAATAATAGCCAAAAAGCTGAATAATTATGGGCTGAGAAATTTGTGAAGGAGGCTGGAGCATTTGGCTACAGCTAAATTTCCCAACCTTTTTTACACCTTGAATTGCAAAAAAATTTCATATTAGATGCGATTTTTTTGGTTAAATAAATATGCCCAAGATTCTTGTCTGAAAGTATGGATTATGACCTATAATCAGCAGCAGAGATGAATTATGCAGATGATTGGACTCTTTGCCCTCTAAGGCCATGGGTTTTGAAATTCTGTTTCCATGGTAAAGTAAGTCCTGTGTGCTTGAAGAAGATGCTGTTGGGAGTCTATGGCTGTAACTAAAGCAGAAGAGTGTGTGCCCATCAAGCTTTCCACACAGCAGGATGATCCCAAGCTTTGTGATAATAATGGGAGGTAATTGCCAGGCAATTTTTGTTTCTTTAGTTTATGACACAGCTGAATGTAATGAGGGGTACAAATGTCAGGCCCTCCTACTACTGTTTGCTTTTTTTTTTTTTTTTGTCCACACATAGTCATTCATTGACCATATATTTATTGAATACCTACTATCAAATTAAACAAAAACAAAGTTCTTGATTTTATGGAGCTAAGGTTTTATTTGGAGAAGACAGGTGATAAACAAAAAGACAAATAAATGGTGATTATAATTTCAAGTAAATCTGTTTGCTATGAAGAACTGCTATAATGACACAAACCACTGGATCTTTCACAAAACCATCTTCTAGGTCCTAATACTATCTGGATCCTGGCCAGAGGCAGATTTAATGGCAGGCACACTGGGCATATGCCCTAGGCCCTGACTTCTGAAGGGCCCTACAAAATCCCAACTTTACAATTTTTTATAATGTAAGGGGCCCCCAATATTTTCTTCTGTGCCCGAGACCTCAACTGAGCTTAATCCGCCACTGATCCTGGCCGGGTAGCTCAAATGGTTAGAGCATCATTCTGATATGCCAAGGTTGTGGGTTCGATACCCAGTCAGGGCACATACAACAAACAACCAATGAATGCATAAATAAATGGAAAAACAAATCGATGTTTCTCTCTCTCACTCTTCTCCTCCCTTTCTAAAATTGGTACATTAAAAAAAGAACAGTTTGTGCACTTAATGCTCATTTCTCAAGAATCCCAAGTCCTTTACTTGCATTTCTTCAATGTCATGAAATGAACACAAATATTTTCTTTAGCAATATTTCTTTAAATTCCCTTCCTTCCTTTTCTTGATCTCCTTGCTCCTCTCTATAACAAACCCCAGTCTCACCAGAGCCTCTCCTTAAGTCCCTGAAGAGTTCATATTTCCCAGTGTAAAAGAGACTCTTGTTGTAATTTTTGTTTAGTTTGTGTGTTTTAGTGTGGATTTTAAAAATATTATCCATCTTAATTGCTCACATAATGAATCATATAATGTGGTAGGCTGCTTACTTTTTTGGTATGTATTTAACATTTTTGACTTATTTTTTAAAGATTTTATTTATTGGCCTTGGCTGGTGACTCAGTGGATAGAGTGTCAGCTTGGCATATGGACGTCCTGGGTTCGACTCTTGGTCAGGGCACACAGAAGAAGCAAACATCTGCTTCTCCACCTCTCTCTCTCTTCCTTCTCTCCCTCTTCTCCTCCCACAGCCAGTGGCTTGATTGGTTCAAGCATGGCCCTGAGCACTGGGGATAGCTCCATTGGAATGCATCAGACTTAGTCTTTATAAATAGGTTGAGCATCGGCCCCAGATGGGGGTTCCTGGATGGATCCCAGTCTTCGCACATGTGGGAATCTGCCTCACTATCTTCTCTCCTCTCACCTAGAAAGAAAAATTATTTATTGATTTTACAGAGGGTTGGGGAGCAAGAAGTATCAACCCATAGTTGTTTCCCTTTAGTGATTCATTGCCTGCTTGTTGCATTTGTCTTAACCGGACAATCCTGGGGCCTCAAAATGGTGATCTCATCTTTCCAGGCTCATGCTCTATCCACTGTGCCATCACAGGCCAGGCTTGACTTATTCTTATTGTACTAGTCTCAGTGACCTGAGCTTGTGGTGAACCACAGTCACCTGTAGGAGATACTGTTGGTGCCCTGCCAGTACCCTCCATTCCCTTCAGTACACACCAACTTGACTTCCAATGGCTGCACCTATAATTTTGGCCATTGAGACAAGCCTGCTCTCTCATATAGCACAGTGGTCTCCAACCCCCAGGCTGCGGACCGGTACCAGTCCGTGGGCCATTTGGTACCGGTCCGCAGAAAAAGAAAAAATAACTTACATTATTTCTGTTTTATTTATATTTAAGTCTGAACAATGTTTTATTTTTAAAAAATGACCAGATTCCCTCTTTTACATCCGTCTAAGACTCACTCTTGACGCTCGTCTCAGTCACATGATACGTTGCCGCTAAAATTAAACCCATAAACTAGCAAAATGAATGAAAACAAAATTCCATCGAAAGTTTTTTTGTGAAGTGGAAAAGGGCCAGTGAGGAGACAGAAGAAGAACCTATGACCTCGAATAAAAAGGCTTCATTTAACAGACAATACCAGGGGTCCTACTTGAAGTATGGATTTATCGCAACTGGTGATTCTCGCGCACCAAGGCTGCTCTGCATAAGTGGCGACCAGCTAAGTAATGAGGCAATGAAGCCTTTAAAACTGCTTCACCACTTGGAGACCAAGCACCCTACTTTAAAAGACAAGCCTTCTGAGTATTTTGAAAGAAAAAAGCATGAACAAGAAGGACAGAAACAATTACTGGTGGCCACTACATCAATAAATGCGAGTGCACTGAGAGCATCATCCTTGGTGGCTAATCGTATTGCTAAGGCTAAGAAGCCATTCAGCATTGGTGAAGAATTGATCCTTCCAGCCACTAAAGACATTTGCTGTGAACTTCTAGGAGAGGCTGCGGTTAAAAAGATAGCACAGATGACTCTTTCGGCTACCACCGTCACACAGCACATTGAGGAAATAGCAGAAGACATTGAATCACAACTGTTGAACAGGATTAATAAATCACCGTGGTACACTCTCCAGGTTGATGAATCTACAGATATTGACAACAAGGCAATGCTACTTGTTTATGTGCGTTATCTTTATCAAGAGGATGTGCATGAGGATATGTTATGTGCACTATCATTGCCAACTAAAACCACAGCCGCAGAACTATTTAAATCGCTGGATAACTATATATCAGGAAAACTGAAATGGTCTTTTTGTGTCAGCATATGCACAGATGAAGCTGCTGCCATGACCGAAAGGATGTCTGGTTTAACTACTCAGATTAAGGAGGTTGCACCTGAATGCGAGTCTACGCATTGTGTCATTCATTCACAGGGAAATGCTGGCTAGCCGAAATATACCACTGGAACTTAATAGCGTATTGAATGATGTCGTTAAAGTTATTAACCACATCAAAGCACACGCCCTTCACTTGCGCCTGTTCGAGCAGCTTTGTGAGGAAATGAATGCGGAGCACAGACACCTTCTCTTATACACAGAAATAAGATGGTTATCTCAAGGGAAGTCCCTGGCCAGAGTGTTTGAATTACGAGATTTCTGCAGAAAAAAAAAAAGATTTCTGCAGAGATTTCTCTCAGAAAAAAAGTCACCGCTAGCAGCACAATTTCAGTGCCGAGGAATGGGTCGCAAAACTCGCTTACTTGTGTGACATATTTAACCTCCTCAATTACCTCAATCGGTCACTTCAGGGGAAAATGACAACTGTCTTCAAGTTGGCAGATAAAGTAGCTGCATTTAAAGCCAAACTGGATTTGTGGGGACGATGCGTGAACAGGGGTATATTTGGATTTTTTTTTTCTTTTTGTATTTTTCTGAAGTTGGAAAAGGGGAGGCTGTCAGACAGACTCCCGCATGCGCCCGACCAGGATCCACCCAGCATGCCCACCAGGGGGCAATGCTCTGCCCATCTGGGGTGTTGCTCTGTTGCAACCAGGGCCATTCTAGTACCTGAGGCAGAGGCCATGGAACCATCCTCAGCGCCTGGGCCAACTTTGCTCCAGTGGAGCCTTGGCTGTGGGAGGGGAAGAGAGAGACAGAGAGGAAGGAGAGGGAAGGGATGGAGAAGCAGATGAGTGCTTCTCCTGTGTGCCCTGGCCAGGAATTGAACCTGGGACTCCTGCACGCCAGGCCGACGCTCTACCACTGAGCCGACCGGCCAGGGCCTAATAGGGGTATATTTGACATGTCTCAAACATTTGCAAGAATTTTGGAAGAGACTGAGCCCAAGCCTTAATTGTCCCAGCTGGTGCACAGTCACCTGTATTTGCTTTTAAAAGAGTTTGAACACTACTTACCAACCACAAAAGACCCACGAATTGCCAAGGAATGGATCCGCGATCCATTTGTCAACAAACCAGGTGAATCCAGCGTGTCTATGCAAGAAGAGGATCAACTACTGGAGATCGCAAATGACAGTGGCCTTAAAAATATGTTCGAGACCACAACTCTGCCAGTGTTCTGGATTAAAGTCATGGCAGAATACCGTGAGATCGCCACAAAAGCACTAAAAACCCTGTTGCCATTTCTGACATCCTATTTGTGTGAAGCGGGATTTCCTGCAGTGATAGCAACCAAAACAAAATTACAGAATAGACTGGACATAAGCAACACACTTCGGGTGTCATTGTCTCCCATTACCCCTAGATGGGACCGTCTGGTTGCAGAGAAACAAGCTCAGGGCTCCCAGTGATTTAGCGTATGGTTGTTGAGAGGTAGGCTACTATCTCTCATTCTATATAAACATTATAATAAATAACCCTAACTTACAATATACATAACAATGGTGAGTTGTATTTTTCTTGCACTTTATATTTGTTTTTGTGTTGTATCTTATTTTTAAGGCATGTTTAAATGTTACCACAGTGACTGGAAAGTGGAGGCAGACAGGATGTTACTCATGTTATGTTGTTGGTGCGATGTTAAAAGGACGCTTCCAATAAAGTTGCATATGAGTACACAGTGGATTCATGTTTATTTTTATTGTTGTAGGTTCATGATTGGTAGTGAGGCTGAACCTATCATATTGCATATTGATGTCAGACATGAAATGTTGTCAGAATAACAAATTTAAATACAGCCTGAATAATGAGGACATGCTCGTTCCTCCTTTAACTTAGCCCAATAAGTATCATAAGTTCGACAATTATATTTAAAAATACCACAGTTTTTACTCTGGTTGCATAATTTTATTTTGTGCATTTATCTGTCCCATCCTAAAGGCTGGTCTGTGAAAATATTTTCTGACATTAAACTGGTCCGTGGCCCAAAAAAAGGTTGGGGACCACTGATATAGCATATCTGAAGAGCCAGGGACTTTACATGTCCCCAATGAGCCCCCAATCATTGATGAGAGTTGGTGTTTAAACAACCCAGCTCTTTTGTCCCTTTGGTGGGATAGGCAGTCCAAAGCATGTGTTCCATGTGGTTTCCTAATGTTCTCCTGAAAGATTAAGCTTCAGTCACCCCTTGCAATAGAATGCTTGATAGTACATCTTTTTTTTTTATCTGTCTTCTCTTCTCTATTTCACTTTTCTCTTACTGATATTTCCTGGAATTACCTGCACTGGGATACCTGTCTTAGGATATACTTTTGGGAGACCTCAAAGATAACCATTTCAAGTTGCAGACCAGATCTTCCCACTGATTGTCTTGGCAATTGGATGACTTGGACCCAAGGCAAGTGTACATCATATATATATATATATATATATATATATATATAGAGAGAGAGAGAGAGAGAGAGAGAGAGAGAGAAGCATCAATTCCTTGTGCCATGTAATGATGGCTTCTCATATATTCCCTGTCCTGGCTTAAGCTGGCAACCTTGGGATCAAACTGATAACCCCAGGCTCAAGCCAGCGACCTCGGCACTCCAGGCTAATGCTCTATCCACTGTGCCACCACCAGTCAGGCAAGTGCATGTCTTAGCGCTCATTGTCAATATCTGTATTGCTAAAGATCATAACTGACCTACAGCTAGTCAGGCAGCATTATCCAGAGCTGAAGTAATACTTATATGCCTATTCTAGGGTGCCTAACAATGGTTTAATAATCATTACATACCACTGCTTAGATTTTGGATATGGTCATGATGTATACCTTTTGATTGCTAAGTAGTAGATATAATGATTATAGGCTAATAATTTCTCAGGAGGAGAGTCAGGTTGCTGACACATGTTGAAATCTCATGTCAATCAGCTGGGACTGCTGAGCTGAATCTATGTTCATAAATGCTAGAAAGAACTGTTGTATTACACGAAACAACCCCAAATTGACAGATTAAAGTAGGAAATCTAAACAGGAGTTTTATCCTTATGCAAAAAATTATTCTGTACACATATTGACTACATTCCTGCTGTTTTATCTGTAATTGTTTTCTATTTTACCTAGTTATCCACAATTTTGTTATATTTTATGTGGCCGTGGTGTCTGTGTGGTGACTTGTAAAGTGACCATAATCCACTGTGACATTTTCTGAGAGTAAAGCTGCCTAGGACATCAGCATTTTACACAAAGACATTTTGTAGGACATCTTGCTACTCTCTGTAGTGTTCAAACATCAGAAAGGATGAGAGGTCGTGTAATCATTAACATGTAATGAAGCAAACCAAAGAAAAAAATAAATAAAAGAAAATGGTGCCAGGAAAAGTAGGGACATATCTTAGTGTTTGTCCAGTGTAATTGTTCTTTGTTTCTTCTTTTCAAATGTAAAAGATGACTGGCAAATACCTCTTCTTCTTTGGTACTAGGATTGAGAGGGAAGGAGGCAGTCTGGAAGAAGAGAGGTCACTATAAAAAGCAACATAGTATAGTAATAAGACTCTGAACGCCTGGATTCTATTCCCTGCTTATAAGCTGCATGACTTTGTGAAAATAATTTAGCTGCTCTGCAATTTTCAGTTGCATTTATTGCAAAATTAAGTTGATCGTATCTCATACTCCACTAGGCCAGGAGCATCTTGAGGTTAGTAACTGGGTCTGACTCAGTGATTTCTCCAGCACCCAGATGGCATCGGCCACAGAATATATTGAATGATTTTGAATTTTAAAAAATAGCAAGCATAAGGGCCCCATGGTGGTCAGAGATGGATTTAATTGATCTGCATGGAAGAAAGGGAGACTAGAATTCATTTATTTATTCAAGATATTTAATGAGTGCCTACTATAATACTAATATATAGTTGTATATGTGAATATATTATACTATATATACTATACATACTTCTAGGTGCTAGAGATACTGCAGTGACCAGAACAAAACCTGTATCTGCACAGCTCTTTCTTTCTAGTGGGCAAGAGAATAAAGAAAGATAAATTAATAAATTATAGACAATCCTTCGTAAGGAAAAGTGCCAAAGAGAAAAATTACATAAAAGGGGCAGGAAACCTGCAGTGCAATTTTATTTAGAAAGCAAAGGAACGCGGAGCGTAGCTGTAAACTGAATCAATAAGGGCCGGAAAGCCCCTGTTCTTACATATAAATAAAGGAAGGTCTGGTTTGAGAGGAAAGGGGAGCAAAAATGCACACATTTTAAAGAATTCTGTTACTTCTTCAATTTGGAAAAAACAAAGATTGTGCGATTTATGACAAAAACTCCTCTCCACAGGGATTCTCACCTCCTCCGTGGAGAGGCACAGTATTCCCGCCCCTGAACAGGGTTACTGTCACTATGGCTTCTCATTGGTCCGATGGTAGCAGATATTCTGTGCCTATTGGTCCCTGCGCCTGTCCGCAGACGAGCGTCCACATTGAGTCCCGCCCCCGCCGCGGAACTGTCTGGGAATTGTAGTAACGGCTCTGCCCTGTCCCGTCGCGGGAGTTTTTGCCCTGTTCCCAGGCCCTTCAGGCAGCCACCCCCGTGGGCACACGCCCAGGCGGTGTTCCTGCCCCGCGCTCCCTCCTTGCACTTCCCAGCTGCCAAGATCTTGGAAGGTAGGGGCGCGGGGCAAGCATAAGGCGAACAGTGTTTTGGGGCGCGGGTATGGGTTCCGCGCGCGTCCTGTCATAACCCTGGAGGCCCAGTGGGGCGGAGACTGGGCCGGCGCAATGTGGGGGTCTGTCAGGAAAACCCTTACTCCCCGCCACATCCCACCCCTCAGACCTTTTCAGGGCTAGTTACTGAGCGCTGGCCCAAACTCTGACTCTTCCCTTCTCCGCTGCATTTTGTATAATTGGGTAAACTGAGGCACGGGGCCACGCCAGGTGTTCCAAGGACTCCTCAGTTCCGGCCATGGTGGTGTAGTTGGCACTGGCAGCTTTTGGGTGGTTTGCCAGTTTCATAGGCGAGTAGCAGATCTCTGCCCCAACAGATCCATGCTAACCACCCAGATCTGCGTTCCCCAAGGGAAGGTGGGGCTGAGCACGTGCGCGGGACTGGAACCAAGTAGGGACAGGGAAGGCAGTATCTCGGGAGATCATTTTACACTTAATATTCAAAATAACACAAAAAAGCATGGAATTCGTCATGGTGGGAGAATTCAGTACTCTGTTGGCCCTCCTTACACATATTTTTATGGCTTTATGTTTTTACTCGAAAATATGAAAGAATTAAAAGGTTTTATCTATCGCGGGCACTGGAGGTGAAGGAGGCAGGTTAGCGGAACTGAAGTTGGATTTACAGCTTCCTCTCTACGATCAAATTCTGCCTCTGCTCTATGACCTTGGACTAGTCACTCACAGTGCTCAAATGGAAAAAAGAGCTCCAAGCTCCCTGCTTAAATGGCCCAAGGATGCTACCTGGAACCAAAATCTAAATGAATTCTTGCTTGTGAAAATTTGCCAATTTATTGCTTTATTCTTTTAGATTTCTCATAATTGTGCAGGATCCAATGGTTGTTTCAGAAAGGCTCTGACCTGAGCTGGGTCTGGGACTACCGACGGCGGCCCCAACTCGCACCTGTTAAGACAGGTGTTTACCGAATTTTCCTAGGGCTCCCTCTTACGGCGGAGGCTTCTGGGAGTTTGAGTCCCGCCTCTTGTTTTGCGGAGGGCTAGTACTCCGCCTTTCAGAGTGCCGTTTTGTGCGGCGAGGTGTCTCCTGGGAGATGAAGTCTCACCTCCAGCCACTCGTGGCATCGACCCTTGACTCGCAAATCCAACTTCCTTGTAGCCCTGTGCTCCTGGCTGCCAGCCTTTGCGTCCACCTGCTGTGATCTGGAACTAGAGATACATGTTCAGTAAAGATGTGTCTTCTTGTCACTGATAGTTTGTACTTTTCCAAGTACTAGATAGGGGATTGTTGTATACGCTTTTTCAAGTGTTAGGGATTATGTGTGTTCTCAAACACAACTAACAGTCGGAGGTGTAAATTACAGACGATGTTCATATTATCTTTTTAAATAACATTGTATCTCCCATTTGTAGATGAGGAAGAAAACTTGAGAAGATGATTTATCCAGGGTCACAAACCTAGACATAAAATGTAACATATTTAACAAATAAATAGATATAAATATATATTACTTTAGTTATTGTAGTTTAATGCTCTCAAAAGCTATATGCAAGAGATAACCATATTCATTTTACATATTAGAGAACTAGGAAAGTTAATCAGCATGTCTCTGCTTAGAAAAAGCCCTTGCCTTTCAGAGTGAAAGGGAGCTCAACCTCCTGAGTATAGGGTTTGGAATCTCTCTATGATACCGTGTTGCCTCTAGGTAGACACTAAACATTTAGAGCAGCAAAAACCTTTGAGATCATTTAAATCTAAGCAAAGATCTTGAAACAGATCCTGGCATATAGTAAAGGTTCCATGAATGCTAGTTATATATAGCTTTCTAATATCTTCATTTTAGAGATGAGGAAACCAGCCCAGGTGGTAAAATAGTTTGCCCAAGGTCAAATAGTTGGTTTGTATCAGAAATGAGACTAGACCCCAATGCTTTATTTCCAAGTCCAGGGTTATTTTCATGCTACCAGCAGTCAGCTAGCAGGAACACCAGAGATGAGGCTGTTTAGAAAATGGTTTCTTCCCTGATCTCTCTAGGCCACAGACCAGGACCAATTGTTGTAAAGTCTTTTTTCTTATTATTAGTAAGGTTGTAGTATCTCATTAATTCAACAAATTTGTTTGGGCATGTTTATATGCTTATTTCTCTTTAGGTGCTGAGCCTCCTGGATGAACAGTAGCTAATGGGTTAGGGCTGGAAGGACCTAATAAATCATCGAATCGAACTCTTTAATTTTATAAATGAGAGGAGTGAAGTTCACAGTGGTCCATGGTCTTCATCTCATGCCCTTGTGTCAAAAGCATCCTTTCTTTGCAAAGAGGCAGGATTCTGGAGGCCTCATACTACTATATGCGACCTTTTAGTAAAGCTTGCAATTTCTTTTACTTGGTGTACTTGTCTTTGCTTTATTCCTGTACATGCCTGATAGAATGCTGGAAGAATGTTTTTGTGTCCCTGTCTATACATACATGTAGTTTCAATATGCTCCATTTCTGTTTCGGAAATAAGTCCTGTTTGGCTCCTGATACTCTTTTCTCTTTTGTTCTTTCAGACACTTGAGAACACAATATAGCACTGTGTTTGCATTCACATATGTTAAAATCTAACACTCTAATATAAGGTATCAGAAATGACTGTGTGAGTTGTTTGAATTATACAAAAGTTTTGTTTTAGAAGATACATTGGCCCTTTCAGTAACATATTCACAGATAATATAGCAGACAACTCACACCTCTTCTTTGTGAAAGATGATTTTACATAATTACATAATAAGATAACAAGCCTTGTAAATTAGTAGCTAAACATTCCTGAGATAGTCATTATGGGGGACATTCTTCCCACCATCCCCTGTCACCCCTGCCACTGCCCCATACGCACCAGCACTCTCCCAGCTGACAGTCTGATCCCTCGGCTTCGGTATGGTGCTTGACAACTGGGAGACACTGACAAAGTATCTGAGGAATTGCATTTGTAACCACCCTGAGCTCTGTTCCCATATCTTTTCCTTGAATCTTAGTTTTCTCTTCATGTAGAAATGCAGCTTTGAAATACAGGATGGTGCAAAAGTAGGTTTACAATTGTGAGGATGTAAAACACAGAGTTTATTCTTGTACTATTATTTATTAATTACTGTATTATTTTCCATACGAACAACTACAAACCTACTTTTGCCCACCCTGTAATAGCTGTAGCAGGTTACCTTCCTTTTAATGTCTACATTGTAGAGAAAAATCTCAGCCTTTGAGCTCATCCTCTGAGGGGCTGTTTCTTTGGAAATGTCAGTTTCTGTAACTTCTCAAATGAAAAAGAGATCCAATAGCAAAACATAGCAGAGAAACAATAGAGAGTGGTAGACTGGAGGCCTATGGTTTAAATCCCATCCCTGCCTCTTAGGCAGCTTCTTAGCCCTTGGATTCTTGTATAAAATAGAATACTAAGTATTTCTACCTCATAAAGTGATGATAAAGATTACATAAGATACTGTGCTTAAAGCTTTCAACATGTGTCAGGCACTTAACAGCTTGTATTCAATAGATGAATAGCAGCTCTTACTTTTATTAAATGTAAACTTGATATTTGAAAATATATCAGATTTGCTCAAGATTTAAACTTAAGTCAGGTATCTGTTTTATGAAAGGATTTGCCACTTGTTTTCTTAGAATAGTAAGCCTGGCCATCACATTTCAAATGTGAAATTACCCACAACTTTTGATAACCCATCTTGTCAGCACAGTGACACTCTCTTATGTGGGCAGACAGATAGTGAAGCTTTTGGCTCTGCACTGCCTGCTTAGAGGTCCCTGATCTATGGTTTCATCTATATATTAAATCTCATATTGAAAAGCAGCCTGCTTCTGTCAGTGGGCCTTCTGTCTACTTCTAGAAAGGCCTGGGCCTGTCCCAGGAGCCTCAGGATTAAAGTGGAGCATCTGGTGAGTAATCCCGGGGTAGTGGCCATGTGGACATGGCCGTACTCCTTTCTAAGCTGATATCTCCGATAGCCATGAGCTTACTGACAAGGAGTTGAAGTGGAGAAAAGGGGTGATGCAGGGGACAGGGACAGAGAAAGCGAAATGAGGATCACAGCCAGAACAAATTGCAGATGGACAAAGGAAAGGGCTGAGGTCCTCAGTACCCTAAACATATTTATTCTGCTCACTTTCCTGCTCTTAGCTCTGTACCAGGCATTGTGCCATCATTATACATGGACGACACAGCAGTGAATGTGGCTGACTTGGAGGGGTCATGGTGGTGAGTGGTAGTACATTCTAGGCAGGGGAGAGCTAGAAGTAAGGAAGGAAGGAAGGGAAGGGAGGGGAAGGGAAGGGAGGGGCGGGAGCAAAGGAAGGAAAGGGAAGGAGGGAGGGAGAGAGGGAGAGAGGGAGAGAGGGAGGGAGGGAAGGAAAAGTAGGGAAGGGAGATGTCAAAGTAAGGCAGGAAGGAAGGACATGTTGGGATTTGATGAGCAGAAAGAAGGTCTCTAGTCTGGGATATAAAAATCAATGCGTGGAGGAGGTGGGGGTGACAAGGCTGCAGAGGCAGACATTGGTAATGCTATGCAGAGTGTAGTTACCTGTATTGTAAAAGAATTTCAGACTTAATTCCAAGTGCATTTGGGAAACCATTTAACAGTCTGAAGTGGAAAAATGAAATGGTTGGATTTGTTTTCTAAAATGTGTGGATGCAGTATGAATGATGAATTTGTGAGAGGGCAATTGAGTCTATATAAATTTGAGGGGGAAAATTCTGGGATCCTTAAAGTACCGTATTATTTCTGATTAAGATGTGAATTTGAGGCACCTAATATAAATTTATTTAGCCCAATTATAGTGCCTCTTTCTTTACATAACTTTAACTGGTTTGGACTGCTTTCCAACCAGTGATTCTCAACCCTCTTGCAAGTTGGAATCCCCTCAGACCAGTCCAGTCCCATCCAGATAAATTAAAATCAGTGTGGGAGGCAGGCATTAGTATTTTCTTTAAGTTTCTCAGGTAATTCTGAAGGGCATTTAGGAATGAGAATCACTGATTCTAACAACATGAATAAGGTACAGGGGTCTCAAACTCGCGGCCTGCCGAACAATTTTGTGCGGCCCGCAGACTAATCCACGAAGTTGAAAGTATTTTGGATAAAATTAAGTAAGCCTGTGGATTAGTCTGCGGGCCGCACAAAATTGTTCGGCGGGCCGCATGCGGCCCGCAGGCCGCAAGTTTGAGACCCCTGAAACAAGTGAAAGCCCTTCTGGTGAACGAAAATTAGGGAATCGGGGAACGTGCAGATACTCCAGTACTTTCAGCCTTTTTTGTGTGTGTGGTGCATTTTCACCAATGAAATAAAAGTTGGTTTTGCATCTCATTTACATAATCAAACAACTTTTTTTTGACTTGTTTGCTTTTCTGATGTTCTTGCTTAATAAAAAAAAGAATCAAATGCTTCTTTTTATTGCTTTATATTCCATTTGAAACATTCCCTAATTTTTGTGAGCACTATGTATAGAAAGTAGCAATTTGAAAGCTTTGGGAGTGGAAGAGATGATAAGCCTCATCACGGAGCTCTCATGGAATCTGAGCTGACTACCGGTTGTGCACTGGGCTGTATGTGTTTGAGGTCATTGTGGAGGACTCTGGCCACCCCTCCCCTTGGATCTTTCCAGCTGTACCTGACCTGAGTCAGGGTTCTCCTGTGTGTTGAGTTTCTTCCTGGTATTTAGTTTGTTCCATTCATCATGGCTGAAAAAAAAAGTATTAACCCATTAAAATCATGTTCAGAAGAAACTGAATTGCATGCTTTCATGAGCCATGCATGTCTATTATTGAAAAGGTTTAAACTATTGTTTATAGAAAATACAAAGTGTTTTTACTTGTAACATTCTTACATTCTAATTTATTGCAGTTTGAAATGAACCACTTTCAAAGAGTGTACCTATTATAAAGATTAATTTCCTTAAAAATATTTTTATAGTTATCCACACTCTCAATTTCAGAGTAGAATAATTAAGCTAATTTGATTAAATACCTTTCATTTGCTGGATTATCCATAATATACGTGGACCTTTTCCTTTTAAAAGTTTTTCTTTTTACTTTACAGAAAATGTGTCTATTTATGTTTGCATATGAATATTTATATTAAAAACCTCATATTCAGGATCCAGAAGCATTCTTGGCCTGAATTTCTATTGCCCAACACCATGATTTCCCTTTTTAGCATTTTGTGAGCTCCTACTCTGCTCACAAGGTCATTCCACATGTACAGGTGTACCTCGTTTTATTGCGCTCTACAGGTGCTGCATTATTTACAGACTAAAGGCAATACTGTGTACCAGGAAAAGGATTAAGACTCACTCTGTTATAACAGTTGCTTTATTACTGTAATCTGGAACCAAATCTTTAGTATCTCCAAGGTATACCTGTAGTAGTTTTGTTTTTCTGCTGTGTTGACTCAATAGAGAGAAAAAGAAAAAGAGAGGGAAACAGTGCTTTTGTTGGAGGGTTTAATACAGTTAAAAAAACTACATAGTTTAGGATAGTCTGTGTGTGTGCTAAGGTTTCCTTTTAGTAATAAATAATCAGTAATTGAAGATAAAACTGAGAAGCTGGTTAAGAGGTTTGCACTTTGGCAGTATTCTGGAACTCAAAGACTCTGAGTCTTTCTATTTATTTATTAGTGTTGTTTATATGGATTTGCCTTTTTTTTATTAACAATCAGATTTCCATTAAAATTCAGTATATTCAATTTCTCAGACTCACAGTGATTGGAGCTAAAACCCATCATAGATAATGGGAAGTATCAGTACTCCCTCCTGAGGTTTAGTGCATACATATTTTAGTTGGGCCTGGGCTGGAGGAACGTATGTTCTGCAGTCATTTAATCACTGGACTATGCGATTTGTGGTAAGAAAAATTTCATTTTCTGCAAGACATTTTCTGACGTCTTCTCATGTGTTCAGTTTTGAACAAAAGAACCCTTGCTGCTGTCCTGTCTCCCATTAACTGCAGGACAGTACCTTCTTTGTGTGCCAGGAGAAATTGAAGCCAGGCCTAGAAGCAGGAGTTTGTGGATGTGCTTGCAGCCCTGGAGGACTGGCAGAGGAATAGGTCCTTTAGCCCTGGACCACTTGCACCTCTTGTTCAATCTGTCCTGGGGACAGACTGGTGAAGGGAGAGGTCGTGATCCTGAGGAGAGCAGGGAAAAGCCAGAGAGAAACAAATGCAGTGTGGGAAAGGTGTAACAACCAAAAGATGGTTGGGTGAGGGGAGGGAATGTGTTTTGTGTTTACAAATGTATATGGGAATGGCACCCTGTGCAGTACACAGCATGAATGGCTGTACCCACAGGGCGCCCCTGATTAGTGGGAGGCCCTGATGCCTTTGCAGTGGGGAAGCAATCCTGGGATACAAAAGCTGCTGGTGGCTGCTGCAGTTTGAAATCCTAGTTTCTGGGTTCTGCTGGCTGAGGGGATAAAAGCAAGGCACGGAAGCTTCCAGAGCCCAGGGCCACAGAGAAATCTGCAGCTGAGCCCTCCCTGTCTTATGCCTTCTGAGCAGGGCAGCATGCTTCCCTAAGCTGTGGCTTCCTCTAGCCCAGCGGTTCTCAACCTGTGGGTCGCGACCCCGGCAGGGGTCGAAGGACCCACAGGTTGAGAACCACTGCTCTAGCCTCTCGAATTTCCAAAAGGCAGCAGGCCAAGGTTTCTCTGGCCTAGAGAATTTAGCTGTGTTTGGCTTCCAAGTGAAGGTGGAACAGCTGGGTCCCACTCCTATGGGTTGGGGACTGGCCATAACTATGGGCAAGGGTCCAGGTGAAGCCAGAAACTTCTGCATTTCTAACACTCTCAGATGAGGCAGCCGCTGCTAATCTACCAGCCACACTTGGCTTAGCCAAGGTCTAGGTCTTTATGGCTTCTACTATGTTGCCATTCTGTTTCCCTGTGACGATAATGTTGTTTAGAGTTTACAAGTAAAAGTATCACTGTTAACAGGCTGAGGGTGACCTTGCACCAGTTGTTTTACTTTGTAGTTTTTTTTTTTTTTATAATTTTATTTTTTTAATGGGGTGACATCAATAAATCAGGATACATATATTCAAAGATAACAAGTCCAGGTTATCTTGTTGTTCAATTATGTTGCATACCCACCACCCAAAGTCAGATTGTCCTCTGTCACCTTCTATCTTGTTTTCTTTGTGCCCCTCCCCACCCCCTATCCCTCTCCCATTCCCCCCTCCCCCCCGTAACCACCACACTCTTATCAATGTCTCTTAGTTTCACTATTATGTCCCACCTACGTATGGAATAATGCAGTTCCTGTTTTTTTCTGATTTACTTATTTCGCTTCGTATCATGTTATCAAGATCCCACCATTTTGCTGTAAATGTTCCGATGTCATCATTTCTTATGGCTGAGTAGTATTCCATAGTGTATATGTGCCACATTTTCTTTATCCAGTCATCTATTGATGGGCTTTTTGGTTGTTTCCATGTCCTGGCCACTGTGAACAATGCACTTTGCAGTTTTTTTAAAAATAAAAATGAACTTAATAGTCCCTACCTCATAGGTAGGTATGAATTAAATGGGAAAATCTATATAAAATTTTAGCACAGTATCTCATATAGAAACTTATAAGTAAATGTATTATTTTTATTAATGTTATTATGTATTACATTTGTATTATTTTGTGGATCAGTGGTTCAGATCCATAGACCCAAAGCATGTAGTTGTGTTTGTTCCTGGATGTGTAAGCATGGACAAGTTTCTTGGCTATGTCTGTTTCCTAATCTTTAGAATAGTGCTTATAATGGTAACTACTTGTGGATGTTGTGGAGGGTGAGGTAAGATTGCATGTAGAATGTCCTTGGCATATATTAGCTACTCTAATGACTGAATACTAATTCCTGGATGTGATGAGTTTGCACAACAGCTTTTATTACCTGGCATTCACTGGGTTGTGTAGTAGGAGCAGTCCACATGGATGGCAGGCAAGTGGAGAGTGGGCCCAGGATCTGGAAGTAGGTAATATCTTGCAGTTAAGACAAGCAGGCAGGTGGAGTGTGGGATGACAGCCTGGCAGCAGCTTCTGACCTTTCTGGTACCTCAGTTTTAGTTCCTAAGCCCCAGATTTGTTCTTGCCAGTTCCCCTTGGATATGAGATGTTCCTTGTTCATCATTAATTTATTCACTCAGTAAGTATTTACTGAGGACTATTCTATGTCAGGCACTGTGTTAGGTTTGGTTACACATCAACAAACAAGGCAGGCACAGCCCCTGCCCTCAGGAGTCTTGTGGAGGAGATGAACAATATGCAAGCAAGCAAACAAATGTAATTATAAAATGCCAAGTACTGGCAAGACAGAGTAAGGTACTGTGATCCTGAAAGAGGTAACCTACTGAGATAGGGTAGTCAGAGAGGAGGACCTGCTGACCTGGTCCTCTGAGCGCCTGCCTCCAGTCTTCTTTTCCCTTCCCTCTTGCCAGACATCAGTAATGGTCTTGGCTGATGCCTCTCTGATGCCTGCCATCTCCTTTTCACCTGTTCATGTGCTCTTCAGACACTAGGTACCATGTATGTAACCTGGTTCCTTCCCATTGCCTTCAGCGGGGTTCTGCCCAGAGTGTGTGTTACACACACTCCTTACCCCGATGGGGTGTCAGGCCCATGTCCTTCCTGATCTGACATCTCTGCCATGAAGCAGTGAAAATCAAGAACAAAGCCATTGCTGTAGGGTGTAGAGGAACAGAATGAGAGGGACTGAGGAAGGAGGAAGAAGTTTGGGATCTAGTGATTGGTAGAAGAAACAGTAACATACAGTGTTCGTATGTTGGAATCATAGGTTCAAAGAATTTAAGAGCTTGAAGGAAGTTGGAAAGCTGGTTCTAAAGAGGGGACAAAACTTGCTCTGGGTCATAGAGTTAGTGGCAGAATGACAATCTTCTTTCTTAGTCCTCTCCAGGTTAGGTCCTCTTTTGCTTCCTTGACTTACACTTTTTATTTTTTTATTATTTATTTATTTATTTTTTGCACTTCTCTGAAGGTGGAAACGGGGAGAGACAGTCAGACAGACTCCCACATGCGCCCGACTGGGATCCACCTGGCACGCCCACCAGGGGGCGACGCTCTGCCCACCAGGGGGCGATGCTCTGCCCCTCCAGGGGCGTCGCTCCGCCGCGACCAGAGCCACTCTAGCGCCTGGGGCAGAGGCCAAGGAGCCATCCCCAGCGCCCGGGCCATCCTTGCTCCAGTGGAGCCTCGGCTGCGGGAGGGGAAGAGAGAGACGGAGAGGAAGGAGGGAGGGGTGGAGAAGCAAATGGGCGCTTCTCCTATGTGCGCTGGCCGGGAATCGAACCCAGGTCCCCCACACACCAGGCCGATGCGCTACTGCTGAGCCAACCGGCCAGGGCCAACTTACACTTTTTTATAGCTTTTATTTAACCTCTAAGTTTTGGTCAATGAGTCTTTTCCCTTTGGGTTGTAAGCTCCATGAAGGCAGGGTCCGTGGCTATTTTGCTATTTTCCCAGCACCTGGTCACAGCATATGGTAAGTGGTCTAGGTCCCTCACTTAGACTTCAGTATTGCACTTTGTACTGTGCAATAGACTCAAAGACTTCTGGGCTGTCTTCGATTACTTCTTCGGTTAGCTAAGTCTTGGTTGCATGAGGGAGTATAAGTAAGTGAAATGGACAGAAGCACTCAACCACAGCCCCTCTTACCATGTCTTGAACTTGTACTACCTCCCATTTTTTACCCTTATTGGAGATAATGCCTTGTTTATTGCATTAACATTGTCTTTTTTCTCTCTAGAAAGTTTGCTCCTCAAGGACAGGGGTCTCCTTGGTCCTGTTTCTTGCTGTATCCCTGTGCTAGAACAATGCATGGCTTATGACAGACTGAATGAATTGTGTCTTATCATTACCATCAGGATCTGAAAGTCCCTGGTTGCCCTGCAGGATGCTGCTCCATGCAGATGGGTTATTTATACTACACAGGTCATTGGAATATTCAAATGATGGGAGTCAAGGAGAGGCTGATAAGGAAAAGAGTATAGAGAAGAACTCACTGTCAGGCTCTGAGGAATGACTTCTGACTTTGCTTCTCATGAGCTGTGCAATTTCAAGCAAGTACTCAACCTCTCTGCATCTCAGTTTTCTTTTTTTAAAATTTTTATTAATTTTAATTTATTGTGTTAACATGGATTCAAGTGTCTCACTCAATATAACACCCTCACCTCCCACCCCCTGTCCCCCATTACACCCCCTTTGTCCCCCCTCCCCCTAACTCCCTCCCCCCTTCCCTCTGGGATTTCCTGTCCTGTTATCTGTATCTATGTGTTATGTATACGATATATATAATTTTATTAATCCCTTCACCTTCTCTGATCCCATCCCCTTATCCCCCTTCCCTCTGACAGCAGTCCTCTGTTCCACATATAAATGAAATCATATGATGTTTCTCTTTCTGTGCCTGGCTTGTTTCACTTAGAATAATGATGTCCAGACCCATCCATGCCACCACAGAAGGCAATAGTTCCTTCTTTTCAATGACTGTGTGCTATTCTATTTGTGTATATGTACCACCGCTTTTTTTTTTAAATTAATTTTAATGGGGTGACATTGATAAATCAGGGTACATATGTTCAGAGAAAACATCTCCAGGTTATTTTGACATTTGATTATGCTGCATACTATTACTTTTTAATCCACTTGTCCACTGACTGACACCGATGCTGTTTCCAGATCTTGGCTATTGTAAACAATGCTGCAATAAACATGGGGGTGCATTTCTTCTTTTGAATCAGTGTTTTGAGATTCTTAGGATATATTCCTAAAAGTGGGATAGCTGGGCAAAGGGCAGTTTCATTTTTAAATTTTTGAGGAAATGCCATACTGTTTTCCACAGTGGCTGCACCAGTCTGCATTCCCACCAGCAGTGCAGGAGGGTTCCCTTTTCTCCACACCCTCACCAGCACTTACTGTGTCTTGATTTGTTAATGAGATTAATTCTGACAACTGGGAGGTGGTATCTCATTGTGGTTTTAATTTGCATTTCTCTGATGATTAGTGACATTGAAAATTTTTTCATATGCCTAGTGGCCATCTGTATGTCCTCTTTGGAGTAGTGTCTATTCAGTTCTTTGCCCATTTTTTTTTAATAATTTTATTTTTTTAATGGGGCGACATCAATAAATCAGGGTACATATATTCAAAGATAACATGTCCAGGTTATCTTGTCATTCAGTTATGTTGCATACCCATCACCCAAAGTCAGATTGTCCTCTGTCACCTTCTATCTAGTTTTCTTTGTGCCCCTCCCTCTCCCCCTTTCCCTCTCCCTCTCCCCCTCCCCCCCTCCCCCCGTAACCACCACACTCTTATCAATGTCTCTTTGCCCATTTTTAAATTGAATTGTTTACCTTCCTAGTGTTGAGTTTTTGAAGTTCTTTGTAAATTTTGGTTATTAACCCCTTATCAGATAGATGTACTGGCAAATATGTTTTCCCATTGTGTGCTGTTGGGCAGATAAAATATATTATGCCCACTTTGTTAAAGATGGCACTGCCCACGTGGAAGCCCATCACCCAGGTGATGGTATTGGTTGCCCTTCTTGCTTGGGATGGGCATGATTATATTAATGTGTGTTGGGGGTGGGCTGTGGGCAGGCAGGATTCTTGTAGCCTGGGACTTGGTTTTGGGACTAAGCCTTTCCCACGTTTTTTGATGTAGGGTGGTGCACTCTCATGAGGAATTCTATTATGCCTCAGATGAGTGACTTTGTATCAGAGACTTCCTTGTTTGTATATTGGATTAAAGGTTTTGGTTTCTACACTATAAAGTGGGGCAGACTGGGAGCTTGCTCTCTCTTGGTTCCTGAGATTAGCATTAGAGAGGAGAGCAGAGAAAGGCCACATGAGGAGAGGAGAAGCAGCCAAGATGGTGGAGTGCTGAAGGAGAAGCTAGTTTGTGCAGAGAGAAGGAGATGGGGAACAGAGGTGAATAAGGCTGGTGAGGTAGAAATCTTTGATTCTAGGAAACTTGGATAAGTCAGTGGCTTTGGGAGCCCCGAATGGAAAGGGAAGTGTTTTCCCACTGTGTGTATTTCTTGCCCGCCAGGTGCAAGCTAGGATTAAAAGGTAATGAATGGCCCACCAGTTCTTGGCTTCATTGTTTCATTACCGTCTGTCCGAATCAAATGCAAACCTGCATAGGCCAGGCGGCTGTGATGGTGGCTGTGGCTACTGACTTTACCTGTGGGTTGTCTTTTTATTTTGTTTATGGTGTCTTTTGCTGTGCAAAAGCTTTTTAGTTTGATATAGTCTCATTTGTTTATTTTGTGCTGCATTTAACTTGCCCATGGATATAAATCAGCAAAAATATTGCTACGAGAGATATCAGAGAGTTTCATGATTTATATTTAAGTCTTTTACACATTTTGAGTTTATTTTTATGAATGGTGGTCTAGTTTCATTTTTTTGTATGTACCTGTCCAATTTTTCCAACACCATTTATTAAACAAACTGTCTTTACCCCATTGTATGCTCTTATGCCTCCTTTGTCAAATATCAATTGACCATAAAGGTGTGGGTCTATTTCTGAGTTCTCTGTTTTGTTCCATTGATCTATGTGCCTGTTCTTATGCCAGTACCAAACTATTTGAGTACAATGGCCTTGTAGTATAACTTGATATCAGGAAGTGGGATACCTCCCACTTTATTCTTTATTTTCCATATTGCTGAGGCTATGCGTGTTCTTTTTGGTTCCATATAAATATTTGGAATATTTGTTCTATATTTATGAAGTATGCCATTGGTATTTTAATAGGAGTTGCATTGAATTTATAGATTGCTTTGGGTAATATAGACATTTTAATGATGTTTATTCTTGTTGGTATCTTCCTTGAGTTCTTTTTTCTATGTCTTATAATTTTTCGACTACGAGTCTTTTACCTCCTTGGTTAAATTTACTCCTACGTACTTTATTCTTTTTATTGCAAAAGTGAGGGTGATTGTTTTCTTAATTTCTCTTTCAGACAGTCTATTGTTGGTTTATAAAAATGCCACTGATTTCTGAATATTAATTATATATTCTTCCACGTTGCTGAATTCATTTACCAGGTCTAGTAGTTTTTTTACTGCTATTTTAGGGTTTTCTATGTACAGCGGCGGTTCTCAACCTGTGGGTCGTGACCCCGGCGGGGGTCGAACGACCAAAACACAGGGGTCGCCTAAAGCCATCGGAAAATACATATTTATTATACAATACATTTTTAAATAAAATATGTATTTTTGCCTCCCTGAGGTAAATCCCAATTGCTCATGATGTATGATTTTTTTTGGTGTATTGCTAGATCCAGTTTGCTAATATTTTGTTGAGAATTTTAGCATCTATGTTCATCAGGGATATTGGCCTATAGTTTCCTTTCTTTATAGTGTCTTTACCTAGTTTTGGAATGAGGATCATGCTTGCCTCATAAAAAGAGTTGGAATTCTTTTCTCCTTATGAATTTTTAAAAAAAGCTTGAGAAGGATAGGTGTTAGTTCTCCTTTGAATGTTTGGTCAAATTCACCTGTTAAGCCATCCAGTCCAGGTCTTTTGTTTGCTGGGAGTTTTTTTTCTTCTCTTCTTTTTTTTTTTTATTTAAAAAAATTTTTTTTTACAATTTTTTGGGGGAGCTATTTTTCTATTTTTTATTATTTTATTTATTGATTTTTAGAGGGAGGGAGAGAGAGAGAGAGAGAGAGAGAGAGAGAGAGAGAGAGAGAAAGGGGGGATCAGGAAGCACCAACTCCCATATGTGCCTTGACTGGACAAGCCCAAGGTTTCGAACTGGCAACCTCAGCATTCTAGGATGACACTTTATCCCACTGCGCCACCACAGGTCAGGCTGCTGGGAGTTTTTTGATAACTGTTTCAATTTTATTTGTTATAATCAGTCAGTTTAGGTTTTCTGATTCTTCAGATTGAGTGTTGGAAGATTGTATGTTTCTAGAAATATATTCATTTCATCGAGGTTGTACAATTTTTTGGCATATAGATCTTCATAGTATTTCCTACAATACTTTGTATTTCTGTTGTGTCAGTTATTAGTTCTGCACTTTCATTTTTAATTTTATTTATTTGAGTCCTCTCCCTTTTATTCTAGATGAGTCTGGTTAAAGGTTCATCAATCTTGTTTACCTTTTCAAAGAACCAGCTTCTGGTTTTATTGATCCTCTGTATTGTTTCTTTAGCCTCTATGTCATTTATTTCTGCTCTGATCTTTATTATTTCCTTCCTTCTACTACATTTGGGCTTTACTTGCTGTTCTTTTTCTAATTCTTTTAGATACAGGGTTGTTTTTTTGAGTTTTTTTCTAGCTTCTTAAGGTATGCCTGTAATGCCATGAACTTCCCTCTCTGGACTGCTTTTGCTGTGTTCCATAAATTTTGAGTTGTTGTATGCTCATTATCATTCATTTCTAGGAATTTTTTTATTTATTCTTTGGTCTTGTTGTTAACCCATTTGTTATTTAATAACATGCTATTTAGTTTCCAAGTACTTGAGTGTTTTTCAGTTTTTCTGTTGTGGTTGATTTCTAGTTTCATGCCATTGTGATCAGAGAAAATGCTTGATATGATTTCAATCTTCTTAAATTTGTTGAGACTGCTTTTGTGCCCTAATATGTGGTCTATCCTAGAGAATGTTACATGAGCACTTGAAAAGAATGTATATTCTGCTGCTTTAGGGTGAAAGGTTCTGAAGATACCTATTAAATCCAGTTGATCTAGTGTATCCTTTAAGTCTGCTGTTTTTTTGTTAATTTTCTTTCTTGAGGATCTATCTAGTGATGTTAGTGAGGTATTGAAATCCCCAACTATTATAGTATTGCTGTGGATCTCTCCCTTTAAATCCATCAAAGTCTGCTTTATATATTAAGGTGCTCCTATATTAGGTGCATCGTTATTTATAATGGTTATATCTTCCTTTTGGATTGCTCCCTTTATCATTATGTAGTGACCTTCTTTATCTCTAACTATAGTCTTCGTTTTAAAGTCCATTTTGTCTGATATAAGTATTTCTACCCCAGCTTTTTTTTTTCATTTTTATTTGACATGAAATATTTTTTCCATCCTTTACCTTCAGTCTATGTGCATCTTTTGTTTTGAGATATGTCTCTTGTAGACAGCATATGTATGGGTTCTGTTTTCTATCCATGCAGCTACCCTGTGTCTTTTGATTCGATCAGTTAATCCATTTACATTTAAGGTTATTATTGATATGTAGTTGTTTATTGCCATTTTATTCTTTAAAGCTATATTCCTTTTTACTGTATTTTCCCACCTTGATCTGTTTACAATAGTCCCCTTAACATTCCTTGCAGCATTGGTTTGGTTGTAATGAGTCCCTTGAGTTTTTTTTTTTGGGGGGGGGAAACTTTTTATTTCTCCTTCAATTTTAAATGATAGCCTTGCTGGATAAAGTAGTCTTGGTTGTAGGCTCTTGTTTTGCATTACTTTGAATATTTCTTTTCATTTTCTTCTGGCCTCAATTGTTTCTGTTGAGAAGTAAAATGTCATCCTTATGGGGGCTCCTTTGTAAGTGATAGCCATTTTTTCTTTAGCAGCTTTTAATATTTTCTCTTTATCTCTTAGCTTTGGTATTTTAATTATGATGTGTCTTGGTGTAGATTTCTTTGGATTTCTCTTTAATAGAATTCTCTGTGCTCCTTGAACTTGTGTGACTTTTTCCTGAGTCAATTTTGGGAAGTTTTCAGCTATGATTTGATTGAACAAGGTCTCTATCCCTTTTTTTTTTTTTTTAGTAACCCCTATGATGTGAATGTTATTTCTCTTCACATTGTCACAAAGCTCTGTTAGAATTTTCTCAGACTTATTGAGTCTTTCTTTTTGCTGCTCTGCTTCCATGCCTTCATTTATCTTGTCCTCTAACTCACTAATTTGATCCTCAGCTTCATCCTGATTTTAATTCCTTCCATTGTGTTCTTCATTTCTGATTTTGTATTTGTCATTTCTGACTGATTCTTTTTTATTATTTTAATTTTTTTTTATGCTTGCTGTCTCTTTATTTAGGTGTTTGTTATGTCTATCTATTGTTATTTTAAGATCTTTTAGCATCCTAATAATCATTATTTTAAACTCTGCATCCAGTAGTTTGGTTATATCTGACTCATTCAAGTCCTTTTCTGGGGATATCTCTTGATTCATTTGAGTTGCATTTTTCTGCCTTTCCATTTTGTCTGTGTATAAGATTTTGGCCACTGGGAATCCAATGGGTGTGGCCTCTGTGTTCCATAGGTCTGTCTGCAGGCCTGCCACCCTCTCTATTGCTGCCTCGGGTGTTTGGGTTTGGGCATTGCTGGTGCTGGTTTGCTGTGGCAGTTGCTGTGGTTTCTGCCTCTCCTTCACTGGAGGGGCTGTGTTCACGTGCCTGGGTCTACAAGCCTCAGGTAGCCTTGGCCTTTGCCTTGCCGCCATGGTTGGGAGCTTATGCCACATCTGGGCTGCAAGCCTTGGCACCATGTGCAGGGCTACACACCTATGCTCAGCCGTGGGTCTCTGCCTGTTTCCCAGCTTTCTCCCTGCCCTTGCAGGCTGAGCTGCGCTCACGCGCCATCCACAAGCCCCAGCTCCATGGGTCTGATGGGGCTGCATGCCTGTGCTCAGCAGCATGTCTCTGTAGTTCCCTGGCTTTCGCCTTTCCCCTGAAGGTGGGATTGCAGGCAGGACATTTTTGCTTATCCAGCCAGCAGCTGGGTTGGACTGCTTTCATGTGCTTTCATGTGCCCCTTCCACCCCTGCCTGGCGAGACTGAGCTCACGCTGGGCCTCAGTCATGGCCGGCCTTGCTTCCACCCATACTGAGGAGACTGCGCTTCTGCATCCCGCCTCTGCTGGCCCTCTGGTGAGCCCTCAGCAGTGTGAGTGGGGTGCTGCTGCTCAGACCTCAGCATTCAATACTGTATCTCTCATGGCTCCCTGCTTCTAAGCGTCTCTGCTAAGAGTGCCATTGGAGAGTTTGTTTGGCTGGTGTCCTGCTTCCCTTTGCTGGTATTGCTGTTTCCAGGGGAAATATTCACTCCAGATTTGGGGAGTGACTCAGCCCAGGGGTTAGGGTGGGTGTCCCTCAAAGTATTTCTCCCTGTGCTTCCTAGATTACACTCTCTTCCTGCTACTCTGGTCTTCTTCTCCTAGATTACATCGCCCAGTCTCCCAGAGTCCCGGGTTAGTGGTTGTGAAAGAGGTTTTCTGCATGGTCCCTTTAAGAAGAATTCTGGGTCTGAGAAATCTCTCTCTTTCTCACAAACAGTATTCTGACTTGTTTTGCAGCTAAATACTGTCCATATGCCTCTTCTAGGCTCTGGGGCTGCAGGTTGGGGCTTTGTTCCTGGGGCCCAGGACCCTCCCCTTTCCGGTAAACTCACTTCCGGCCATGCCAGTCCCTCTTGGCTGCCGTTCACTCCTGGGAGCTGGGCAGCCCCTTCCACGTTTCTGCTTTTCCTACCAGTCTTAGTGTGGCTTCTTCAGTGTTCCTTGGTTAAAGAGTCCTCTTAGTTTAGTTCAAAGTTGGTTTTTCCAGATGATAGTGCTTAAAATTAAGTTGTAATCCACTTTGGTTCTGGGAGGTGGAATTTGGTACGTCCACCTACTCCATCTCTGTCTGCCCTCCTCATTTAGTTCTTTTTTGGGGGGGAATTTCTCTTGTTGATTCATTTGGGTTGCATTTCTTTGTCTGCCAATTTTGTCTGTGTATTAGGTAGCATTGTCTGACTTTGAACTTCTTGTGTTGTCTTTATGAGGAAGATGGGCTCAGTGGTACTGACCTCCAGGCCACTTGTTTTTCTTGTTCTAGGAATGCTTCTTGAGGGTACTATTTTCCCTCTTGTTGCATGTGAGTAATGAATTCAGTTGGTCCTTTTGTGGGTACGGTTATCCCATCAGGCTGGCTGGCTCTAAGGGTCAACCTTGATCATGTGTATTAAACACATTGTGCAATGTCTGTCCTATTGGGAACATTTATTCTGCACAGTGTCTGGTGCCTGCTAGACTCCTCCTTTTGGTGTGCTGCTTGTGTAGGTAGCTGAGTCTAGGGTTGGTGCTGGTCTCCCACCCATTATCCATTGTGTTGGTTATAGATCTTCTTGGGTTGGCATCAGCTGTTATTTGTAACCTGCTGGGACTACCTGTCTTTAGGTACTCCCCTTTTTTCTCTTGTGTCACTGTTTTCTGTGCCTGGGTAGTGTGAGAGGGGCCAACCAGTGTATAAGGAACAGCTTCCTCCTGCTTAGAAATGACAGCAGCTCCGTAAAAGCCCCAAGCTCTATAAGATTTGACTCCACTTTTCAGCTACTCCACCTCCTCTTGCAGCTGCTTAGTCTTCCCACAGAGTCTTCTGAAGAAAGGCTATAGTGTGGGCTCAGACTGGCCTAACCCAACCAACCCCTCTACAGGTTGCAGGCTTGTTTGGTTAGGGAAGTTGAGGTTGTAAATACAATGTTAGTGGGACCCCCTACTTAGGGTTCTCTTAGTCAGGAGCTCTGTATGGATAATGCGGCTCCTACTCCAGAGCTTGATCCTTCACCCACTGCTGGATACTCAAATTTTATTTCTCCCCAACAAGGTGAGCAGCAAATTCAGATTGAGTGGGGCTAAGAGGCCCTTCTTCAGAAGTTCTTACAGCTTGTATAACTCAGGTCTCAGGGTGGAAGACTGAGAGAGTCCTCTTCTGGGGCTGACTGTGCCCCCTCTACTGAAATTAGCTAAGCCCCTTGACCAGTTCCAACAATAGGTTCACAGGAACTCACACTTTAAATGTCCATGCTCCAAGCCTCTCTCCCTTCCCCCTGTGGAACCTAGGCCAGTGGGGCAGGATATCCAGCACCCAGGCTGGCTGACTATGCAGCTCCACCCTAATCCAGTGCACATGAGCTGCTGCGCTGGTGCTGATCACAGAGAGAAGGCTAGCCTCAGCTTAGCCAGGTGTGAGGAGCCCTTCCATTGGATACCACTCTAGCAAGGGTTGTTAGGTCCTGAACCAATGCTCTTTGCAGCTGGTCCCTGGATATGCCAGCCCCAGGCCTCCCTGACAGGAACCTTGTGGGCAAGTCCTGCTGGGGGTGAGGATGACGGAGACGCAAAGACCCGACTCTGGGGACCAGGTTCAGGGACGCAGATCCACTTTATTCAGGAAGTACGCAAGCTTATATAGATGGGTTCAGCCTATAGGATGTTACAGTGTGTTCCTCAAAGCCAATGGCTGAAAAGATCAGGGAGCTGCGTGGTTGGCACTAAGTCACTTCCTTATAGCGGGTGAGCTTCCTTCCTTGGTGTGCCCAGGAGGCTTCTGGGAGCTAGAGTATTCTCACAGCATTGCATCAGCCGCAGCTGCTAGGAATGTGCTCTGCACTCCACCCATAGAACCTGGTGCAGACAGTGGGAAAAACTGCTGTGACTGGCCCACAGCAATCTTCTTAGAGCTACAAGCAATTCAAAGTTTGTGGCTGCCTCTGCTGGGCCCTGGTGTTTATGGAAATACCAAGTTGCAAACCTAGGCTGGCTTTTATCCACTCTGGGCCTGGGGGAAGATCTGCTTAAAAGGCCAAGGTTCCCTGAGTTCCACCTTCTGTAGCCTGTCTGCTAGCTGCCTGTTAGGCTTAGCCACTGAAAAAAGCTTCTGGTAGAGTCTAGAGCTTGCAGCAATTCAGGGATTAAGAAGGGTGGTGGGTGTGGTTACGCCCCTCAGCCCCAGATGTCAGTCTGTCCAGACATTTTCATAGACCTCAGTAGGGTTTGGCCCCAGGAGTCCTGTAGGTGTGGCCTCTGAGACCTAAAGGTGTGGTCTGTCTGCAGACCGGACAGTTTCTACTATTCTCCCGTGAGGCAGAATGACCGGTCTTAGACTTGGGAGTGTGTAGGGAAAAGCCTCGGCCTCAACACCAGAAAACTGAGTCATTGATGTGCCCCCTGCTTCCTGGCTTCTCAGCACAACCCAGTCTCCATGATTGTGGCAGAAGAGATTCCCCAGGGTGGAGTATTTGCTTTTCCCCAGGATGCTGCTGCTCAGAAGGGACTGCTCTACCCAAGAAAGATGGTGACTGAAGTATTGGAGAATGACTCAGGACAGGGATTCCGGTGGCTGTCCCCTACAGTCTCTCCCCTACAGTCTCTCCCTGGGCCTCTAACCTTACACTCTCCTCACGCAACTCTAGGCCTCTCAGCTCTCCCCTGCCAGAGCACAGGTAAGTGGCTGTGAATGAGATTTTCTGCACTGGCCCTTTAAGACGAAGCCTGCATCTCTGAGAGCTTTGTCTCTTTCTTGCAGACAGAAACCCAGATTTTTTCACGACCAAATGCTGTCTGGGCACCTCTTCTAGGCTGTGTGGTTCTAGGCTGGGCTCCTGGCCTGGGGCTGAACACCCACACCTCTCAAGGTTGACTTTCCCTGCAGTGATAGTCCCCCAGACCCTCAGCCACTGATTGCTCCTAGGAGCAGGACAGCCCTTTCCACGTCTGTATCCTTTCTGTCAGTCTTGTTGTGGCTTCTTCTGTGATCCTTGGTTATAGGCTCCTCTTTGTTTAGTCCAAAGTTGACATGTCAAGACGGTTGTTCTTAAATTAAATTGTAATTCAATTTGGTCCTTTGGAACGTCTGCCTACTCCATCGCCATCTTTGGCTCCCCTGCATCTCACTTTTCTGTAACATGAAGATGGTCAGACTATGTAGTTCTTAAGAGTTGTTGTGAGGATCAGGTGAGATTAATGATGTAAAGCATGCCTTAAAGTGCTTGCTGTGTAGTCAGTACTCAATTCGCATTACCTGTGATTGCTGTCATTAAACCTAAAACGTTGCTCTGTCTGCTATTGCTGGCTAGTTGTTATACATGTGCCATGTTTCTCTCTGAGAATCAAGGCTGGATCTTTCCTGTAGTACTATGTTATTTGTTGGATTGTCATATTTTCTTTGGTCATCAAAGAAATGTACAAGCCTTCAGTTCTGGCCATCTAAAGTTTACTGAAAATGTTGATGAACAACGGCCCAGGATTCAGCACACAGATTAATGCTTCTTGATGTCAAAGACAGAGGAATATAAATTAGAAAACAAACACATCTATCGTACTGTAATATTTAAATGCCTTCTCATAACACTTAAGATTCTCATTAGTCCAACATCAGAAAAATGATAAATATTAATATTTACCATCAAAGGAAAGCTTAGAAATCAAAGCAGAGTAAACAACTGTTGTATTTCAAAGATTACATAATACTGAATGAATTTAAATTAATCACTGCCAAAGCTTTATTTTTAAAAATTTCTCTGTGAGATAGTTTAATTCTTTTTATCCAGTATATAAACTAGGAAAGATATTGTAATGCTGGTGGCCGAGACCAGGCAGGTCCGCAGTGGATTCAGGAAGATGGTAGAGAAATTGTGGGGCCAGAAAGCGTTAGGCCATTCCCATTTAATAGATTCTCGCAACGGGGGATAAGCAGACAGAGAGGGAAAAGTGCTTTATCTCAGGAAAACAAACAGCAAAATGACCCCTCACAGTGATGGGCAGGCAATCTGGGCATCTGCAATATGCCATCTGCCCTGAGGGCAAGCACCCAGAGCCTTACATAGACTATACACATGTGGCGCTGCCATGTGCTCACGCATTTATCAGGCAAAGTTTTTGCAGCCTATAAGCCAGCAAGCAAGCCTAACACATCTGTTTTTCCAACATTCCACCCCTTTAGTGTTGCTTGCTTCACAACCTACATGACAGGTATCTTTTGCAATGGTCCCTGTGCAAGGAGTGAGGTTCATTACATAAAAAAAACAGACTACAGCAATAGCATAAGTTATACAATAATCACGGTAATTACAAAGGAGTCCTTCACAATGTCTCCCTGAGCACTCTGACCAAAGAGTTAACTGGAGGCCTACCTCTAGCCCCCTACCCCATGGTAGGTAGGAGGGTCTGTATAGTCCAAGGATGTGTCCATTGAAGAAAATGTCCTTGGTTGTTTCCGCACCTGGATAGGAGCAACTTCCTGGTGCAAGAGGGACTCCACAGGTACCACTGCTCCCCCATCAAGGTCTCTCATATACTGCTCACAAAAATTAGGGTATATTTCAAAATGAATATGAAGCAGTAAAATATCCTTTAATTTTTGTGAGCGATGTAGTACTGTCCACAGGTGGTATGTTCATTCAGCAAGGGAGCTGGTGCCCTCCTCTGATCGCATCCTAGAGTCCATTATACTGCTCAGTGATCAGTCCGCAATAGACAGCCCAGCTGTCTATGCAAATCACCCAAGGTGAAAGTCCATTACAGGCAACCAGCCACACAGCTCTTTGATAATGGACCTCAGCACCTTTCCATATATGCTATTTCCATTGCCAGAAGCCTCATCCAAACCCCTTAGGAAGCTCACAGGCCCTGGCAAGTCAAGGCCTGTGTCATCTTAACAGTTCTCTTAGCTGCTGTTGCTGCAAAAAAAACAAGAACAAAAACAAAAAACACTTATTATCTTCTAACAATACCTACTGCACATTAGAAGAAGATCAGTAGATTGACAGTTACACATGCCCATCCCTGTTGGATGGGTCCCTCAGCTTTCCCCCTATTCAAACTGGGACAATGGTCTTAGAGTTCCTTCTCTTTCCCAGCTGCCTCCAACAAGTGATCCTGCAACATTGCAACCTAAGTACCAGCCATTTACTTGGCAGCTGCTGGGGCCATCCGCTTCCTCAGCTTTTTCAACAGCTGGAACCTCTGCTCTGACTTAAGCTGCTGCCAAAGCTCTAGCAGGATTTTATGAGATCTGCCATCTAATTTCTCCCTACCTACCCTGGCTGCAATCAAATCTACCCATATCTGTGTTTGGGTAAACTTTATAGGCCCGTTTCTCTTGTTAGTTGGTGGGGGGACAGCACAGGCAGCAGCCCTCACAACCTTACCGTCCTGCACTGTCTCCAGCTCTCCTAAATCTGCCGCCATCTGTGTAACTGCATTGATGGTCTGCCCCACAAAGAAGCTCAAGCTAGCCACTAGTGACCCAGAAGGGGATGATCCCTCATCCCTGCTGTAAACACTTCTTCATCTGGCCCATGGGATCTTAGGTTGAAAGCAGCATTTCTCATACCCAGTTTATGGAGTAACTTCTACAGCTCAGAAAATGACTGCCACTGAATCACTGCCCCTGGAAAGTCTCCAGCATTCTGCCAGACTGTACAAATGGCGGACATCACCCATTCTAATAGGGTATAGTTTCCTGGATTGTCACAGCAGTTCTGAAGTTGTTGTCTCAGGGAAGAGTGCATGGTAATGGTGGCCAATTTCTACCTCTGTTTTGGAGAGCATGATGCCTCCCACCCCTATGTCCCAATGCTGCAGCAACCAAGCTTCCAGAGACTCCGTGGGTTTCTGCATAAATTGTGCTCCCCAACTCCATCAGCTCTGCCTGAGTGTAGGGCCAGACCACAGAGTGCTCTACTATCTGTGGAGGGGATTCTGCCTGACCCTGAGGCACTCTTGGCTGCTGGGTTTTTTTGTTTTTTTTTTAATAAATAAATTTTTATTAATTTTAACGGGGTGACATCAATAAATCAGGGTACATATATTCAAAGAAAACATGTCCAGGTTATCTTGTCTTTCAATTATGTCATACCCATCACCCAAAGTCAGATTGTCCTCCATCACCTCTATCTAGTTTTCTTTGTGCCCCTCCCCCTCCCCCTCCCTCTCTCCCTCCTCCCCTTCCCCTGCCCCCTGTAACCACCACACTCTTGTCCATGTCTCTGAGTCTCGTTTTTATGTCCCACCAATGTGTGAAATCCTGCAGTTCTTGTTTTTTTCTGATTTACTTATTTCGCTCTGTATAATGTTATCAAGATCCCACCATATTGTTGTAAGTGATCCGATGTCATAATTTCTTATGGCTGAATAGTATACCATGGTGTATATGTGCCGCATCTTCGATATCCAGTCTTCTATTTTTTTTTACAGTGATTAAAGCCTTTAAGCTAACTCTTGGCCAATACAGCAAGAATACATAAAAGAGTAGTGTTCTTAACAAGTTCACCAAGTCCAAGTTTGCCCCAACACCATGCCAAGTCCCTGATAAATGCAACCCAACTCCAGTTCAGTCTGTTAGGAGCTGACCCAAGGAGCAGGAGTCCAGGAAAAGTCCACATGGCACTGGAATTGTTGTTACAATTCTATACTTTGCAGCTCACATCCAAGTCCCAATGACTGCTGCTTCTAGCTGGTAATGATTCAGGTAGACCGGAAAAGCCATCTGCAGCATGTGTGGAGATGGAGCTTCTGTTCTCCTCTGCCTGGAGAGATGAGACCAGGTTGCTTTTCCCTGGAGCTCTGCGACTGTGGCTTGGTAAAGAGAACCTTGGGATACACTAAGCTGGGTGGCAAAGGTAGATTCATAATAGAAGTCGGCAAAAGGGGAAAAGAGAGCTCTAAATTAGGAGTAGGTCCCAGCCTGAAATATGAGTGGGGCATTGAGGTAGGAAGAATAAAGGAAACACTATGTATTAAACAAAGCAGCAGAAAATAGGACTATTAACACCCACAACAGAGATCTTCGAGGGAATAATAAAAAACCTGACTATTCAGGCAAGACATAGTTAAGTGGCCCTTGTGCAAATGAGATCAGTTTACCTGCTTCTTGGAAGAAATACCCTAGGCTCGTCCACAGTGTCGTAGATGGGGGTGATGGCCCTGGGTACCTTCAGCCTTCTGTGGCAAACTCCAGCATTCTGGGCAAGGTTAGGTCATAGGTGGCCTCTCCTGTTCTGACAGAGGTTACTATAAATCCAGAATATGTATCCACTGTAACGTGGACATAGGACTGTTTGCCAAATGAAGGTATATGAGTAACATCCATTTTCCAAAGTTGTCCTGGTAGGGGTCCTTGAGGGTAAACTTCAAATGAAGGGACAGATTGTAGTATAGGACCCCTTGGACAGGATTTCCCAATCTGCCATGCTGCTTCCCGAGAAAGTTGAAACTGTTTACACAGGGATGCAGCATTCTGGTGATGAACAGTATGAGACTGAATTGCTTGATCTGTCATGTTTGTTCCAAATAATTTTCTTTTGGGTAGCTTGATCAACAAGGGCATTTCCTTGTGCTAAAGCTCCAGGGAGCATGGAGTGAGCTCGAGTATGTCCTATAAAACATGGAGCTCTATGTTGACATACAAGTCTTTGAAGAAGGAGGAACTTCGGAAATAGTTCATCAGCATTTGTCCCTAAGACAGCAGTCTTTATAGTGGAAACACCATAAGTAAATATTTGCTGTCTGTATATAGATTAAAGGGGGAATATGGAAAATGCTGAAAAGCCATGATAATGGCATATAATTCTAGTCTTTGAGCTGATTTTAAGTTGACAGTTTCAGTATAAAGTCCATTGATTTGCAAGAGGAATTTGCCATTTAGTGGAAGTTTCCCAGAGCCATTGTTATTGATCCTTTGAAAAAAGGAACAACAATAATTTTGAGGTTCAAAACCTATAAGCTGTAAGGGACGCCTATGCCTCTTGATAATCCAGGAGGCAACAAGATCAGAATATAGAAGTGTATTCCATGGGCTATTAGATGGTTCAATGTGCCCAAGCTATAGCTGCTCTTGTACCAATTGAGCAGCTGCCCTAAATTTCTCCTGATAAAGGGGCCGTTGGTCTACCCATACAGGATTATCTGATTTCCAAGTAATTGGGTCTACAGAATGCATTATTGAGGTAGCAGGAGCTACCAAGGCCCCTATGCTAAATTTTGATATCCTAATCCACACCTTCTGGTATTGGGTTCCATTTCTATGGGGGTGAGTATTTCTCGCTGTTCTTTCCCTAGTCCCTTGGTGTGCAAAAATCCCCGATCAAGCATCTGAGTACTGACTAAACCATTAGGACTGACAAGTAATGCTCCCATATTTTTCAAAACATCTCTACCCCACAAATTAACTGGCCATCCAGGGAGCACATAAGGCTTAAAAAATCCAGAATGACCTTCTTAATCATCCCAATGTAAAAAACTAGAGCTTTGTTGAGGGGATTTACTCTGCCCTATACCTTGTAATTCTGTGGCTGCTGCATGCGTGGACCAGGAAGAAGGCCAGTGTAGCTTAGCAATAACAGATACATCATCTCCAGTATCTAAAAGTCCTTTAAATTTTTTTTTTTTTGTATTTTTCTGAAATTGGAAACGGGAATGCAGTCAGACAGACTCCCGCATGCGCCCAACCGGAATCAACCTGGCATGCCCACCAAAGGGCGATGCTCTGCCCATCTGGCATGTCGCTCTGTTGTGACCAGAGCCATTCTAGCGCCTGAGGCAGAGGCCACAGAGCCATCCTCAGTGCCTGGGCCAACTTTGCCTCAATGGAGCCTTGGCTGCAGGAGGGGAAGAGAGAGACAGAAAGGAAGGGGGGAGGGTGGAGAAGCAGATGGGCGCCTCTCCTGTGTGCCCTGGCTGTGAATCAAACCCGGGACTCTGCTTGCCAGGCCGACACTCTACCACTGAGCCAACCGGCCAGGGCCTAAAAGTCCTTTAAATTTATGCTCATGTATTATTAGTTCATTTCAGGGCATTCCTGACCTATTTTTTTTTAAATCCAATTGGCAAAATTAGAGAAGCCAAATCACCAATTTGCTTGGGGCCCCATTCGCAGGATGTGGCCTGAGAAGCAGAATTAGCATCCTTATACTATTCTTCTAACTGCCTGAAGTAGCCGTGAGACAAATTCTTTTTTTTTTCAATTAATTTAATGGGGTGACATTTATAAAATTGTCTTCCGCCACCTTCTAACTGGTTTTCTTTGTGCCCCTCCCCCAACCCCCTACCTCTCCTCCCCCCACCCTGTAACCCCAACATTGTTGTTCATGTCTCTGAGTCTCATTTTTATGTTCCACCTATGTATGGAATCATATAGTTCTTAGTTTTTTCTGATTTACTTATTTTGCTCACTATAATGTTATCAAGGTCCATCCATGTTGTTGTAAAAGATCTAATGTCATCATTTCTTATGCCTGGGTAGTATTCCATAGTATATATATATACCAAAGCTTTTGAATCCACTCGTCCTCTGATGGACACTTGGGCTGTTTCCAGATCTTTGCTATTGTTAACAATGCTGCCATGAACATGGGTGTGCATTTCTTCTTTTCAAACAGTGCTATGGTGTCCTTGGGGTATATTCCTAGCAGTGGTATAGCTGGGTCAAAAGGCAGTTTGATTTTTAATTTCTTGAGGAATCTCCATACTGTTTTCCACAGTGGCTGCACCAGTCTGCATTCCCACCAGCAGTGCAGGAGGGTTCCCTTTTCTCCACATTGTCGTCAGCACTTATTCTGTGTTGTTTTATTGATGAGCGCCATTCTGACTGGTGTGAGGTGATATCTCATTGTGGTTTTAATTTGCATTTCTTTAATGATTAGTGATGTTGAGCATTTTTTCATATGCCTATTGGCCATCTGTATGTCCTCTTTGGAGAAGTGTCTATTCATTTTTTTTTTTTTTTGCCCATTTTTGGATTGGATTTTTTGTCTTTCTGGTATTAAGTTTTACAAGTTCTTTATAAATTTTGGTTATTAACCCCTTATCAGACACATTGTCAAATATATTCTCCCATTGTGTAGTTTGTCTTTTTATTCTGTTCTTATTGTCTTTAGCTGTGCAGAAGCTTTTTAGTTTGATGAAGTCCCATTTGTTTATCCTGTCTTTTGTTTCACTTGCCAGTGGAGCCAAATCGGCAAATATATTGCTGCAAGAGATGTCAGAGAGCTTACTGCCTATGTTTTCTTCTAAGATGTTTATGGTTTTACGGCTTACATTTAAGTCTTTTATCCATTTGAGTTTATTTTTGTGAATCGTGTAAGTTGGTGATCTAGTTTCATTTTTTTGCAGGTAGCTGTCCAATTTTCCCAACATCATTTGTTGAAGAGGCTGTCTTTACTTCAATGTATGCTCTTAACTCCTTTGTCAAATATCAGTTGTCCATAAAAGTGTGGGTTTATTTCTGGGTTTTCAGTTCTGTTCCATTGATCTATATGCCTGTTCTTATGCCAGTACCATGCTGTTTTGAGTACAATGGCCTTGTAGTATAACTTCATATCTGGAAGTGTGATACCTCCCACTTTATTCTTCCTTTTCAAGATTGCTGATGCTATTCGTGTTCTTTTTTGGTTCCATATAAATTTTTGGAATATGTGTTCTATATCTTTGAAGTAAGTCATTGGTATTTTAATCTGTATTGCATTGAATTTATAAATTGCTTTGGGTAATATAGACATTTTAATGATGTTTATTCTTCCTGACCATGAGCATGGTATAAGCCTCTACTTGTTTGTATCTTCTCTAATTTCTTTTATCAATGTTTTATAATTTTCTGAGTACAAGTCTTTAATCTACCTGGTTCAATTTATTCCTCGGTACTTTATATTTTTGGTTGCAATGGTAAAGGGGATTGCTTCCTTAATTTCTCTTTCTGACAGTTCATTGTTAGTGTATAAAAATGCCTCTCATTTCTGAGTATTGATTTTATATCCTGCCACTTTGCTGAATTTATTTATCAGGACTAGTAGTTTTTTGACTGTGACTTTAGGATTTTCTATATACAGTATCATACCATCTGCAAATAATGATAGTTTTACTTCTTCTTTTCCAATGTGGATGCCTTTTATTTATTTATTTTTTGTCTGATTGCTGTGGCTAGGACTTCCAGAACTATGTTGAATAAGAGTGGTGAAAAGGGCACCCCTGCCTTGTTCCTGATCTTAAGGGATTTGCTTTTAATTTTTGCCCATTGAGTATGATATTGGCTGTGGTTTGTCATAGGTGGCTTTTATCATGTTGAGGTATGTTCCCTGTATTCCCAGTTTGCTGAGAATTTTGATTGTAAATGGGTGCTGAATTTTATCAAATGTTTTTCTGCATCTATTGAAATTATCATGTGGTTTTTCTCCTTCCTTTTTGTTTATGTGATGAATCACATTGAATGATTTGCGAATATTGTACCAGCCTTGCCTACCAAGAATAAATCCCACTTGATCATGGTGTATGACTTTTTTCATATATTGCTGGATCCGGTTTGCTAATATTTTGTTGAGGATTTTTACATCTAAATTCATCAGGGATCTTGGCCTATAATTTCTTTTTTTTGTGTTGTCTTTGCCTGGTTTTGGAATCAGAATTATGCTCGCCTCATAAGAGGAGCTTGGAAGTCTTTCTTTCTCTTGAATTTTTTGAAATAGCTTGAGAAGGACAGGAGTTAGTTCTTCTTTAAATATTTGGTAGAATTCACTTGTGAAGTCATCAGGCCCAGGACTTTTCTTTTTGGGGAGTTTTTTGATAACTGTTTCAATCTCATTTGTTGTAATTGTTCTGTTTAGGTTTTCTGATTCTTCCAGATTAATTTTTGGAAGATTATATGTTTCAAGGAATTTGTCCATTTCATCTAGGTTGTATAGTTTTTTGGCATACACTTCTTCATAGTATTTTCTTATAATATTTTGTATTTCTGTTGTGTCAGTTTTTATTTCTCTGCTGTCGTCTATAATTTTATTTATTTGAGTCTTCTCTCTTTTTTTCTTGGTGAGTCTGGTTAAAGGTTCATTTTTCCAAAGAAACCAGCTCCTGGTTTCATTGATTCTCTGTATTGTTTCTTTAGCCTGTATATCATTTATTTCTGCTCTGATCTTTATTATTTCCTTCCTTCTACTAGCTCTGGACTTTACTTGCTTTTCTTTTTCTAGTTCTTTTAGATGTAGGGTCAGGTTGTTTATTTGAGCTTTTTCTATTTTCTTAGAGGTATGCCTGTAATGCTATAAACTTCCCTCTCAGGACTGCTTTTGCTGTTTCCCATAAATTTTGGGTTGATGTATGCTCATTATCGTTCGTTTCTAGAAATTTTTTAATTTCTTCTTTGATCTTATTGTTAACCCATTCGTTATTTAATAACATGCTATTTAGTTTCCAAGTGTTTGAGTATTTTTCAGTTTTTCTGTTGAGGTTGATTTCTAATTTAATGCCATTTGATCAGAGAAAGTGTTCATATGATTTCAATCTTTTTAAATTTGTTGAGACTGCTTTTTTGATCTAACATGTGGTCTATTTTAGAGAATGTACCATGAGCGCTTGAAAAGAATGTATATCCTGCTGTTTTAGGGTGAAAGGTTCTGAAGATATCTATTAAATCGAGTTGATCTAATATGTCCTTAAAGTCTGCTGTTTCTTTGTTAATTTTCTTTCTTGAGGATCTATCTAATGATGTTAATGGGGTATTGAAATCCCCAACTATTATAGCATTGCTGTTGATCTCGCATCGCCCTTTAAATCCATCAAAGTCTGCTTTATATATCTAGGTGCTCCTATATTAGGTGCGTAGATATTTATAACGGTTATATCTTCCTTTTGGATTGCTTCCTTTATCATTATGTAATGACCTTTTTTATCTCTAACTATAGTCTTTGTTTTAGAGTCCATTTTATCTGATAGAAGTATTGCTACCTCAGCTTTTTTTTCATTTTCATTTGCGTGAAATATTTTTTTCCATCCCTTTATCTTCAGTCTATGTGCATCTTTTGATTTAAGGTGTGTCTCTTGTAGACAGCATATGTATGGGTCCTGTTTTCTTATCCATGCAGCTATCATATGTATTTTGATGGGATTATTTAATCCATTAACATTTAAGGTTATTATTGATATGTAATTGTTTATTGCCATTTTATTCTTTAAAATTGTATTCCTCTTTTGCTATATTCTTTTTCTCCTTTAATATGTTTACAACAGGTCCATTAGCATTTCTTGCAGCCTTGGTTTTGTTGTAGTAAATTCTGTGAGGTTTTTTTTCCTGTAAAGCTTTTTATTTCTCCTTAAATTTTAAATGATAGCTTTGCTGGATAAAGTAGTCTTGGTTGTAGGCTCTTGTTCTGCATTACTTTGAATATTTCTTGCCATTCCCTTCTGGCCTCAAGTGTTTCTGTTGAGAAGTCAGAAGTCACTTTTATGGGGGCTCCTTTGTAGGTGATAGTCTTTTTTTGCCTAGCAGCTTTTAATATTTTCTCTTTATCACTTAGCTTTGTTATTTTAATTATGATGTGTCTTGGTGTTGATTTCTTTGGGTTTCTCCTTAATAGAGTTCTTTGTGCTTCCTGATCATGTGAGATATTTTCCTGCCTTAATTGCGGGAAGTTTTCAGCTATGGTATGCTTGAACAAAGTCTCTATCCCTTGTTCTTTCTCTTCTTCTTCAGGGAACCCCTATGATGCGGATGTTATTTTGCTTCATGTTGTCACAGAGCTCTCTTAGGGTTTCCTCAGACTTTTTGAGTCTCTTTTCTTTTTTCTGTTCTGCTTCCGTGCCTTCATTTTTTGTGTCCTCTAACTCGCTGATTCGATTCTCCGCTTTATCCATACTGCTTTTAATTCTTTCCATTGTATTCTTTATTTCAGATACTATATTTTTCATTTCTGACTGATTCTTTTTTATTACTTCAATGTCCTTTTTTATATTTGCTATCTCTTTATTTAGGTGTTCGTAATGACCATCTATTGTTGTTCTAATATCTTTGAGCATCCTAACAATCGTTATTTTAAGCTCTGCATCTGGCAATTTGGTTATATCTGATTCACTTAGGTCCTTTTCTGTGGATTTCTCTTAGTTCATTTGTGTTCATTTCTTTGCCTTTGTATTTTTTTCTGTGTAAAGGAAGGTTTTGGAGTCCACTGTGTATGGCCTGTGTTCCCTAGGTATGGTGTGTCTGCAGGCCCACCACCCTCTCTTCTCTTGCTGCCTAGGGCTTTTGGGTTTGGGCATTGCCAGTTCCTGCCCACTGGAGCTGTTGCTGTGATTTCCACCTCTCCTTCACGGGAGTAGCTGTGATCACATGCTTGGGTGCACAAGCCTTGGTGGCCTTGGCCTTTGCCCTGCCCCCGTGGGTGGCATTAAGCTCGGCCCTGAGGGCAGTGGCGAGCTCCTTTGCTCAGCTGCGGGTCTCTGCCTGTTTCCAGGCTTTCAACCTGCCCTTGCAAGAGGAGCCTACTCATTGAACAGCTGCTAGCCTTGGCTCTACTGGCCGGGCAGGACTGCGTGCCCATGCTCAGCTCAGTAGCGGAACTCTGCCTGTTCTGGGCTTTTGGCTCCACCCCCATGGGAGGAGCCGGCTCCCAAGTCAGGCCACAAGCCTCAGTTCCACGGACAGGGCAAGGCTGTGCTCCTGCACCGTTGCTCAAGGGCTGGTCTCCACCCCTTCCAGGGTTTTTCCCCTTCTTCTGCAGGCTGGATTACAGGTTGCCGGCAGCTGGGCTTGACCGCTTTTGCATGCCTACTCCTCCCCAGCTGGGCAAGACTGAGCTCACACATGAGCCCAGTGGTGGCCAGCAGGCTTCTGCTCCTGCCGAAAGAACCACGCATCCACATCCCTCCGCCACCCACCGTCTGGTGAGCCCTCAGCCGTGTGGTTGCGGGTGCTGCAGCTCAGACCCTAACACTCACTACTTTAGACCCCAAAGCTCCCTCCTTCTAAGCAACTCTGCTCTGAGCACTGTGGGAAAGCTTGTTTGGCTGGTGTCCTGCTTCCCTTTTCTGGTATTGCTGTTTCCAGGGGAAATATTCACTTTATATTTGGGGAGTGACTTGTCCCAGGGGTTAGGGTGGCTGTCTCCCAAAATGTTTCTCCCTGTGCCTCCTCGATTACACTCTCTTCTTGCTACTCTGGCCCTCTCCTCTCTCCCTGTCCCGGAGCCCCGGGTGAGTGGTTGTGAAAGAGGTTTTCTGCCGGTCCCTTTAAGAAGAATCCTGGGTCTGAGAAATCAGACTCTTTCTCACAAACAGTATCCTGACTTGTTTCCAGATAAATACTGTCCATACACCTCTTCTAGGCTCTGGGGCTGCAGGCTGGGGCTTTGTTCCTGGGATTCAGGACCCTCCCCTCTCTGCTAAACTCACTTCCCATCACGTGAGTCTCTCCCTGCTGCTGTTTGCTCCGGGGAGCTGGGCAGCCCTCTCCGTGTTTCCACTTTTTCTACTAGTCTCGGTGTGGCTTCTTCAGTGTTCCTTGGTTGAAGAGTCCTCTTATTTTTGTCCAAAGTTGGTTTTTCCAGATGATAGTTCTTAAAATTATTTTGTAATCCACTTTGGTTCTGGGAGGTGGATGTTGGTATGTCCGCCTACTCCAGCACCATCTTTTCTTCTCTGCAGCTGGGTTTTTACCTTCTGGGTTTTCAGTGTCTGGGCTCTGAGTCTTCCTATGGCAGTTTTATTCCAAACCTCAGATTGAAGTAAAAAACGACTATAACTACCAACTCAGAGCCACTCCACTGGTATAAATGCTGCTCCTTCTTCAGCGCCCACTTTGGCTTCTGCAGTTTCTCTCTCTTGGCCTGAAGCTAAAGTTCACACTCTTGAACCCTCATTGTTCTAACAGCTGTCACTGTTAACATTCAGCTTCCAGGGAAAATTGCAGCTTTAGAAACCACAATTTCTGGTCCAGTGACCATTCCAGTTCTAAGCTCTGTTGGTGCTCAGCCTGCATCTCACACTGTAGCTCTTTAAAGTGGCCAGTCTTTTTCTTCAGCAACTGTTGCAGTTCCTGTCACTGTTGATTTTCAGTTTGTAGCTCATCCTGGAGGTCTTGAGCTTAGGCAGCCTCTCACACAGAACTTTTGATTTCTTCCCACATGACTGTAAAAAACACCCAGCCCACGGCCCCCAAAAAGACAACCATGGGAACCATATGCTGGAGAACAATGATCACTTCTCTACCCCACCCATCAAGCATGTTGGCAGCTCCGTACTAATCTAATCTAATCCTGCCAACTATGCCAGTTGTAACACCAGTGGCCAAGGCCAGGCAGGTCCACATTGGATTCGAGCAGATGGAAGAGGAACTATGGAGCCAGACAGTGTTGGGACATTCCCATTTAATAGAACCTCACAACAGCAGATGAGCAAACAGTCAGGGGAAAACCACTTATCAAGCAAACAGACAGCAAAATGGCCCCTCACAGTGGTGGGCAGACAATGTGCAATCTTCCATCTGCTCTGAGGGCAAGCACCCATAGCCTTACATAACCTATATACATGTGGCACTGCCTCATGCTCATACACTAATCTAGCAAAGGTAAATCAGCAAGCAAGCCTAATACATCTGTTTTCCCAACAGATGTGCACTTAGAAAGTATTCAGGGGACTTGCTGATTTAGGTCATGTTCTCAAAGACTTTGGCTATGTTGTGTTTTGTCTGTGCAAAAGAGACCCACATGAGTCTGAGCCAGCCTTCTCCCCCACTGATCTCTGGTTCTATTCAGGAGAGTCATATCATAAATTGGCTCTAGGTAGACATGAAAGGGCATAGGATACTTCTTGCCTTATTGTAGACTCATTCCCCAAGCTTCTCTATTATTCTGAATTCTGAATGTTCCAGGCAGCATGCACAGCAGTTTCCAGGGCCAGGAGGAACACAAGGAGAGCGAAGAGGCTGATGCCATCACTCTGAAGCTGTCAGGCCCTTTCTTCCTCTCTCCCTGTGCCTGAGATGGCTGACTCAGTGGGAGAGGTAACCATCATGTCACTGTAAGGACACAGTGATGGGAGCTGGGAGACGTGGGTTTGAGTCCTGGCTCTCTCGTTGCCTTCTGAAGGTCTTGTCCTCTCTATGGACCTCCCTTTCCACATTTATAAAGTGAGAGGCATGGATCTGATCACTCTGAAGTTTGTGCCTCCCCAACATCCTCTGAGTCTGATGCGAGCTTCAGGGGTCTGATAAGCCCTTCCCTGTACCCTCTGCTGAAGGGAAATTGCCGTGGTTGGTTTGGGGGCCAAACTAACCTATACCTTGTCTTAGCTACCATATTTTCCCATGTATAAGATGATCCCTTGTATAAGACGCACCTTAATTTTGAGGCCTGAAATTTGAAAAAAAAAAGTATTACATAAGGTTATTGAACTCAAGTTTTATTCATCATAAAATTTATACAACTCAACAAACATGAAAAGCAGGAAATGCAAGTAAAAATATCTACTACTGTATAAGATGCACCCAATATTTATTTTCATTTATTTATTTATTTTTAGATGCACCCAGTATTTAGACCCCAAATTTTTAGAAAAAAGATGTGTCTAATACATAGGGAAATACAGTAATTAAGTTTTTATCTGTTAAGTGGGAATACTGCAAGTTTGTCCTAAATACAAGTGATGATGTTTAAAAAGCACTAGGACTGTGCTTGGTACATCACTGGGATTTAATGATGGTGCTGTGTTGTTATTATGTTATATTTTATTATTGTTATGTTTATACATTATGTTTCTATCTTGACTCAGCACTTATCTGTCTCTTTGTACCTCAGTTTCCTCATCTAAAATGATAATAATAAAAGAATCTACCTCATTGGTTAATTGTGAGGATTAAATGAGATAATGTGTAGACATTTCCTAGTACATAATAAGTACCAAATAGAAGTCAGCAGTGATTTCAGTTATCATTTTTATTGTTAATCACAATACTATGAATGTAGTATTGCTTTTTGTAAAGTAATAGATAGAATAAGTCAAATAGGGACAGATACATTCTCCAATACACATGCTGAAGCATAGTTCCAGTGGTCCAGAAGATCCAACATTTTTCCTAAGCAGCTCATTAAGCATAGGTAACATTAAATAAATGATGTCAAACCAGGACTTAAAAGTCAAGTATCTGCCTGACCAGGCAGTGGCACAGTGGATAGGGTGTCGAACTGGGATGCCAAGGACCCAGGTTTGAGACCCCAAGGTCGCCAGCTTGAGCTTGGGCTCATCTGGTTTGATAAAAAACAAACAAAAAAAACAAAGCAAAACAAACAAACAAAAAACCTCACCAGCTTGGACCCAAGGTTGCTGGCTCAAGCAAGGGGTTATTTGGTCTGCTGAAGGCCCACAGTCAAGGCACATATGAGAAAGCAATCAATGAACAACTAAGGTGTTGCAATGAGCAACGAAAAACTAATGATTGATGCTTCTCATCTCTCCATTCCTGTCTGTCTGTCCCTGTCTATCCCTCTCTCTGACTCTCTCTCTGTATCTGAAAAAAAAAAAGTCGGCCCTGGCCAGTTGGCTCAGTGGTAGAGCATCGGCCTGGCGTGCAGAAGTCCTGGGTTCGATTCCCGGCCGGGGTACACAGGAGAAGCACCCATTTGCTTCTCCACCCCTTCCCCTCTCCTTCCTCTCTGTCTCTCTCTTCCCCTCCCGCAGCCAAGGCTCCATTGGAGCAAAGATGGCCCAGGCGCTGGGGATGGCTCTGTGGCCTCTGCCTCAGGCGCTAGAGTGGCTCTGGTCGCAACATAGTGACGCCCTGGATGGGCAGAACATCGCCCCCTGGTGGGCAGAGCGTCGCCCCCTGGTGGGCGTGCTGGGTGGATCCCGGTCGGGCGCATGCGGGAGTCTGTCTGATTGTCTCTCCCCGTTTCCAGCTTCAGAAAAATACAAAAAAAAAAAAAAAAAAAAAGTCAAGTATCTGTTTTCAACATGGGTTCTTAATCCAGGATGCTAAAGACTCTTTGGAATCTAATGTTCCATATTTACAAAAGAAATGAAAATACTAACTCAACAAGATAGCTGCACCCACATGTTAATTGCATTATTTACAGTAGCTAAGACCTGGAAACAACCTAAGTGTCTATCAGTGGGTGAATGAATAAAAAAGTTGTGAGATATATATATATATATATATATATATATATATATATATATGGTAAGGGAAATAAATCAGAGAATAACACATACTATGTGATTTCACTTATATGTGGAATCTAAAAAAAGCATACAACCTCTCCCAACAAACCCACACCAAACTGCTAGAAAAAGATATAATGTGCAGCATGATGACTAAAGTCAACACTGCTGTAGGATATGTAAGAAAGTTAAGAGAGTAGATCCTAAGAGTTCTCATCACAGGGAAGAATTTTTCTTTTTTTTTAATTTAATTTTTTTTTTTAATTTTTTATTCATTTTTAGAAATGAGAGAGAGAGGGAGAGAGAGAGACAGAGGAGCTGGAAGCATCAACTCCCATATGTGCCTTGACCAGGCAAGCCCAGGGTTTAGAACCGGCGACCTCAGCATTTCCAGGTTGACGCTTTATCCACTGCGCCACCACAGGTCAGGCGAGTTTTTCTTTTTATTGTACCTATATGAGATGATGGCTGTTAATTAAACCTGATGTGGCAATTATTTCACAATCTGTGAAAATCAAACCATCATGCTGTACACCTTAAACTCACACAGTGGGGTACATCAATTATTTCTCAAAAAAACTAGGAAAAGTGTGACATATCTACAGTGGGGAAATGGATGAATAGAAGAAAGCTAAAGTAAAGTGCAGATATCACTGGCAGTGACAGCTGGGAAATAGAAATAAGGCAAGAGATTTGTTTTGTCTTTATTTTTTCTAAAAGCTATTATTGTTAATTTGATTTTAACTGTTATATATTTTACCTTATGATAAGTAAAAAATATTTTGTTATAAGTAAAAAGAAATAAAATAAAAATGAATCTAACATTCTAGGTTCATAATCTATCTCCACATTTGAGCTGAAACCAAATTAGAAGAGGCGTGACTTTCTATCAGTTTCCTGCGGGCCAGCCGTTAAATTAAGTCAGTGGTTCTCAAAGTGTGGGCCAGGGTGCATTGGTGCACCCTAGAAGATTTCCAGGTGTGCCCTATGATATTCTAGAGAAATATGTGTCTGTTAGGGACCAAAAGACCAACAGGGTTTTTGGAGTTTAGATTTTTGGGGACAGAGGTGTGGGGAATTGGCTGTAAGCTGACATTCTGCCCAGCCCCCCTCCTCCACCTCACTTGCCTGATTAGGTTGCAAAAGGCTGTTAAGCTGTGGTGCTGGATTGTTTACATTACTCCCCATGATCCCTGGAAAGACTGGAGGCAAGTTTCTTCTATCCTTTGTTTGGTGTAAAGTTAAGATGATATGTATGGTGGGGGTTTTGGATTGATGATTAAATATAAAGAATTGTCTCTTGAAGTCTTTTGGATTTCTATAAAAGAAGAATATGTGGCAATATCTAAAAAAATTTTGAACATTTTACTCCAATTTTGAACATCCTATTTATATGAATTAGGATTTTCTACCCTCAACACAATTAAGAGTAAAAAGAGAGGAATTCTTCAATATATTGATGAGGAAATGAGAGTTTGCCCATATATGCCCAAACATTGAAGAAATCGCTAAGACACATCAGGCTTAATTTCTCATAAACACAAGAATGAAAAAACTTAACACATTAGTGCCAGGACCTGCTGAATTTACTAAATCTTACTAAGAATGTATCTCTAACAGAAAAACTATAGAAAAAATTAATAGAACAAGGAGCTGGTTCTTTGAAAAGATCAACAAAATTGACAAACCCTTGGCAAGACTTACCAAGGAAAAAAGAGAAAGAACTCATATAAACAAAATCCAAAATGAAAGAGGAGAAATCACCACGGACACCGTAGATATACAAAGAATTATTGTAGAATACTATGAAAAACTTTATGCCACTAAATTCAACAACCTAGAAGAAATGGATAAATTCCTAGAACAATACAACCTTCCTAGACTGAGTCAAGAAGAAGCAGAAAGCCTAAACAGACCTATCAGTAGAGAAGAAATAGAAAAAACCATTAAAAACCTCCCCAAAAATAAAAGTCCAGGCCCTGACGGCTATACCAGTGAATTTTATCAAACATTCAAAGAAGACTTGGTTCCTATTCTACTCAAAGTCTTCCAAAAAATTGAAGAAGAAGCAATACTTTCAAACACATTTTATGAGGCCAACATAACCCTCATACCAAAACCAGGCAAGGATGGCACAAAAAAAGAAAACTACAGACCAATATCTCTAATGAATACAGATGCTAAAATACTAAACAAAATACTAGCAAATCGAATACAACAACATATTAAAAAAATAATACATCATGATCAAGTGGGATTCATCCCAGAATCTCAAGGATGGTTCAACATACGTAAAACGGTTAATGTAATACACCATATCAACAAAACAAAGAACAAAAACCACATGATCTTATCAATAGACGCAGAAAAGGCTTTTGATAAAATACAACACAATTTTATGTTTAAGACTCTCAACAAAATGGGTATAGAAGGAAAATATCTCAACATGATAAAGGCCATATATGATAAACCATCAGCTAACATCATATTAAATGGCACTAAACTGAAGGCTTTCCCCCTTAAATCAGAAACAAGACAGGGTTGTCCACTCTCTCCACTCTTATTTAATGTGGTACTAGAGGTTCTAGCCAGAGCAATCAGACAAAACAAAGAAATAAAAGGCATCCATATCGGAAAAGAAGAAGTAAAGGTATCACTTTTTGCAGATGATATGATACTATACATCAAAAACCCCAAAGAATCCACAAAAAGACTACTGGAAACAATAAGCCAATACAGTAAGGTCGCAGGATACAAAATAACATACAGAAGTCAATAGCCTTTCTATATGCCAACAATGAAACAACTGAGAAGGAACTCAAAAGAATAATCCCCTTTACGATTGCAACAAAAAAAATAAAATACTTAGGAATAAACATAACAAAGAATGTAAAGGACTTATATAATGAAAACTATAAACCATTGTTAAGGGAAATCGAAAAAGATATAATGAGATGGAAGAATATACCTTGTTCTTGGCTAGGAAGAATAAATATAATCAAGATGGCTATATTACCCAAAGCAATATACAAATTTAATGCAATTCCCATCAAACTTCCAATGACATTTTTTAAAGAAATAGAGCAAAAAATCATCAGATTTATATGGAACTATAAAAAACTCCGAATAACCAAAGCAATCCTAAAGAAAAAGAATGAAGCTGGGGGCATAACAATACCTGACTTCAAACTCTATTATAGGGCCACGACAATCAAAACAGCATGGTATTGGCAGAAAAATAGACACTCAGACCAATGGAACAGAATAGAAAGTCCAGAAATAAAACCACATATATATAGTCAAATAATTTTTGATAAAGGGCCCAACAACACACAATGGAGAAAAGAAAGCCTCTTCAATAAATGGTGCTGGGAAAACAGGAAAGCCACATGCAAAAGAATGAAACTGGACTACAGTCTCTCCTCCTGTACAAAAATTAACTCAAAATGGATCAAAGATCTAAACATAAGACCTGAAACAATTAAGTACATAGAAGAAGACATAGGTACTCAACTCATGGACCTGGGTTTTAAAGAGCATTTTATGAATTTGACTCCAATGGCAAGAGAAGTGAAGGCAAAAATTAATGAATGGGACTACATCAGACTAAGAAGTTTTTGCTCAGCAAGAGAAACTGATAACAAAATAAACAGAAAGCCAACTAAATGGGAAATGATATTTTCAAACAACAGCTTAGATAAGGGCCTAATATCCAAAATATACAAAGAACTCATAAAACTCAACAACAAACAAACAAACAATCCAATAAAAAAATGGGAAGAGGATATGAATTTCTTCTCCCAGGAAGAAATACAAATGGCCAACAGATATATGAAAAGATGCTCATCTTCTTTAGCTATTAGAGAAATGCAAATCAAAACGGCAATGAGATACCACCTCACACCTGTTCGATTAGCTGTTATTAGCAAGTCAGGTAATAGCAAATGTTGGAGAGGCTGTGGAGAAAAAGGAACCCTCATACACTGTTGGTGGGAATGTAAAGTAGTACAACCATTATGGAAGAAAGTATGGTGGTTCCTCAAAAAACTGCAAATAGAACTACCTTATGACCCAGCAATCCCTCTACTGGGTATATATCCCCAAAACTCAGAAACATTGATACGTAAAGACACATGCAGCCCCATGTTTATTGCAGCATTGTTCACAGTGGCCAGGACATGGAAACAACCAAAAAGCCCATCAATAGATGACTGGATAAAGAAGATGTGGCACATATACACTATGGAATACTACTCAGCCATAAGAAATGATGACATCGGAACATTTACAGCAAAATGGTGGGATCTTGATAACATGATACAAAGCGAAATAAGTAAATCAGAAAAAAACAGGAACTACAATTATTCCATACGTAGGTGGGACATAATAGTGAAACTAAGAGACATTGATAAGAGTGTGGTGGTTACGGGGGGGAGGGGGGAATGGGAGAGGGATAGGGGGTGGGGAGGGGCACAAAGAAAACAAGATAGAAGGTGACAGAGGACAATCTGACTTTGGGTGGTGGGTATGCAACATAATTGAACGACAAGATAACCTGGACTTGTTATCTTTGAATATATGTATCCTGATTTATTGATGTCACCCCATTAAAAAAATAAAATTATAAAAAAAAAAAAAAGAATGTATCTCTATATATAAAAAGATAACTTTTTGGTATTTTTAAATTTTTTAATCCTTTATTTTATAAATTCTAAAAAGCATAACAAAAAAATGTAACAAAAATATTTTTTAATGTCAGAATAAATTTAATTTTGTCGTATTTATTTTGTTTAATTACCATAAAAGCACGCTTGGACTTTATATTTTTTTCCTTAATATTTGACTTAATTATTATAACTTATTTCTCAGAAATTTGTATATAGTGCACCTATAATTATTTGTAGGATTTTAAATGTGCCCCGGCTTCAAAAAGTTTGAGAACCACTGGACTAAGACCTTCGTGTAGATTCTCTCATTTTGCCCTGACAGAGACTCTCTGAGAGAGGTACTCTCATCATGCCTATTTTCAGATGAGAAAACTGAAATTCAGAGAAGTTAAACTGGTACTTAAGGATCCTCAGGTACTTGGGCTGGGATATGGACCCAGGTCAGCTGATTCAGGACCTTGAGCACTAGGAGCAGATGTCCTCAGATGGTAAGAAGGTCAAACCTGCTTGGTCATCTCTATTTCTGTATAATGAAATCTGATCGATCAAGACAAGGATGCCAATGGACTTGTTTTTAATGACATAGCAAATTAACATTTATTTATTTTGCTTCCAAGATCATTCCATTTCATGTACGGTTATGAATTTCAATATAGATTAGATTTATTGGGGGATACAGCATTGGCCTGGATTGCTGAGAACCCTGGTTTGAAACCCCGAGGTTGCCAGTTTGAGCACAGGCTCAGTAGCTTGAGCATGGGGTCACTGGCTTGAGCAGAGTTTCACTGGCTTAGCTGAAACCCTTTGGTCAAGGCACATGTGTGAAAGCGACCAATGAACAACTAAGGCACCGCAACTATGAGTTGATGCTTCTCATCTCTCTCCCTTCCCATCTGTCTGTCCCCTCCACTTCTCTCAAGAAAAAAAAAAAAGAATAGATTTATAAGGATTTAAGAAATGTCAATATTTTCTCAAATCAGCAGTATCAAATTGTATTCATGGAATTAAAGAAAACATACTGCATTTATATAATGCAAATTCACTTGGAAACAATTTTTTTAATCTCTTTCTGAAGTTGAACTTGCAACTGTTGGCATAAGTCTATTTTTAAAACAAAATTGAATTGTTTCTTGTTAACTTCATTAGACCTGCAAGCAGATGATAGACAAAGTTGGTGTCAATGAAGCCAACATCTAGGTCAGAGGGCACAGATTATTCTATTAAAATGTGCTATTTATTTTATTTTATTTTTTTATTGATTTTAATTTGTTGCGTTTGCATAGTTACAAGGGTACCCCTGAATATATTTCCCTCCCTTCCCTCCATGTTCTCCTTGATACCCCCTTTGCCCCCTCCCTGCTTCCCTCCATGATTTACTATCCTGCCCTCTCTCTCTCTGTGATATGTGTATATACTTTCACTATAGTCTTTCCTTTCTTTGATCTCCTCCCCTCATCCCCTTTCCCTCTGCTCGCTTTCCCTCTGGACTCTTTGACCCCTTCTCTGCCTCTCTTCCGGAGAATGTGCTATTTTTTTAAAAGGCTTTTCTTATCAACTGCTTAAAAAATTTATTCATTTTATAAGATTTTTAAAAAGGCAGAAATGCTCAAAATAAAGTAACTTTTCTATTCTACCGTTCCTCAGGTTGATAGCACTTTCAATATCACCCTTTCCATCTATTTTATTGCATGTGTATATTTGTTAGTTCTGCTCATTCTCTAAATTGGGATCATACTTTACATATAGTTGTGTTACCATTTTTTACTGATCAGTGTATTGTGTACCTTTTCCCATGTCATTAATGACTGCAAAGCACTACACTATTAGAACAAGCAATTAGCTTTTAACCTATCCCAATTATTTATCATTAGGTTCCCTCACCTCTATTTATGATATATATTAATGAAGAATATTTGCATGTATGCATAGTCATAGCTAGGATTCTTTTCTTAGGATACATTCTCAGAAGTGGGAATGCTGGACTGTGTTGTAAGTCGTCAGAGTAGCTTCCTCATTTTTCTTCACTGCAGGCTTTGTTCCCCTGTGCACCCAGAATCCCTTTTAACCACTTCTCCTGGGCGTTGTTTTCCAGGAACTTCAGAGAAGATACTCTGGAGCCTCTGGTAGGGCAATTAACATCAGTCTTCAAGCTCTATTGGTTGATCAAAATAAACATGTTGGTTTGCAGTTACCAGCCTTAACATGTCCTGTATTATGTAGTATGTTACCTTGTGAACCAGAATGCTTTCAACTGCAAGTAACAGAAAACTCAATTTATGGTGGCTTAAAAAAATAGAGGATTATTTCTCTCATATAACAGGAAATTGAGAAATGGGGGGGGCTGTGGCTTTATTTCAGCAGCCTAGGCGTCAAGGAGAGGACACCTACAGTGTTCTCGGCCTTTTCTCCATGGTCACGGGATGGCTTGGCAGAGGCGGGCGTCATGCTTGTGTTCAGGGAATCAGTTAGAGGTGAGAAAACAGGGATAGTTGAGACAATTTTTTATCTGAGAGATGTTAGCTTGATTTTAAAAAGTGGTCCTTCTTTCTCTTACAGCAGAAGTAATATATAATCATTATAGAAAACATATTTTACCCATCAGAAAATATATATATTTCACCCACAATCTCATGACCAAGAGGTAATCACTGCTCTCATTTTGGTGTTCATCCTTCTAGTTTAGTTATAAATGCACACAAAAAAGTGGGACAACTCATTTATGTACTGCCTCATAACTGTCCTTTTTATATCAGTATCCATCTCTGTGCCTAGCACCTGGTAGATAGATGCTTTAAAATTTTTACTGAAAAAATAATGAATGATTTAAAAAATACACTATGAATACTTTTCTGCATCTTTCAGTATGTGTATAATTTCTAACAAGTGAATATTGCTCAGTTTTTTGCATGTTCTATTATTTCTTTTACTGGTTCTCTATCATTATATATGTAGATTTTTTTCAAAATTTTAACTGTGACAAATAATTCTGCAGTGAACATTACTCTCTCTCTCTCTCACTCAGTTTGTATGTGTGTAAACTCTCTTATTTTCTTAGAAAAATTTCTTTTAGAAGTGAACTTTGCTCAAAGAAATGCCAGTTTTTAAAATTATTTATGGATGGATTTTAGAGAGACAGAAGAAGGAAGAGAGAGATAGATAGATGATAGAGAGAGAGAGAGGCATTCATTTGCTGTTTGTGCATTTGCTAGTTGCTTACCCTATGTGTCCTGACTGGGGATAGAACCTGCAACCTTGGCATTTGGGAACAATGCTCTTACTGACTGAGTTAACAGGCTGGGCCTAGAAATGCCAGTTTTGAGGTCCTTGGTGTGTATCATCAAATTGCCCTCTTTAGATGTACCGTTTTAAGCTATGAAGTTTTAGTTTTTTATTTTCAATAGACTTAATTTTTTTTGAGTAGGTAACGTATTCATTTGGTTCAAAAAATCAAAACAATACAAAAAGGTATAAAGTGCAGTTTTGTTCCTGTTCCTATCCCCGTACTCCCATCTCTGTCCCCATTTCCCTTAGGTAGTCACTTTTATTACTTTCTTTTGTATCTTTTTAGTATGTTTAATGCACAGAGGCAAATATGTATATAAATTATTTTCCTCCCTTTCTTACAAAGAAAGTAACATAATATACACTGTTCTGTACCTTACTTTATTTGGTTTGACTACTGTATAATGTTCTACTATGTGAATATTCCATAGTTATATTTTTCTATGGAATTCTCCTGTCTAGCCTTATTTGTAACCTGTGTCTTTGCCGCCAAATCAGGCCCAGGTGAACCATGCTATCTGGCCCCGCAGCTCCGCCAAAATAGGAATAGGCAGCTGTATGTTAATTTCCTAGACCCACTCCTGGCCTGTGACACATTTTGACTTGCTTCCCCGGGTGTAACTGGCAGTGTCTGACCTATTCCGAATCCAAGGAGAGAGAGAATCGCAAAGATGGGTTTATCTTCTTTTGAAGACATAATGGCTGGTCCTTCTCCCCTACCTCTGACTGAGAGATATTTTTGTGTTCTAGTTTTGGAAAAGAGCACCCCCTCCACTTTTATCCAAGGAATGGTAGCTCATATAGGAAATTATGTCCTGTGTACGTTTTAAGGAATTTAATGCCACAGAGTTCAGGGCCCATTGCATGCTCCCCCAAAAAGCTTTAGGAAGAATCCTTCCTTGCCTCTTCCAGCCTCTGGTGGCTGCAGGCATTCTTTATTTTGTGACCACATGTCTATTTCTTTTACTTGTATCTTTTCCTCAACAGTCTATCTCAGATCTCCCTGTGCCTTTCTCTTATAAAGATACTAGTCATTGTAGGTAGGGTCCACCCTGATAATCCAGAATGATCTCCCTTTAGATTCTGAACTTAATTTCATATGCGAAGACCAGTGGTGGGATTCAAATAATTTAACAGCTGGCTCTCTGCTCTAATGACTGTTTTAAGTATAAAAAATGATATACCAAAAGGTAGTTTATATTTCATGCATTTAATACTTAAATAAGAACAATAAAAGAGGTACAGAAAACTAGATTATGTTATGAGTTTTAAAATATTAATAAAATTATTAAATACTTGACAAAAAAACAAATAAAACCATTATTTAAGATATTTCCATATTAATTCTTGATTGGTGTCCTCATTTGCAATTTTTTTTTACCTATGGACAGAATGAACATTATTACAGGCACTTAGAATACACTGTTGTACAGATGAATGTTAAAAAAGAATATGGAATGTAAATTTGTGATTTCCATATTGGGTGGCTGCCCAGGCGCCCACCTTAGAGAGAACCCTGATTACAAGTGCCATTTTAACAACTGGTTTGCCAAACTCAACAAAAAATTAGGTATCAGTTCTGTTGAACTGGTGCGGACTAGCTGAATCCCACCACCGGCAAAGACCCTTTTTTTCCAAATAAGGTCACATTTGCAGGCTCCAGGGATTTGACATCAACATATCTTTTGGGGACAGCTATTCGACCCACTATAGGCTTTGACATTAATGCTCTGATTCCAGAATCTGAGCTCTGCTTTTCTATATTGTATTCCATGAAGTGCCTCAGATAAAATCCATTTTCTCCTCCATGTGATTGTGCAAGACTGGGGCTTTCCTGCTCATGCTGCATCTCCATTGCCTTACACAGAGACAGTGCTCAGTAACATGGAATGGCTTTATTAATGATTATCTATGTGAAAACAGTTTTAGTGTCCCTTATTACTTTCCTTGAGGCCAAATCTCCCTGGGTACTCGAGTTGTTCATTATATGAAGTTCAGGTCACCCCCCCCTCCCTTCTGGTTGCCTTCTTGTAGGTTTTCTAATTTGTCCAATCTGCCTTTTAAAATATGTCTTCCAGATTGAACTCTAGATAATATCTAAGTAAAAGAGTAGAAAGGGACGGTTAATTCTCATGGTTTGTGTATTGTATTTCATTAAAGTAGCCCTAGGTTGTATTCATTTTAGATCAACTGCTAAAGTCATTGCTGGTCATTAGTAGCTAAAGGCATTACAATTTCTTCCCCTTATACTCTAATCCCTACTCATTCATAGAGTTTCTAGGGTCAAATCTAGCCCTCAGTTATGCTAATGCAATTTTTTTTATTGATTCGGGGGATGGATTTGAGTTTGGAAAAATAAAATAGTCTAAACATCACACACTGGGGTTAGTAGAAAGCACAAGCATGCTCATGAATAAATCTATTTTCCCCTCTCCATTCCAGTTTGTTGAACTCAGGGAAAGAAGTTGTCTCAGATGTATGATGATCCAAAACAATTTTCTGCAAGAACAAATCAGGATTTTTATAACTGTATATTAGAGAAGAGAACCTTTTTCTTCATAATTTCCACCCCTTGTGGCATGTTGTTGGTAGTCTTTTTTTTAAACCATATTTACCAACTGCTTGTGTTAATTTTCATATACTTGTACCCTGAACAAATTTATGTTCTTAGTGTTATATGTGCTGCAAGTTTTACTGCTGTCAAAACATATTTTAAAAAATAACCCATGGGCTTTAACCAGTACAGTGAAGATAAATTAGATTTTATGAAAGCAAAATCTACCTGAATATTTAGATCAGCAGGAAGATGTGGTTATGATTAACTTGTGCCCTTATTTGGCAAGAGAGTACTGATGCATACCAATATTTTCCAAACTGTTTCTTTTAATTAATTTTTTAAACTGGAGGTTAAAACAAGGAATATATAATAACTGCTCAGTGGTGGACTCCATAGCTTCATTTACTTAATTATACATACTTTCTGCAGCGTCGTGAAGCCTTGGTTTCTTCCTAATGGCACATTTGAAAAGAAATAGCCTCAGCTTGAAACTCTTCTCCCTCACCTCTTACCTGGCTACTGATTCTACTTGGGGCCTTCCACAGAGAAACTTACTGACTCTATATGACTTGATTAGTTCTTATCTCATAAGAACTCTTTGTATCTTGTACTTCAAATACAGCCATCATTACATCAGTTTCAATTGCCTTATTATTGTTTGTCTATTACCCTAGACTCTAAACGCTAAGAGGTAGGGTTGTGTCTGTTTTCTTTTCTTTTTCTTGAGAGAGAGATATAGGAACATTGAGCTGCTCCTGTATGTGCCCTTACTGGGGAATGGAACCGGTGACCTGTCTGCTCCAGGATGACACTCCAACCAACTGAGCTGTTTGGCCAGGGCTTAATTTCTTTTCATTTATTGTTTCAGAGAGACAGAAAGAGAAAGGGAGAGAGAGCAGGGAGAAGGAAAGCATTCATTTACTCTTCCATGCAGTCGTGCATTCACTGGTTGCTTCCTGTGTGTACCCCACCCAGTGATTGAACCTACAACCTTTTTGTTTTGAGACGGTGAGCTTAGCCAACTGAACTAACTGGCCAGGGCCAGGTTAGTCTGTTTTCAACATACTGCCTAGTTCAGTGTCTGGTGTATTGTAGATGCTTAATAAAGTTTTGAAGATTGATGAGTCAGATGCTGAAAAAGTCATTTAAGAGCTCCTGGGAACAATAATTGCAAAAGCCTGACCAGTGGTGGCGCAGTGCATAGAGCATCCGCTGGGATGCTGAGGTCCCAGACTTGAAACTCCTAGGTTGCCAGCTTGAGCACAGCCTCAATAGCTTGAGTGTGGGGTCACTGGCTTGAGCATGGGATCATCAACATGATCCTGTGGTCACTGGATTGAAGCCCAAGGTTGCTGTCTTGAGCAAGGGGTCACTGACTTTGCTTAAGCCCCTTGTCAAGGCTGGTATGAGAAGCAATCAATGAACAATTGAAGTGACACAGCTACGAGTTGATGCTTCTCATCTCTCTCCCTACCTGTGTCTGTATATCTTGCGATAATAATAATAATAATAATAATAATAATTTAACAGTTTCTGCATGTATGTACACATACGCACATGCTAATAGCAATGAGTGCCTCTTTTTTTTCTGAGTTTTTGTGTGTTTGTGTGTGTGTGTGTGTGTGTGTGTGTGTGTGTGTTTGTTGGAAGGGGATACCACTGCATCAAATTACTGAAGTGGAAAGAACAGTTGACATTCTATTTTCAAGTGACCATGTATTTGACCCACTTCTTCTCTAGTAATGTCATCACGATTATATCTCATTGCTGTGGGTTCTTGGAGGCTGACAGGCGGAACAAGTTGCCTCATCTCACAGTCTTCATCTGTCATACAGAACAGCTTGCAGATTCTTATTATGTGAATAAAATATGGAGTGAAGGATATTTTTCTTCCTGGGCTATCAGGGTAATTGAAAATAACCATATCAAGGCACATGGGGAAAATAGGCTGCTTTTGTGAAGGGCAACTCATCGGCTCTCAGAACTGCAGGTGTGGAGCCCCGTCTTCCAGTTCAGAGGCTGAAGGCTAGGGAAGTGTCTCTTCTATCAAAAGGTCTGAGATTTCACCGGAATTGTCACTCAGTAAGGAAAATGCCACTCACACCACTCCTCCGCTGCCTGATGAAGTGCCACCACCAGTACCTCTGAGGCGCATGCCAGGGGACCAAGGGCATTGGCCTCATGTGTACTTTCGTCAGGGAAGAAAATGAGTTTAGTATTCCAGATCAATAAACTGTTGTAGAAATTGAAAATGTGCTCTGAAAAATCATTAACCAAAGAAATTGTAGTGTTCTTGAGTTTTGGATCATAAGAAATAACACTTAATGGCTCTAATAGTTTGTGTTTTATAATCCTGGCCTTGGTGAAATGGAATATAAGATAACACTGTGTCAATGACACTTTGCCTCCTAATGGTCAGTTCTGTAGACACCAATTGAGCTTCATAGAATAGTTTTAAGTTCTCAGGAAGCTTTTTACTTAACACTAGTTAAAAGTATGAACATGGGGATGGAAAGCAAGGCACTGTTCAGCAGTCATTCCAGTCATGACTTTGTTATATTTTGAGATAACTTTAAAATCACTTAGTCGAATGAAACTCTGAAGTACTTTAACTGCCAGGTTGCTTTATCTAATTTATGAAACAGAAGCAAAGGAACCAACAATAACCTCCATTTACCATTATTAGATTAGCTATTACCGAAACCGCAGAAAGTATATAACCCTTTACTTTGTGTTCTCTTGAATTTGGTTATTAAGCTTTGATGGAACTTTCATTTAACCAAATGCCTTTGTTTACAACAATAAGCATGTTAAGTCTTTTGTGTTCTGAATTTGAGATGACTATTTTAGTACATGTCTCCTGAAAAGGCATGTTAAAGTTATTCATCTGAGTTTTGTTGAACAGTTTCAATTCAACCCAGGTACAGTTCCTTTCTGACTTTAAGAAGTATGTCTTTTCTGAGGCCTCCCTTTCCTCAGGAATATAATCAGGCATTAAACATTGAAGTACTTCTCATAGCAGCTCCATATAAATTGATTTTTTCAAAATTAAATGAGCATCTGGTGAGCTGAAAATGTTTTATACCTGATATTCAAGATATTTTGACTATTGCCAAAAGGAATCAATTCTTTCATGCTGCTTCCCTTGTGGATGCTGTCATCTGCCACTGTGCCTGTGTAGAGCACAGGTTCTGGAGGGAGGCAGGCTTGGATTTGCACTTTAACTCCACTGCTCACTTGCCTGTGTCCTTGAACTTCACCACTTAGGGAGGTCACTTACCTGTAAACAGCCTTTTCTTCAGTGTTTAATAGTGTTCACAGTACTTATTTCATAGTGTTCTGTAGGAGGGAGTGCACGTAAAGCCTTCAAATGTGATTGTTATTAAAACCATGTATGTTTGTGTATGTCCACATTCTATATATATGTTGTTGACTGAAACATTATTGTTTCTAAATGAGGTTGTAATAGTGGAAATGCTGTTATCCTTTCAGGACTTAATGTTCCAGAATCATGGCCATATCTGGAAGTAACTTGGAGCATAGTTACCATTTTAGATCTGTTAAAAGCCACAGCTTGAAGACACATCACTGTGAAGGTGACTATTTTATTTTCTGAGATTGGAACCCATGAACCAAATCCATATTTTAAATCAGTCTTATTTTCAAAGTGGAACTTTATTTAAATTATTTTGAATAGATATAAAAGCTAAGGTAAAAAGTGTTTTAGGCATGTGAACTAGAAATAGAATGCCTTCCCAATAGGGAGGACTCCTACTGACATTATTTCTGAGTTTTTTACTGTTTCCCACATCTTCAAGCTTCTCCCTAACTGCCTTGCTCGTTTTGCATTTGTCATCTTTATCTCTTTTACGTCCATATTTTTGGGGAGTGGAGGTAGGTGTGGAGAGATTCATATTATCTCACCCAGTTTCCTTCTGACTAATAACCCACAAAGGAGCGATAGGCAAGCAGGCTGGGGGATCTGGTCTTTCACATTGGTTTCTAGCAAATTTACATGGTTCTTACAGGGGTGAAATTTTTCTCCTTATCTGTACCTTCTTCTATTGGTTTGAATAATGAGTCACTGAAAAATGAAAACTTCTGTGAAAGTTCCAGAAAGCAAAAATGTCAAGCCCTTCTGTTAGTTTAATGCAAAATAAGATAGCATTTAAAGACAGCCTCTGCGTCTACATCATAGGACAGTACCCCTCACTTGAGTCAGGGACCGGGGACTTTCTGAGACATACCATCTGGCAAAACACGGAAGGCCAGTCTTGTGCCAACTGAGAAAGCTGCTTCAGTTCCAACTCTTGTGTATATTGCACATTACTGGATGCTTTGCAGAGCATTTATCACTTTTTAATGAGGAAGGACTAAGGGATTTTAGTACACCCCTCCCCCCCAAATATCAACAGCCCAAAGACAGAAAAGTTATCTAGTGGTTCATGAAGAGCGTAGATGTTTAACCTTAAGCTTATACAGGAAACAAGGACAGTTCCATGCTAGGATTTTTGTTGGGGGGCTTATGTCCTTGATGTGTCTGAGTAGAACTGGGTATCTGGTCTCCCTGCCACCGGACTGTCCCCAGTTTGGTTCTCCTCCGGCACAGCCAGACCTCAGGAACACAGGCCAGGAGTTCGACTCTGCAGTGCTTCCTGGCCTCTCATGTAAACTGTGGCCTGTCATGTTCATTAAAATGAAAATTTGTCGAATGGAATTTGCCTGACTGGCAGAATAGTTTAAATGTCAGATGTTGTTAGGCCTGGATGTAAATATTATGTTTCTATTGTTAATTAATTGCAGTGCCTCAGTACCAGTGATCCAAAATCCAATTTAGTTTGCAATAGGCCTGTGGATAAGGGCCAGTGATAATGAATGCAGAGGGAAACAATGTATTCAGAGTTTCCATTGTATCTGTCAATGTCCTCTTAGGAAAATAGCAAATGTTGGTGTGTTCAAGAGGTGCAAAACAGGACAGAATTAAGAAACATCTCAAATGTTACTTACTGTTGTGTATATTCCACTCCTAGCTCCAAGTCTATCTCAGCATCAAAATGAAAAATAATAATAAAAATGCTGCTTTGTCCCCTTTCTGTGATTTCCTCCACATTGTTTCCACCCGAGTTGTTAGGTTACAACTCATTTCAAAGTTGTGCCACTGAGGGATCTAGTCCCACAACCCTCCTCTCTCTCTGCCTGAGTTCATTTTCCTTCCTCTCTTTTCCATCAGTCCTTTCTTTTTATCCTTTGTCTTGGTCCCCAGGCTCGATAGCCTGTCTGTAAGTCTGCCACTGTTTGTTAAGATCATTTTGCTTTCAAATTGAGTTGGTGGCTGACTATCATTCAGAATAATGCTGCTAGAACTGTTTGCATTAGAAAGGAGCACAGAAATCTTGCCATGGGGCCCAGACTTCAGAACTGACTGTTGTTGCAAAGCTAGGAGTCTGCGACTGCCATTCTCAACAATATTTGTTGAATATGTGCTGTGAGCATGGCATCTTACCGGGCCATCTCCCTGGGTTCTAAAGGCAAGAGGGTGTGCCAGGTAGAGGAGGACTGATTAAGACTTTGGAAGGCAGGAATAACGTGGTCCAGTGGTCAGGGACCCTCATTTACTTCCTGGCATCCTGGTCCATGCCAACCTCCTTCTGCTCCTGTGATTGTTCTCGCTGAGAAGTGGGGAAGGGAAGGAAGGTGAACTTAGATGTGCCCTGAGTTTTCCTGTCCAACAGTATCTGTCAGATTAAGAATGAGAGGGATTGGGGCCAGAGAAACTTCCAGATAGAGAGTTCCAAGGAGGGCACAACCAGATTCCCTCTCCACAGTGACCTAGCTGGGCCATCTGGCATCGAGCCAGGAGCCAGAGGTGCAGAGGCTGCTGCCTGACCGCACAGCGGAGGAGCGCCTGGCGGAACAGTTCCCCTTGGCGTGGGGTGGGAGCATCTGGACAGGTGCTCACAGGCCACACAGTGGAGGCACGGCATGTATCCCAAGGGCTGGGGCAGCTGCCTGGAGGTTTCATCCTTCATCCTAAACTCCTTTTAAGAATACATTTCCCAATCATAGGGGCAACTACGGGAAACAAATGAAGAGTTAATGTTCTCCAACTGTTTCTTTATTTAGAATGAGTCAGCCATGTAAGAAAGGTGACCTTAGATAGTCTGGTGGCAGCAGTGGCCGCCCAGCCGTGGACGGACAACATATAGACAGCAGTTCCAGGCAGCAGGTGTTTGGTGAGGACACAGCTCGCTGACACGCCCTCACTTCCACACCTCTGGGTAACTCAGCTTTGTAACCGGTTTTTGCATTTATTGAGAAGTGTCCAGTGTGGATGTTCCAGGAACAGGATTTTATTCAAACAAGAAGTGGTTTTTAGACTAAGGCTACCTGAGGTCTATGTAATGATGGCATAATAAAAATGAGGTTAAACATTGAATATCTGGTTTGACCTTCATTAAAAATGGATTATTTTAACACTATGTCTATACAACCTCAGTTTTTTTCTGAGATGACCCTTTTTTTTTTCTCAAACTCAGGTTATATTAGAGTTTGGGGAGGGTCCATGCTTTTGGGAGCAGAGCTGTATTACTTGAAATGTCATTACATTCTGAGAAAACATTCTGGGGCCATGTTAGGGCATCCCTGTGCAAATGTCACATTGCCAGAGTGTCTCCCCTAGGATTAGGCTGGCCATATCCTGGCCAGTTTTGTCTGTCTGGTCTGACAATGCTACTGACTCCTCACAGTGAGGCCGCCAACCCAGCCAGGGTCATGCTTTCTGAGATTTTGTGGAATTTGATTTGTCTCTAGCTCTCGGAATTTTAAGATGCTAATTATTGGTTGATTAGTATTCTGCTCCTCAGGTGTCACCTAATGATTTTCTAGAGCTCATGCTACTTGGAAATTTTACTTTTCCAATGCCTGGCAAATATGATAGCTTTGAAAAAGTTTGGCAGTAGTGTGTCATGCTTTGCATGTCTCTCTGTCTGTGTGTGTATATACCTCAGGCCACAGAATTGTAGGCTTCCATAAACAGGGATCTTTATAGCTTATGAAAACTTAGAGTACAAATAAGAAAATGAAAAAAAAAAAGAACAAAAATAAAAAGCAAAACTCATTCTAGCTTAAGAAGTCACAATCAGTTTTCATTTTAAATAGTAATGTAAACTTATATTCCTTTATTAAAAAATTTTTATTGAGTGTATCTTATGTGTCAGAGGCTATGGATTCAATAAGGAACAAGATAGATGTGGTACTGTATCTATCGAACATATGGTCTAGGAGACTTTCACATACATTTAGACATTGACAAGTTTTCCAGGTGAAAAACAAAACCAAGAATCATTCTGATCACCCCTCTGAACTCTAAATATATCTGAGTTTCACAGATTTTAAAAATACTCCATAAGAAATACATATATATTGAAATGAAGCTTCTAGGAATATGTCTGAGATGTTTTGAAGGCCTTACTGCTTTTTCCTGTGAGGGTTGAAGTCGGTATTGCCTATTCTTAAGTCCCTGTGTTTAGACCATTCATCTCTCAGCCCCAGACAGGGGTTGCTGGGTGGAGCCCGGTCAGGGCACATGTGGGAGTCTGTCTCCCCATCTCCCCCTCTCTTGCTTGGAAAAAAAGAAAAAAAATTAAAACATTCATTTATCACCAGGGAGTTTCACCAGGGCTATTCTTTCCAACTGCCTGGTTTTTGTCAATATGTAGAAAAAGGTTTAAGAGTCTTCTCTTAGTTGAAAATTGGCTATCATTTGAAAAAATGTAATAATTCATCTGCAGTAACAGCTCACTGACCATAACGTGAGAACTAAAACAGGGCACAATTTATGCATGTCTTCATTCTTGTGTCTTGTCTGCATTCCTGACTGAGCAGACTTCTCTTGTTGGTCTGCAGGTGATTGTTAAAGACTTAAAAGGCAATAACCAATCCCTAAATTTGGCCATCGAGTCAGTGAGGATTGCAGAAGGTAGCAATGTAGGCGAATCTCTGGTTCCTGCAATGTTGCCTTAAAAGGAGAAGTTAGAGGCCCCCAGAAGGAGGTGCCGATGGGGAGGAGATGAATCTCAATTAAAAGAGGTTACTATGTTTGAGAAAGATGCTGATGTAAATTCGGACTGTTTTTTAAGGGAGTTGGGGGCTGGATAGTGGAGTGAGGGGTGTGGGGGTTGTTGAAACATTTTCTGGGTGACTATCTCTGGAAACCGCCAGGAAAAATCAGTGTGTGTTGGCCTGGACTGCTCTGCTCCCCAGCACCCTTCCCCACTCTCCTGCTGGCAGCTTCTTTGACTCAGCTGTATGCTCTCATCACTTTGACACATGCTCAGGTTTGTTCTGTTTACAAACTAAACAAAGAAACCCTCCTTCAGGCCTTTTTCCTCCTCCAGTTGCTACTTTCTTTCTTCTTCTTTATAACCAGACCTGTCTAGGAGTGTCCTTATTCAGTCTTCATTATAATGATTTCCTCTTATATCTTAATCAACTCCAAACTGAATTCTGTCTCAGCGAGTCCACAAAATAGTTCTCATTGTATTGGGCATTTTTAATACTTAGAGCACTTAACCTTTCTGTGACACCTGGTAAGGCCAGTGGCCGCCACCATCATGGCCATGTGGGTTCGCATTGGATTTGGGTTGACAGTAAAGAAACAGTGGAGCTAAAAAATGGTGGGCCATTCCTTTATTAAAGTCTTGCACCAGCGGATGAGCAGACCCACAGGGAAGACTGCTTCCCTCTCATTCAGAGCTCCCACAGCCATAACATTCTCCAGTTCCACAACCAGGAGAATCTTCTCTGGTTGCCCCTAGAATCAAAGGCCCCACCAGTCTTAGCAGAGCTTGCAAAGCCCCTCAGCACGGTTCCCCATCTGCACACCTTCTCTCTCACTATGCACAAACTACCTTCTTCCTCAGCACTCTGCATTCTCTCTGCTTTCTCTGCAAAACTGTCTGGGCCCACAAAGACCCCTCCTCCAGCAAATATTAGCAAAAACAAGCAGGAATGCAATCCGTAAATTGCAATCCACTGCCCTGCTTTGAGGGCAAGCACACACATGACTGCCCAGTGCCATTTTTTAACAATAAAAGTGAGCAAACTAAAAAAACACAAATTTTTCAAACTTATTTGCCCAACACAATGCTTTTGTTTTATTTCTCTAGCAGCTATTCTATTTCCTGTATGGTATTCATCCTTCTCAACACAACTGTTAAATGTTGAACTTCCTCACGGACCAATCATGGTCTCGCTTCTCTTCCTATTTTATAAATCTGTATCTAAATCTATATCATCTATATCTATATATTTATATCGATGTCTATATGTCTATATCTCACTATAGATATATAGTAGATATATATTTACAATCATTGCTATATTTTGTTTAGTAATTTCTGTGTTTGAAGTGGAAAGGGATATAACTAAATCTCTGTTGTCAGACCATAAACTTGTGAGATTTTATAAAATTTAGTATGCTATTTTATCTAATCCTTCTCAAATTATGTTTCCTCAACTCTATTGCAATTCAGAGAACACAGGGGAAAGGGAGTATTCCTGATGCTATCTCATGGAGGGGCCTATCTCCTGCATTAATATTCCAAGATTGACATCACAGCCCAGCAGTCTAGCCTTACTCTTTGGTGGTCATGCATCAGTGGTACTGGGTTCTTTGGTGGGCTACGGGCACATGGATGGATATAGCCCAGTAAGAGCTAAAGCAGTTACTTAGGACATTGAAGGAAAAAAAATAAATAAAAGAAAAGCATGGGAAAACCATGGGGTAATTGGCCAGTTTCAACTAATATATCTTTTGAAAATGTTAGGATTTAGGCAAGAATGAAGCATATTTCAATTATTTTTGACTATGGAGTCACCATATCAATAATGTTGGACTGCTAAGGTATCAACTCCTTTAAACTATAAATTATTACTGTTGCTTAGTGTAAGACCAGGGGCCGCCATCATGGCCATACAGGTTCCCATTGGATTTGGGCAGACAGTAAAGGAACTGTGAAGTCAGAAACTGGTGGGCCATTCTGTTTATTAGAGTCTTCTAACAGCAGATGAGCAAACAGGCAGGGAAGACCACTTCCCTCTCACTCCCAGGGCTCCTAAACCCTCAGCACTCCGATTCACCAGACTAATTTTCCAGATTTACCAGACTCATAGGCCCTCACCAGCCTCAGCACTCCCCAGCAAAACAGTCCAATCGGAAATCTCAGGGCTCTCAAGCCCCTTAGCACTCCCCCCTCTGAATTCCCCAGCAAAAACCAGCTGGGGGGCAAAAACCCCTTCTCCAGCAAACAATAGCAAACAGTGGCCCCTCCCAAACAGGAAGGCAATCTGCAATTTGCAATCTGCTGCCCTGAGAGCAAGCACCACACAGCCTTTCGCAGACCACATACATACAAGGCGCTGCCCCACACCAATGCAACAATTGGGCAAAATATAAGTGAGCAAACCTGTTAGAAACTTGTTTGCCTAACACTTAGCAACTCTGATTTACCACATCTCCTATCATATTGACTTGTATGTGGTCAGTGCATAATATGTTTTGGTCACAAGGCAATTAATATGTCAAGATTTGATTTGAAATGTCAAGAGTCACCTCCTCTGTTTTGTGAGTTCTCTAGTGAGAGAAGGCTATACTCTACCTAGAGAAGGGGGATCGTACCTGTAAGCTTGTACACATTTACAGTAGTTCCCCCTATTTACTGACTCTCTGTGTTTTCAGTAACCTGTGGTCAACAGCAGTCTGAAAATATTAAATGGAAAGTTCCTAATAAACAGTTCATAAGTTTTAAATTGCACACCATTCTGAGTAGTGTGATGACCTCTTGTGCCAGCCCATGTAGGATATAAATCATCCCCTTGTCCAGTGTCTCCACACTGTATATGTTCCTCCGGTTAGTAACTTAGTAGCCACCTAGGTTGTCAGCATGGTTGTTGTGATATGACTGTGCTTGCATTCAAGTAACCCTTATTAATTAAATAAAAAAGCGCAAGACTAATGATGCTGACAATTCAGACATGCCAAAGAGAAGCCATAAAGTGCTTTCTTTAAGTGAAAAGGTGAAAGTTACCAACTTAATAAGTAAAGAAAAACATAATATGCTAGGTTGCTAAGATCTGTGGCAAGAACAAATCTTTTTTTTCTTTGATTAATTTTAATGGGTGACATTGGTAAATAAGGGTACATATGTTCAGTGAACACATCTCTAGGTTATTTTGACATTTGATTATGCTGCATTCCCATTGCCCAAAGTCCAATTGTCTTCCGTCAACTTCTAACTGATTTTCTTCGTGCCCCTCCCCTCCCCCAAACCCTTCCCTTTTCTTCCCCCCACCCTGTAAACCCAACACTCTTATCCATGTCTCTGAGTCTCATTTTTATGTCCCACCTATGTATAGAATCATATAATTCTTAGTTTGTTCTGATTTACTTATTTCACTCAGTATAATGTTATCAAGGTCCATCCATGTTGTTGTAAATGATCGATGTCATCATTTCTTATGGCTGAGTAGTATTCCATAGTATATATATATACCATGGCTTTTTAATCCACTTGTCCACTGACGGACACTTGGGCTGTTTCCAGATCTTCGCTATTGTGAACAATGCTGCCATAAACATGGGGGTGCATTTCTTCTTTTCAAACAGTGCTATGGTGTTCTTGGGGTATATTCCTAACAGTGGTATAGCTGGGTCAAAAGGCAGTTTCATTTTTAATTTCTTGAGGAATCTCCATAGGTTTTCCACAGTGGCTGCACCAGTCTGCATTCCCACCAGCAGTGCAGGAGGGTTCCCTTTTCTCCACATCGTCCTCAGCACTTATTCTGTGTTGTTTTGTTGATGAGCCCCATTCTGACTAGTGTAAGGTGATATCTCCTTGTGGTTTTAATTTGTATTTTTCTAATGATTAGTGATGTTGAACATTTTTTCATATGCCTATTGGCCATCTGTATATCCTTTTTGGAGAAGTGTCTATTCATTTCTTATGCCCATTTTTGATTGGATTATTTGTCTTCCTGGGGTTGAGTTTTACAAGTTCTTTATAAATTTTGGTTATTAACCCCTTATCAGATGCATTGTCAAATATATTCTCCCATTGTGTAGTTTGTCTTTTTATTCTGTTCTTATTGTCTTTAGCTGTGCAGAAGCTTTTTAGTTTGATGAAGTCCCATTTGTTTATCCTGTCTTTTATTTCACTTGCCTGTGGAGACAAATCGGCAAATATATTGCTGCAAGAGATGTCAGAGAGCTTACTGCCTATGTTTTCTTCTAAGATACTTATGGTTTTATGGCTTACATTTAAGTTTTTATCCATTCTGATTTTATTTTTATGATTGGTTTAAGTTGGTGATCTAGTTTCATTTTTCTGCAGTTAGCTGTCCAATTTTCCCAACACCATTTGTTGAAGAGGCTGTCTTTACTCCAATGTATGCTCTTAACTCCTTTGTCAAATATCAGTTGTCCATAAAAGTGTGGGTTTATTTCTGGGTTCTCAGTTCTGATCCATTGATCTATATGCCTGTTCTTATGCCAGTACCATGCTGTTTTGAGTACAATGGCCTTGTAGTATAACTTCATATCCAGAAGTGTGATACCTCCCACTTTATTCTTCCTTTTTAAGATTGCTGAGGCTGTGTTCTCTTTTGATTCCATATAAATTTTTGGAATATGTGTTCTATATCTTTGAAGTAAGTCATTGGTATTTTAATCAGTATTGCATTGAATTTATAAATTGCTTTGGGTAATATAGATATTTTAATGATGTTTATTCTTCCTAACCATGAGCACGGTATATGCTTCCACTTGTTTGTATCTTCCCTGATTTTTTTTATCAATGTTTTATAATTTTTCGAGTACAAGTCTTTAGTCTCCCTGGTTAAATTTATTCCTAGGTACTTTATTTTTTTGGTTGCAATGGTAAAGGGGATTGATTCCTTAATTTCTCTTTCTGACAGTTCATTGTTAGTGTATAAAAATGCCTCTGATTTTTGAGTATTAATTTTATATTCTGCCACCTTGCTCAATTTATTTATCAGGTCTAGTAGTTTTTTGACTGCGACTTTAGGGTTTTCTATATACAATATCATATCATCTGCAAATAATGGTAGTTTTACTTCTTCTTTTCCAATTTGGATGCCTTTTATTTATTTATTTTTTTGTCTGATTGCTGTGGCTAGGACTTCCAGAACTATGTTGAATAAGAGAGATGAAAGGGGACACCTCTGCCTTGTTCCTGATCTTAAGGGGATTGCTTTTAAATTTTGCCCATTGAGTATGATGTTGATGTGGGTCTGTCATAGATGGCCTTTATCATGTTGAGGTATGTTCCCTGTATTCCCACTTTGCTGAGAGTTTTGATCATAAATAGGTGCTGGATTTTATCAAATGCCTTTTCTGCATCTATTGAAATTATCATGTGGTTTTTCTCCTTCCTTTTGTTTATGTGATGAATCACATTGATTAATTTGCAAATATTGTACCAGCCTTGCCTCCCAAGAATAAATCCCACTTGATCATGGTGTATGATTTTTTTCATATATTGCTGAATCCGGTTTGCTAATATTTGTTGAGGATTTTAGCATCTAAATTCACCAGGGATATAGGCTTATAATTTTTTTTCTTTGTATTGTCTTTGCCTGGTTTTGGAATCAGAATTATGATTACTTCATAAAAGGAGTTTGGAAGTCTTTCTTCCTCTTGAATTTTTTGAAATAGCTTGAGGATAGGAGTTAGTTCTTCTTTGAATATTTGGTAGAATTCACTTGTGAAGTCATCGGGCCCAGGACTCTTCTTTTTTGATAACTGTTTCAATCTCATTGTTGTAATTGGTCTGTTAGGTTTTCTGATTCTTCCAGATTAATTTTTGAAAAATTATATGTTTCAAGGAATTTGTCCATTTCATCTAGGTTGTCTAGTGTTTTGTTGTACAGTTCTTCATAGTATTTTCTTACAATAATTTGTATTTCTGTTGTGTCAGTTTTTATTTCTCCACTGTTGTTTCTAATTTTATTTATTTGAGTCCTCTCTTTTTTTTCCTTGGTGAGTCTGGTTAAAGGTTCATCGATCTTGTTTACCTTTTCTGTCTTTTTTTTTTATTTTTTATTCTGAAGCTGGAACGGGGAGAGACAGTCAGACAGACTCCCGCATGCGCCCGACCGGGATCCACCCGGCACGCCCACCAGGGGCGACACTCTGCCCACCAGGGGGCAATGCTCTGCCCCTCTGGGGCATCGCTCTGCCATGACCAGAGCCACTCTAGTGCCTGGGGCAGAGGCCAAGGAGCCATCCCCAGCGCCCAGGCCATCTTTGCTCCAATGGAGCCTTGGCTGCGGGAGGGGAAGAGAGAGACAGAGAGGAAGGAGGGGGGATTGGAGAAGCAAATGGGCGCTTCTCATATGTGCCCTGGCCGGGAATCAAACCCGGGTCCCCCGCACGCCAGGCCGACGCTCTACCGCTGAGCTAACCGGCCAGGGCCTTGTTTACCTTTCAAAGAACCATCTCCTGGTTTCATTGATCCTCTCTATTGTTTCTTTGGCCTCTATGTCATTTATTTCTGCTCTGATCTTTATTATTTCCTTGCTTCTACTAGCTCTGGGCTTTACTTGCTGTTCTTTTTCTAGTTCTTTTAGATGTAGAGTCAAGTTGTTTATTTGAGGTTTTTCTAGCTTCTTGAGGTATACCTGTAATGCTATGAACTTCTCTCTCAGGAGTGCTTTTGCTATGTTCCATAAATTTTGAGTTGATGTATGCTCATTATCGTTCGTTTCTAGAAATTTTTAAATTTCTTCTTTGATCTCATTGTTTACCCATTCATTATTTAATAACATGCTATTTAGTTTCCACGTGTTTGAGTATTTTTCAGCTTTTCTGTTGTGGTTGATTTTTAGTTTCATGCCATTGTGGTCAGAGAAAGTGCTCTATATGATTTCAATCTTCTTAAATTTGTTGAGACCACTTTTGTGCCCTAACATGTGGTCTATTCTAGAGAATGTACCATGAGCACTTGAAAAGAATGTATATTTTGCTGTTTTAGGGTGAAATGTTCTGAAGATATCTATTAAATCGAGTTGATCTAGTATGTCCTTTAAGTCTGCTGTTTCTTTGTAAATTTTCTTCCTTGAGTGATGTTAGTGGGGTATTGAAATCCCCTACTATTATAGTATTGCTGTTGATCTCGCCCTTTATATTCATCAAAGTCTGCTTTATATATTTAGGTGCTCCTATATTAAGTGCGTAGATATTTATAATGGTTTTATCTTCCTGTTGGATTGCTCCCTTTATCATTATGTAGTGACCTTCTTTATCTCTAACTATAGTCTTCATTTTAAAGTCATTTTGTCTGATATAAGTATTGCTACCCCAGCTTTTTTTTTATTTCCATTTGCGTGAAATATTTTTTTCCATCCTTTTATGTTCAGTCTATGTGCATCTTTTGATTTAAAGTGTCTCTTGTAGACAGCATATGTATGGGTCCTGTTTTCTTATCCACGCAGCTACCCTATGTCTTTTGATCAGATCATTTAATCCATTTTCTTTTAAGGTTATTATTGATATGTAATTATTTATTGCCATTTTATTCTTCAAAACTGTATTCCTCTTTTGCTATATTCTTTTTCTCCTTTGATCTGTTTACAACAGGACCCTTAGCATTTCTTCCAGCCTTGGTTTGGTTGTAGCAATTTCTTTGAGTTGTTTTTTGTCTGTAAAGCTTTTTATTTCTCCTTTACTTTTAAATGATAGCTTTGCTGGATAAATTAGTCTTGGTTGTAGGCTCTTGTTCTGCATTTCTTTGAATATTTCTTGCTATTCCCTTCTGGCCCCAAGTGTTTCTGTTGAGAAGTCAGAAGTCAACCTTATGGGGGCTCCTTTGTAGGTGATAGTCTTTTTTTGCCTAGCAGCTTTTAATATTTTCTCTTTATCACTTAGCTTTGGTATTTTAAGTATGATGTGTCTTGGTGTTGATTTCTTTGGGTTTCTCTTTAATGGAGTTCTCTGTGCTTCTTGAACATGTGAGATGTTTTCCTGCCTTAATTGAGGGAAGTTTTCAGCTATGATATGCTTGAACAAAGTCTCTATCTCTTGTTCTTTCTCTTCTTCTTCAGCAACCCCTATGATGCGGATGTTATTTCTCTTCATGTTGTCACAGAGCTCTTTTAGAGTTTCCTCAGACTTTTTGAGTCTCTTTTCTTTTTTCTTCTCTTCTTCCGTGCCTTTATTTATCATGTCCTCTAACTCACTGATTTGATTCTCTACTTCATCCATCCTGCTTTTAATTCCTTCCATTGTGTTCTTGATTTCTGATATTGTATTTTTCATTTCTGACTGATTCTTTTTTATTATTTCAATGTCCTTTTTTATATTTGCTATCTCTTTATTTAGTTGTTCATAATGACCATCTATTGTTGTTCTAATATCTTTGAGCATCCTAACAATCGTTATTTTAAACTCTGCATCTGGTAATTTGGTTATATCTGATTCATTCAGTTCCCTTCCTGGGGATTTTTCTTGATTCATTTGTGTTGCATTTCTTTTCCTTCTCATTTTCTCTTTGTGAAGTAAAGTTTTGGCCACTGTAGTCCACTAGGTGTGGCCTATGTTCCCTAGGTATGGTCTGTCTGCAGGCCCGCCACCCCTCTGCTGTTGCTGCCTAGGGCATTTGAATATGGGCATTGTCGGTGCCTGCCCACTGGGACTATTGCTGTGGTTTCCATGTCTCCTTCACGGGAGTCCTGTGATTATGTGCTCGGGTGTACAAGCATTGGTGTCCTTGACCTTTGCTCTGCCTGTGTGGGTGGCATTATGCTCGGTCCTGAGGGCAGTGGTGAGCACCTTTGCTCAGCTGCGGGTCTTTGCCTGTTTCTGTGCTTTCACCCCACCCTTGCAGGAGGAGCCCACTCGTGCAAGGAGTGCAAGCCTTGGCTCCACAGGCCAGGTGGGACTGCATGACCATGCTCAGTAGTGAGACTCTGCCTGTTCTGGGTTTTTGGCTCCACCCCCATGGGAGGAACTGGCTCCCAAGTCAGGCCACAAGCCTCGGTTCTGTGGTTCAAGGCTGTGCTCCTGCACCCTTGCTCAAGGGCTGTTCTCCACCCCTTCTGGGGTTCCCGCTCTTCTCCCGCAGGCTGGATTATAGGCTGTCCTGGGCTTGACCACTTTTGCACGCCCTCTCCTCCCCAGCCTGGCAAGACTGAGCTCACACCTGGGCCTCAGTGGTGGCCAGCCAGCTTCCGCCCTTGCCAACAGAACCGCTCTTCTGCGTCCCACCATTGCCTGCCCTCAGGCAAGCCCTCAGCCGTGTGGGTGCGGGTGCTGCAGCTCAGACCCTAGGACTCACTACTTTAGTCCTGAAAGCTCCCTTCTTCTAAGTGACTCTGCTCTGAGTGCCACAGGAGAGCTTGTTTGGCTTGTGTCCTGCTTCCCTTTGCTGGTATTGCTGTTTCCAGGGGAAATATTCACTTCAGATTTGGGAAGTGACACATTCCAGGGGTTAGGGTGGCTGTCTCCCAAAATTTTTCTCCCTGTGCCTCATAGATTACACTCTCTTCCTGCTACTCTGGAACTCTCCTCTCTCCCTGTTCCCTGGAGCCCCGAGTGAGTGGTTGTGAAAGAGGTGTTCTGTGCGTTCCCTTTAAGAAGAATCTTGGGTCTGAGAAATCAGTCTCTTTCTCACAAACAGTATCCTGACTTGCTTCCAGCTAAATGCTGTCCATACACCTCTTCTAGGCTCTGTGGCTGCAGGCTCTGGCTTTGTTCCTGGGGCTCAGGACCTTCCCCTTTCTGCTAAACTCACTTCTCACCACGTGAGTCTCTCCCAGCTGCCGTTCGCTCCAGGGAGCTGGGCAGCCCTCTCCGCGTTTCCACTTTTCCTACCAGTCTCTGTGTGGCTTCTTCAGTGTTCCTTGGTTGAAGAGTCCTCTTAGTTTAGTCCAAAGTTGGTTTTTCCAGATGATGGTTCTTAAAATTAGTTTGTAATCCACTTTGGTTCTGGGAGGTGGATGTTGATATGTCTGCCTACTCCAGTGCCATCTTGTCTTCTCTCAGAACAAATCTTTTATGAAATTCTGAGGAATGAAAAGAAATTTGTGTTAGATTGCTGAGACAACATTTATGTAAGTTTTATTACAGTATATTGCTGTAATTGTTCTGGTTTATTAGTAGTTAATATTAATCTATTACCATGCCTAATTTATAAATTAAACTTTATCATCGGTATATATGTATAGGAAAAAATATGATACATACAGGGTCAGTAATATTTGCGGTTTCAGGCATCCCCTGGGTGTTGTGGAACATGTCCCCCGTGAAAGACGTATACGGGGATCTTGCTGTACTCATGTGACGTCTGGATTGGGAGGACCATGTACCTCATATAAATAGAATAGGCTTCCTCAAATGAAACTTCCTCAGGGAAATGGAAATAGAGCATGCAGGGAACGGAAGATGGCACTAAAATAAGAAAATAAGGTGCTCACTCAGACCACCTGTGCCGCATTATGTTTAATTTGATTTTCGTCTCTGCACATCCCATTCTGTTGAGTTCACACCAGAAAGATCTAACTGGAGCTCTATTGAGGTTTGTGTGCTTTAGTTCTGGGTGGACGTGAGCACCGACGTCAGTTACAACTGCGTCTTTTGTTGGCCTCCTGAGTGGAAGGGATGAGGCACAGTCTTATCAATGGGTTGTTTGGCTAGGACCACACACCATGGCATACAGAAATTCTACTTAGAGACCTGGAGAGAAAACCTTTGGTGTTTTACACAGATAATTCAGTGTTTTCATTTTATCTTTTTGTAGCTTTGAAGTTCAGCAGAGACAGGAATCCATTGAGAATAGCCTGTAAAGGTAAGTGTATTTATTACATGGCTTTGACAAACATTGCCTTTACAACATTGATTTTTCTTTTATTCAGAGATTTAAACACTTGGATTAAAGATATAGCTGACAGGACAACTTCCTTAACCACCTGCTCATCCTCCCCACTAGGCAGAGGTTCTGAGAGATTGTTAGCAGGAAGCAGGAGGAGATAAACTGATATGCTCAGGGTACCCAGATTCAATTGTTTGCTTGCTGACTTTTGCTTTCTTCTCAACAGTTAAGACATTTCACTGGAGCTAAGTTTACCAAGATTAATGCTAGATGGAAAAAGAATGCGCTCGTACCACTTCTGGTCAATAGTTCCATAAAACCAGCCGGCCAGATAAAGCATTTAAAATAAAATGCAGAGTGGCATTTCAATTGGGTTGGATGAAATTTATCATGAAAGTCAGTTTGTGCAGTTGCATGGAGGAGCTACCTTTGTGGAAAGGAGAAAGCCAGCCAGTTTGGTGTAGCTAATTTCATTCTACCCAGTCACTGTGGCCCTAAGTGAGTTACAGCAAATAAACTTCCAAGTTTGCAGCAATGTGAGAAGCACCTACTCAGCCTCTTGTGAAACATTTCAGTCGAGTCGGGTTTTACATGGAAAAATAGAATTGTTTCCTCTTTGTTAGATATACTTATAAGGAAACCACTGTACAGCATTGTTCTTTGATTCATTGCTTAATTTCTGTTCTGCATGAAGTATTTTAATTTAAAGAATTCATTCTAGAGAATTATAGGGCTGCAGTTTCATTAAGAGTCATTGGTGGCCAGGGTGAAATATGCCATAATTTTACCTTTGTTTTCATCATCAATTATGTTTGTAACAATTTTAGGTTTTTTATGCCATTTTTATTATAGTAATCATGACTGTGACCACTTTAGTTAAAGTTGTAAAACCATTTTGATTTATTTTATATTTTAGGATATTCCTAACTTTATGAAAAATCTACTTCTGGGGTTGAATTTTTAATGTTTATTTTGAGGGTGAAAAAGAATTGTATGGAGAAATTGGAGAAAAGCCTCTTTGATTAATCAAAACACGAGCTGTAAAAACACTCTTTTGAGGATTTGCTTTGGGATGACTAAACCCTTGTGCACGAAGCTAGATGGTTGCCTGGGATATTTCTGTAACGGTTGGGCACTAGTGAAGAAAACACTAACTGGAGGAGTAGATAATTCTTATTTTATATAACTCACATATATAACTCACAGATATAACTCATATTTCTGGATCATTGAACCACATCTTGGAATAAGGCAGTACTTGAAAACTTGTAGAAAAAATTCTCATAAATTATTCGAGTTAGTCATGAGGTAGCAATCTTCAATGCCTTGAGATTTTCAGGTATAGCTATGGTGTTCATATTCCTCTTGGGGAGCTTTTTTTATGCTGGGATAGCCCATTCCTTCTTCTCTCAGTGAAAATTCTTTGTTAAGTTGCTCTTCTGGAGACAGACATAGGTTTAGTCCTGCTTTGGCTTTCATTAACTGTTGGACCATGGGCAAGTGATTCATTCCCTCTATGTCTGAGTTTCCTAATTTGTGAAATGAGGATAATAATATTGTTTTCCTAATAAAGTTGTTGTGGAATGTAAATGAATGTTTATGTGTCAAGGGCTTAGAACAGGTCCTAGACCATGGTAAGTACTCCGTAGATGTTAGCTGCTACTGCTCTTGTTAATATTATTGTCATCAACTTTAGCATCATTATGAATGCATTCAATAGCTATTTTGAGAAGTCTTTTCTTTTTGGAAGCTTCAGGTTCATGTTTCCAAAATAAGCATGTTGTTATTAAAGAAGCACAAGTTTTGCTGTGTCTTTAGGCATCAAATGAAAAGGTAACTTTCAGGTTATATGAAAAGTGAGGTCTCTAGATGTAAAAAGTTGTCAGGTTGAAGTTTTATAGGCATCAGGATAAATACTTTCTTTGGCTGTGTGTGGGTAATTACTAATTAATATAGTCTTTAAGAAATTAGTGACCTGCTTGCTAATTCGATGATTCTTAAATGAATAAAGCATTGGTTAAGTACAGGAGAATTTTTCCCCCTCCCCTTTTGTTCCTGTCTGGTGTCCATTTTTTTTTCCCTAATAGCACCTTTATTTCCTTTTGAAGTATTTAGACTAGTGGAACTGTAACCTGGGGCCCTATTCAGGAGCCTATATTCAGCCTAAGAATGGGTACATGACCACCAGCCTGGTTAAGTGGGTGCATTTGATCTTGAGCTAAGGGATTTTCCTTTCTCCCATCAGGCGTTCTGTGTGGCATACCTCTGTGAGACCACTGTAACTGTTCCCATCTTCTAGCCTCCATGCCTGTCTTGGCCACTGATGGTCTCCCAGCCTTCTTATCTAGTCTGCCATGGATTCACTGAGGCTCTGATTCAATTGGTTTCTGTTGCTTGTAGCCATAGCACCCTAACTGATAGAGTAGTTTATGGATTTAGATATGGAATAAATGGGATATGTTTGGAGGTTTACAGTTAAAATACCACTCATTACTTTCTTCCATTATGTATAAGCAACTGGAGACATTTTCTGCTATTTTACAAATGGGGCAGAATTCTCCATCAGTATTTCAAAAGTGGGCTATGTTGCTGGACTCTTTAGTACTCCTGTGTTGGTTAAAAGAAGTCACTTTTGGCCGCCTCTCTAAGCTCTCACAGGACCTGTGTGTTTATGGGGGTAGGGCTGGAAATGAGAAGAGAAGCAGAGAGGTCATTCTTTCCACCTGGCGCCCTGGTCTCTTGTGGCATGGGGATTGTGAAGACATCAAGATTTCCTTTTACTCACTCAGCATCCCAAAACTAAACTCTTTAAATCTTTTTCTACTTTTTCCTGAATTTTTACTGACCCTTTGAACACTTTTTTTTGTCCTACTGAACACCTTCTTTTCAATGATGTGTGAAATGCGATTGAAAACTCAATTACTTTGGTTTCTGAGAATGGAGTGGGCAAGTTTGCTTTGTTTCCCTCGTGTCTTGTTGGTTGACTGCTTCTGTGTTCTGTGCGGTGCCTAGAACAAAGCTGGTTAATGCCTTTTTTTCGCAGGAACATCTATTTTGTCCTCCTGTGAATAGAGAGTACAACAGCATTGTAGAGTGGAAAGACCTGGCCATGGTGTTGGGAAGCACTCCTTCCAGTTGGGGATCTGCTGCTGGCCAGCTTCATGACGCTGGGAGGCGCACCTGGCTTTTCTTATGGTTTCAGGATCCTCCACTGTAAAATCAGGATGAGCTAGCCCTGCCTACTCCATTGGGCTGTTTTGAGGGTGACATGAAGATAATGCATGAAAAAGTGTTTAGCAATTGTAAAGTGCATCACATCAAAGATAATTTTTTTTTAATTTAGACAATTAAATTTAGCTGGGTGACATTGGTCAGAGTACATAGATTCAGAAAAAACATCTCCACATCGTTTGGACAGTCAATTATGTTGTATACTCATCACCCAAAGTCAAATCACCTTCTGTCACTCTATATTTTGTTTCTCTTTAAGCCCCTCCCCTTCCCCATCTCCCCCCTTCTCCACCCCTCTCCTCCCCCTGCTAACCACTGCACCCCTGTCTATGTCCATGAGTCTCAACTTTGTGCCCCACCTATGTATGGAATCATACAGTTCTTAGCTTTCTCTGATTTACTTATTTTATTCAGTATAATGTTATCAAGGTTCATCCATGTTGTCGTAAATGATACTATGTCATCCTTTCTTATGGCTGAGTAGTATTCCATTGTATACCACATCTTCTTTATCCAATCCTCTATTGAAGGGTATTTTGGCTGTTTCCATGTCTTGGCCACCGTGAACAGTGCTGCAGTGAACATGGGGGTACATATGTCTTTATGTACCCATGTTTTCAAGTTTTATAGGTATATACCCAGGAAAGGGATTGCTGGGTCATATGGTAGTTCTATTCTCAATTTTTTAAGGAACCACCATACTTTCTTCCATAATGGTTGCACTAATTTACATTTCCACCAACAGTGAATGAGTGTTCTTTTTTCTCCACAGCCTCTCCAGCACTTGTTATTACCTGTCTTGTTGATAATAGCTAATCTAACAGGTGTGAGGTGGTATCTCATTGTAGTTTTGATTTGCATTTCTCGAATAGTTAGTGAAGATGAGCATCTTTTCATATATCTGTTGGCCATCTGTATATCTTCTTGGGAGAAGTGTCTGTTCATGTCTTCCTATTTTTTTTATTGGATTGTTTGTTTGTTACTGAGTTTTGTGAGTTCTTTTATATATTTTGGATGTTAGCCCCTTATCTGAGCTGTTATTTGAAAATATCATCTCCCATTTAGTTGGTTGCCTATTTGTTTTGTTAACAGCTTCTTTTGCTATGCAGAAGCTTCTTAGTCTGATGTAGTCCCATTCATTTATCTTTGCCTTCACTTCCCTTGCCTTTGGAGTCAAATTCATAAAATGTTCTTTTTTTTTTTTCTTTAAAGTTAATGAAAATATTTAATAGATGTGTAATTTTTTACCAATTTTCTTCTTTTTTTTTATATATAAATAAATTTTTATTTTAATGGGGTGACATCAATAAATCAGGGTACATACATTCAAAGAAAACATTTCTAGGTTATCTTGTCATTTTAGTTATGTTGCATACCCATCACCCAAAGAGAGATCGTCCTCTGCCACCCTCCATCCAGTTCTCTCTGTACCCCTCCCCCTCCCCTCCCCCTCTCCCTCCTTCCCTCCCCCCACCCCCCATAGCCACCACACTCCTGTTCATGCCTCTCAGTCTCGCTTTTATGTCCCACTAATGTATGGAATCCTGCAGTTCCTGTTTTTTTCTGATTCGCTTATTTCACTCCGCACAATGCTACCAAGACTCCACCATTCCGCTATAAGTGATCCAATGTCACCATTTCTCCTAGCTGAATAATATACCATGGTGTATATGTGCCCCATCTTCTTCATCTAGTCCTCTATTTTTTTTACAGTGATTAAAAGCCTTTAAGCAAACTCTTGGCCAATACAGCAAGAATCCATAAATGAGTAGTGTCCTTAACATGTTCCCCAAGTCCAAGTTGGCCCCCTCACCATGCCAAATCCCTGAAAAATGCAACCCAACCACAGTTCAGTCTGTTAGGAGCTGTCACAGGGAGCAGGAGTCCAGGAAAGTTCCCCACAGGAAAAGTCCGTATGGCACTGGAATTGTTGTCACCATTCTATACTTTGCAGCTCATGTCCAAGTCCCAATGACCGCTGCTTCTAGCTGGTAATGATTCAGGTAGACTGGAAAAAGCCATTTGCAGCATGCGTGGATATGGAGCTTCTGTTCTCCTCTGCCTGGAGAGTTGAGACCAGGTTGCTTTTCCCTGGAGCTCTGTGACTGTGGCCTGGTAAAGAGAACCTTGGGATACACTAAGCTGGGTGGCAAAGGTAAATTCATAATACAAGTTGGCAAAAGGAGGAAAGAGAGCTCTAAATTAAGAGTAGGTCCCAGCCTGAAATATGAGTGGGGCATTGAGGTAGGAGGAATAAAGGAAACACTATATATTAAGCAAAGCAGTAGAAAATAGGACTATCAACACCCACAACAGAGATCTTTGAGGGAAGAATAAAGAACCTGACTATTCAGGCAAAACATAGTTAAGTGGCCCTTGTGCAAATGAGATCAGTTTACCTGCTTCTTGGAAGAAATACCCTAGGCTCGTCCACAGTGTCATAGATGGGGTCGACGGCCCTGGGCACCTTCAGCCTTCAGTGGCAAACCCCAGCATTCTGGGCAAGGTTAGGTCATAGGTGGCTGGAGCAGGCCTGGAAGAGACTGAACCCTCCCTTAGAGGAGCGAGGGGGAAGCCCACCTTCCAGTGTCCCTGTTTCCTCACAGTAGAGGTGTGTAAGCCTGGCAGGCTTTAGCTCAATGACCTTCCTTTCCACTATTGAAGCAGGACCCAGATGGCATCCTATGAGACCCCTTTGGGGTGCTGGAGCCTTTAAGGGTGTATCCTAAAAGCTGGTAGTTCCCCCTGATCTCTATTGGGCTTTTTCTGCCTCTAGGTATCTTAAAAGCCATTCTCAGATCTCGCTGAGGGGTTTGAGGATCCCCATCCGCCTATATAAATCTTTTCCATATATCTGGAGCTATTTGGAAAAAAGACAGAACCGTGTTATTAGCTAGATCTAATAAAGAAGGTAGATTTGGTGTCTCCTGTTCATCAGCTTTCAAAAGAAATGTAATTTTTTTTTTTAAGTAAAAAGCATGATATGGTAGACCCGTCGGAGTCATTGGCCTGGTGTGCAGGATTCCCGGGTTCGATTCCCGGCCAGAGCACACAGGAGAAGCGCCCATCTACCTCTCCACCCCTCCCCCTCTCCCCCCTCCCGGTCCTCACCTCCCGCCCACAGCCAAGGCTCCACCGGAGCAAATCCACCCTGGGCACTAAGGATGGCCCCATGGCCTCCGCCCTAGTTGCTAGAATGACTCCGGTTGTAACAGAGCAACATCCCAGATGGGCAGAGCATTCCCCCCGGTAGGCATGCCAGGTGGATCCCAGTCAGGCGCATGCAGGAGTCTGTCTGCTTGCCTCCCCATCCCCATCCTCAGAAATATACAAAAAATAAATAAATAAAAGAAAAAATACAAAAAAAAAAAAAAAGGGGGGGGGCATTCCCTTGTGCTAAAGCACCAGGAAGCATGGAGTGAGCTTGAGTATATCCTATGAAACATGGAGCTCTATGTTTACATATAAGTCTTTGAAGAAGGAGGAACTGCTGAAATAGTTTGTCAGCATTTGTCCCTAAGACAGCAGTCTTTATAGTGGGAACACCATACGTAAATATTTGCTGTCTGTCTATAGATTAAGGGGGGAATATGGCCAATGCTGAAAAGCCATGATCTTTGTGCCCCTCCCCTCCCCCAACCCCCTCCCTCTCCTCCCCCCACCCTGTAACCCCAACACTGTTGTTCATGTCTCTGAGTCTCATCTTTATGTCCCACCTATGTGTGGAAACATATAGTTCTTAGTTTTTTCTGATTTACTTCTTTCACTCAGTATAATGTTATCAAGGCCCATCCATGTTGTTGTAAAAGATCCTATGTCATCATTTCTTATGGCTGAGTAGTATTCCATAGTATATATATACCAAAGCTTTTTAATCCACTCATCCTTTGATGGACACTTGGGCTGTTTCCAAATCTTTGCTATTGTGAACAATGCTGCCATAAACATGGGGGTGTATTTCTTCTTTTCAAACAGTGCTATGGTGTTCTTGGGGTATATTCCTAACAGTGGTATAGCTGGGTCAAAAGGCAGTTCGATTTTTAATTTCTTGAGGTATCTCCATACTGTTTTCCACAGTGGCTGCACCAGTCTGCATTCCCACCAGCAGTGCAGGAGGGTTCCCTTTTCTCCACATCCTCGCCAGCACTTATTCTGTGTTGTTTTATTGATGAGTGCCATTCTGACTGGTGTGAGGTGATATCTCATTGTGGTTTTAATTTGTATTTCTCTAATCATTAATGATGTTGAACATTTTTTCATATGCCTATTGGCCATCTGTGTGTCCTCTTTGGAGAAATGTCTATTCATTTCTTTTGCCCATTTTTGGATTGGATTGTTTGTCTTCCTGGTATTGTTTTACAAGTTCTTTATAAATTTTGGTTATTAACCCCTTATCAGACACTATGTCAAATATATTCTCCCATTGTGTAGTTTGTCTTTTTATTCTGTTCTTATTGTCTTTAGCTGTGCAGAAGCTTTTTAGTTTGATAAAGTCCCATTTGTTTATCCTGTCTTTTATTTCACTTCCCTGTGGAGACAAATCAGCAAATATATTGCTGCGAGAGATGTCAGAGAGCTTACTGCCTATGTTTTCTTCTAAAATGCTTATGGTTTCATGGCTTACATTCAAGTCTTTTATCCATTTTGAGTTTATTTTTGTGAGTGGTGTAAGTTGGTGATCTAGTTTCATTTTTTTGCAGGTAACTGTCCAGTTTTCCCAACACCATTTGTTGAAGAGGCTGTCTTTACTCCATTGTATTGTCTTACCTCCTTTGTCAAATATCAGTTGTCCATAGAGCTGTGGGTTTATTTCTGAGTTCTCTGTTCTGTTCCATTGATCTATATGCCTGTTCTTATGCCAGTACCATGCTGTTTTGAGTACAATGGCCTTATAATATAACTTGATATCTGGAAGTGTGATACCTCCCGCTTTTTTCTTCCTTTTCAGGATTGCTGAGGCTATTCGTGTTCTTTTTTGGTTCCATATAAATTTTTGGAATATGTGTTCTATGTCTTTGAAGTAAGTCATTGGTATTTTCATTGGTATTGCATTGAATTTATAAATTGCTTTGGGTAATATAGACATTTTAATGATGTTTATTCTTCCTAACCATGAGCACGGTATATGCCTCCACTTATTCGTATCTTCCCTGATTTCTTTTATCAATGTTTTATAATTTTCTGAGTACAAGTCTTTAATCTCTTTGGTTAGATTTATTCCTAGGTACTTTATTTTTTTGGTTGCAATGGTAAAGGGGATTGATTCCCTGATTTCTCTTTCTGACAGTTCATTATTAGTGTATAAAAATGCCTCTGATTTCTGAGTATAGATTTTATATCCTGCCACCTTGCCAAATTCTTTTATCAGGTCTAGTAGTTTTTTGACTGAAACTTTAGGGTTTTCTCTATACAATATCATGTCATCTGCAAATAATGATAGTTTTACTTCTTCTTTTCCAATTTGGATGCCTTTTATTTATTTCTTTTTTTTGTCTGATTGCTGTGGCGAGGACTTCTAGAACTATGTTAAATAAGAGTGGTGAAAGGGGGCAACCCTGCCTTGTTCCTGATCTTAAGGGGATAGCTTTTAATTTTTGCCCATTGAGTATTATGTTGGCTATGGGTTTGTCATAGATGGCCTTTATCATGTTGAGGTATGTTCCCTGTATTCCCACTTTGCTGAGAGTTTTGATCATGAATGGGTGCTGGACTTTATCAAATGCCTTTTCTGCATCTATTGAAATTATCATGTGGTTTTTCTCCTTTCTTTTGTTTATGTGATGAATCACATTGATTGATTTGTGAATATTGTACCAGCCTTGCCTCCCAAGAATAAATCCTACTTGATCATGGTGTATGATTTTTTCCATATATTGCTGGATCCGGTTTGCTAATATTTTATTGAGGATTTTTGCATCTAAGTTCATCAGGGATATTGGCCTATAATTTTCTTTTTTTGTGTTGTCTTTGCCTGGTTTTGGAATCAGAATTATGCTCGCCTCATAAAAGGAGTTTGGAAGTCTTCCTTCCTCTTGAATTTTTTGAAATAGCTTGAGAAGGATAGGAGTTAGTTCTTCTTTGAATATTTGGTAGAATTCACTTGTGAAGCCATCAGGCCCAGGACTTTTCTTTTTTGGGAGTTTTTTGATAGCTGTTTCAATCTCATTTGTTGTAATTGGTCTGTTTAGGTTTTCTGATTCTTCCAGATTGATTTTTGGAAGATTATATGATTCAAGGAATTTGTCCATTTCATCTAGGTTGTCTAGTTTTTTGGCATACAGTTCTTCATAGTATTTTCTTATAATATTTTGTATTTCTGTTGTGTCAGTTGTTATTTCTCCACTCTCGTTTCTAATTTTATTTATTTGAGTCCTCTCTCTTTTTTTCTTGGTGAGTCTTGTTAAAGGTTCATCGATCTTGTTTACCTTTTCAAAGAACCAGCTCCTGGTTTCATTGATCCTCTGTATTGTTTCTTTAGCCTCTATGTCACTTATTTCTGCTTTGATCTTTATTATTTCCTTCCTTCTACTAGCTCTGGGCTTTACTTGCTGTTCTTTTTCTAGTTCTTTTAGATGCAGGGTTAAGTTGTTAATTTGAGCTTTTTCTAGCTTCTTGAGGTATGCCTGTAATGCTATAAACTTCCCTCTCAGGACTGCTTTTGCTGTGTCCCATACATTTTGAGTTGATGTATGCTCATTATCGTTTGTTTCTAGGAATTTTTTAATTTCTTCTTTGATCTCAATGTTAACCCATTCATTGTTTAATAACGTGCTATTTAGTTTCCAAGTGTTTGAATGTTTTTCAATTTTTCTATTGTGGTTGATGTCTAGTTTAATGCCATTGTGATCAGAGAAAGTGTTCGATATGATTTCAATCTTCTTAAATTTGTTGAGCCCGCTTTTGTGCCCTAACATGTGGTCTATTCTAGAGAATGTCCCATGAGCGCTTGAAAAGAATGTATATTCTGCTCTTTTAGGGTGAAAGGTTCTGAAGATATCTATTAAATCGAGTTCATCTAATATGTCCTTTAAGTCTGCTGTTTCTTTGTTAATTTTCTTTCTTGAGGACCTATCTAATGATGTTAATGGGGTATTGAAATCTCCTACTATTATAGTATTGCTGTTGATCTCGCCCTTTAAGTCTATCAAAGTCTGCTTTATATATTTAGGTGCTCCTATATTAGGTGCGTAGATATTTATAATGGTTATATCTTCCTGTTGTATTGCTCCCTTTATCATTATGTAGTGACCTTCTTTATCTCTAACTATGGTCTTTGTTCTAAAGTCCATTTTGTCTGATATAAGTATTGCTACCCCAGCTTTTTTTTCATTTCCATTTGCGTGAAATATTTTTTTCCATCCTTTTATCTTCAGTCTGTGTGCATCTTTTGATTTAAGTTGTGTCTCTTGTAGACAGCATATGTATGGGTCCTGTTTTCTTATCCACGCAGCTACCCTATGTCTCTTGATCGGATCATTTAATCCATTAACATTTAAGGTTATTACTGATATGTAATTGTTTATTGCCATTTTTTTTCTTTAAAACTGTTTTTCTCTTTTGCTATATTCTTTTTTTCCTTTGATCTGTTTACAACAGGTCCCTTAGCATTTCTTGCAGCCTTGGTTTGTTTGTAGTGAAATCCTTTAGTTTTTTTTTTGTCTGTAAAGCTTTTTATTTTTCCTTCAATTTTAAATGATAGCCTTGCTGGATAAAGTAGTCTTGGTTGTAGGTTCTTGTTCTGCATTACTTTGAATATTTCTTGCCATTCCCTTCTGGCCTCAAGTGTTTCTGTTGAGAAGTCAGAAGTCATCCTTATGGGGGCTCCTTGTAGGTGACTGTCTTTTTTTCTCTAGCAGCTTTTAATATTTTCTCTTTATCATTTAGCTTTGGTAATTTAATTATGATGTGTCTTGGTGTTGGTTTCTTTGGATTTCTCCTTAATGGAGTTCTCTGTGCTTCCTGAACATGTGAAATATTTTCCTGCCTTAATTGGGGGAAGTTTTCCGCTATAATATGTTTGAACAAAGTCTCTATCCCTTGTTCTTTCTCTTCTTCTTTAGGAACCCCTATGATGCGGATGTTATTTCTCTTCATGTTGTCACAGAGCTCTCTTAGAGTTTCCTCAGACTTTTTGAGTCTCTTTTCTTTTTTCTGCTCTGCTTCCATGCCTTTATTTATTGTGTCCTCTAACTCACTGATTCGATTCTCTGCTTCATCCATCCTGCTTTTAATTCCTTCCATTGTATTCTTTATTTCAGATATTGTATTTGTCATTTCTGTCTGATTCTTTTTTATTATTTCAATGTCATTTTTTATATTTGTTATCTCTTTATTTAGGTTTTCGTAATGGCCATCTATGGTGGTTCTAATATCTTTGAGCATCCTAACAATCGTTATTTTAAACTCTGCATCTGGTAATTTGGTTATATCTGATTCACTTAGGTCCTTTTCTGGGGATTTCTCTTGGTTTATTTGTGTTGTATTTCTCTGTCTCCACATTTTCTCTTCACGAGAGTGGCTGTGATCACGTGCTCGGGTGCACAAGGGTTGGTGGCCTTGGCCTTTGCCCCGCCCCTGTGTGTGATGTTATGCTCGGTCCTGAGGGCACTGGCGAGCACCTTTGCTCAGCTGCGGGTCTCCGCCTGTTTCCGAGTTTTCGCCCTGCCTTTGCAGGATGATCCCACTCAAGGAACAGCTGCTAGCCTTGGCTCTACCACCAGGAAAGGCTGCGTGCCCAAGCTCAGCTTCGTAGCGGAACTCCGCCTCTTCTGGGCTTTTGGCTCCACCCCCGCGGGAGGAGCCTGCTACCAAGTCAGACCGCAAGCCTGGGTTGCACAGGCGGGGCAGGGATGTGCTCCTCTGCCCTTGCTCCGGGGCTGGTTTCTACCCTTTCTGGGTTTCCCGCCCTTCTCCCGGAGGCTGGATTACAGGCTGCCGGCAGCTGAGCTTAGCCGCTTTTGCACGCCCCCTTCTCCCTAGCCGGGCAAGATTGAGCTCACACCTGAGCCCACTGGTGGCCAGCCGGCTTCCGCCCCTGCCAGCAGAACTGCGCTTTTGTCTCCCGCTGCCGCCCGCTCTCCGGTGCGCCCTCAGCCGTGTGGGTGGGGGCGTTGCAGCTCGGACCCGAAGACTCACTACCGTAGACCCGAAAGCTCCCTCCTTCTATGCGACTCTGCTCTGAATGCCGCGGGGGAGCTTGTTTGGCTGCTCTCCTGCTTCCCTTTGCTGGTATTGCTGTTTCCGGGGGAAATATTCACTTCAGCTTTGGGGAGTGACTCGTCCCAGGGGTTAGAGTGGCTATCTCCCAAAAATGTTTCTCCCTATGCCTCCTAGATTGCACTCTCTTCCTGTTACTGTGGTTCTCTCCCCTCTCCCTCCGTCTCCAGGAGCCCCGGGTGAGTGTTTGTGAGAGAGATATTCTGCGTGGTCCCTTTAAGAAGGATCCTGGGTCTGCGAAATCAGACTCTCTCACAAACAGTATCCTGACTTGTTTCCAGCTAAATACTGTCCTTATGCTTCTTCTGTGCTCTGGGGCTGCAGGCTGGGGCTTTGTTCCTGGGGCTCAGGGCCCTTTCCCCTCTGCTAAACTCACTTCCCGCCACGCGAGTCTCTCCCTGCTGCCGTTTGCTCCGAGAAGCTGGGCAGCCCTCTCCACGTTTCCGCTTTTCCTACCAGTCTCTGGGTGGCTTCTTCAGCGTTCCTGGGTTGAAGAGTCCTTTTAGTTTAGTCCAAAGTTGGTTTTTCCAGTTGATAGTTCATAAAATTAGTTTGTAATCCACATTGGTTCTGGGAGGTAGATGCTGGTACGTTCGCCTACTCCAGCGCCATCTTGTCTCTCCCCCATAAAATGTTCTTTATGGCCAAGGTCCATGAGTTTAGTACCTATGTTTTCTTCTATGTAATTTGTTGTTTCAGATCTTATGTTTAGTTCTTTGATCCATTTTGAATTAATTTTTGTGCAAGGAGGTAAACTGTAGTCAAGTTTCATTCTTTTGCATGTGGTTTTCAATGATAATTATTAATTATTATTATGTCACATATATTTATTAAGCCAATTGAGAAACTGAGGGCTTGTTGTATGAGGCTGAGTAGGAAAAGGAGGTAAGTTTTAAACAAATGTAAAAACCTGACTTCGTGTTCCAAGTCAAGTCTGCATCCACCACAGTGCTGTAGAATTGGGCACCTGAAACCTGTGTGATTAGGTTAATGAATACCACCCCAATAAAGTAAAAACAAAACAGAACAGAGTGAAGCTCGGACTCTGTGTTTAGTGCTTGTGCTGGATATTTTTTCTCTATGCTGCCTGCTCCTTGCTCTTCACTCCTTGGAAAGGCTCTGGTCCCTGGAGGCTCACCTCTGGGTCAGCACTCCCTGGGCTGCCTTGCTTCCTGCCTTCCTGCTGGATGAGCCAGTGGGAAGCCCTGGGCAGCAGCCAGAGGAGGCTAGGTGGGGATCTTCTCCCCCACCTCCTTGCAGCAGCGCTGGTTGGCAGTGGCTGTGTTTCTCTAAGGAAGGCCACAGTTCAGTTCGTGTGGGGTCTGCTGCAGCTTCAGCTCTTTCTACCACCTGTTAACTGTTACCTTTCCCTTTTAAGACTGGGGTGGGAATGGTTTCATTTTTGTTGTCTCTAGTATTATTAGAGCTCCCCTCTTGGTTTCCCTTAACCTTGCCCACATCCTTTATGGAATTCACCTCAGTTATCCCGGGTGAAGGTGTTGGCTCCTTCCTGCTGTGACCTTAATTGCACAAAGGAACTTTATATTTTTTTCTGCTTCAGTTTGGTTCAACAGATATCTCTTTAGGACTTTCTTGTGCCAGGGACATAGTGTTTACTGTACACTTTCAAGAACTGGACATTTTGGTAGTACAGTGGGGGTATTATGTTAGTTTTTTAAAAAGCAAGTTTGGGAAATTGAAAAACTTTGTTAACCCTATTATATAAAGATATTCAATATCATACACATTGTGAATTATCCTTTAAAATTTATTTTTATTTTTATCAAAGCAGCATATCTATACTATGTTAATGAAACACCACTTAAAAGCAAATATAGAAAGTCTACACCTCCCCCTCCTTCCACCT